>NC_086377.1:57708116-58029991 GCF_036588685.1 Mytilus trossulus | reverse complement strand
GTATTTGTAGATCTTACTTTTCTGAACAGTATTGCTGTTTACAGTTTATCTCTATCTATAATGATATTCAAGATAATAACCAAAATCTGCAAGATTTCCTTTAAATGACGAATTCGGGGGCAGCAACCCAACAACCAGTTGTCCGATTTGTCTGAAAATTTCAGGGCAGATAGATCTTGACCTAATAGACAATATAATTCCTTGTCAGAATTGCTCTAAATGCTTTACCGGTTTCAGAGTTATAAGCCAAAATCTACATTTTACCCCTATGCTCTATTTTTAGACATGACGGCCATCTTGGTTGGTCGACCAGATCACGCCACACAATTTTTAAACTAGATACCACAATGATAAGTGTGGCCAAGTTTGGTTAAATTTGGCCTAGCAGTTTCAGAGAAGAAGATTTTTGTAAAAGAATACTAAATTTTTTGAAAAATGGTTAAAAATAGACTATAAAGGGCAATAACTCCTTAAGGGATCAACTGACAGTTTTGAGCATGCTGACTTATTTGTAGATCCTTATTTGCTGAAGATTATTGTTTTTTACAGTTCATCTCTATCTATAATGATATTCAAGATAATAACCAAAATCTGCAAGATTCCCTTAAAATTACTAATTCGGGGGCAGCAATCCAATAACGGGTTGTCCTATTTGTCTGAATTGCTCTAAATGCTTTGGTTTTAGAGTTATAAGCCAAAATCTACATTTTACCCCTATGTTCTATTTTTAGCCATGATGGCAATCTTGGTTGGTTGACCAGGTCACGCCACACAATTTAAACTAGATACCCCAATTATGATTGTGGTCAAGTTTGGTTAAATTTGGCCCAGTAGTTTCAGAGGAGAAGGTGTTTGTAAAAGTTTACAGACGAGGGACGACGACGGACGCAAAGTGATGAGAAAAGCTCACTTGACCTTTTAGGTCAGGTGAGCTAAAAATGATAAGATTCGTGCTTTCATGATCCTAGCTAAAAATGTAATTATAAGTATTGAATGCTTCTTTTGTAACTTCATATGGTTTTAAAGCGTTGACCGTGTCCACATTCTTAGAATGAAGCACGTCTGCTATTCATACAAAATGTACTCCTAGGTAATGAAACATGTCAGCTTGTAAAGATAACTTCAAGACATTTCTAAAGGAACTGTTAAACAAGAGGTAAAATGCTCAACTCACAGAAATTATTCAATCATATTTTGTTACAAGAACAAGAGTGCACACACTGAAATGTCTCGCCTTCTTTACTAATCATAGCTATTATTTTGATAGTCCTAAGTATAAAGCTTTATTACGACTGTCACATAAACGTTACATTAACCAAAATAACTAAACGAAGACCGATGGACCATAAATATGAGGTCAAGGTCAGATGAACCATGCCAGGCTGACATGTACAGCCGACAATGCTTCCATGAAACAAATATAGTTTACCTAATACTTATAGTTTAAGAAAAATAGACCAAAACACAAAAAATTAACACTGAGCAATAAACCATGAAAATGAGGTCAAGGTCAAATAAAACCTGTGCGACTAATATATAGATCATAAAATATTTCCATACACTTTATATAGCTAACCTATGGCATATAGTATCAGGTAAAAAGACCAAAACTGAATAACTTCAACTTTGACCACTGAAAATGAGGTCAAGGTCAGATGACATCTGTCCGCTAGACATGTACACCTTACAATCATTCCATACAACAAATATAGTAGACCTATTGTATAAAGTATGAGAAAAACAGACAAAAACTCAAAAATCTAACTGTAACCACTGAACCATGAAAATGAGGTCAAGGTCAAATGACACCTGTCAGTTGGAAATGTACACCTTAGTCCTTCAATACACCGAATATACGAGCCATATTGCGTAAGGTATCTGAGATATGGGCTTGACCACCAAAACTTAACCTTGTTCACCAATCCATGAAATGAGGTCGAGGTCAAGTGAAAACTGTCTGACGGGCATGAGGACCTTGCAAGGTACGCACATACCAAATATAGTTATCCTATTACTTATAATAAGAGAGAATTCAACATTACAAAAATTCTGAATTTTTTTTCAAGTGGTCACTGAACCATGAAAATGAGGTAAAGGACATTGGACATGTGACTGACCGAAACTTCGTAACATGAGGCATCTATATGCAAAGTAAGACGCATCCAATCCAGGTCTTCAACCTTCTAAAATATGAAGCTTTTAAGAAGTTAGATAACACCTCCGTCGCGGTCGCTGTAGCCGCCAGATCACTATCCCTATGTCGAGCTTTCTGCAACAAAAGTTGCAGGCTTGACAATAATTAATGAACTAAGTGAATTTTACTTTTAAAATTTTAACATGGTCATTATTGATTTGTTTTAACATTTGTTCAAAAGTAACAAAACACAACAAGTCAGCTTGTGAACAAGAATGTGTCCATAGTACACAGATGCCCCAATCCCATTATCATTTTCTATGTTCAGTGGACCGTGAAATTGGGATCAAAAATATAATTCGGCATAAATTAGAAAGAATATTATCTAAGGAACATATGTACAAAGTTTCAAGTTGATTGGACTTCAACTAAAATCAAAAACTCCCTCCACCAAAAACTTTAACCTACTGCTAAACAAAAAGTTGAATGCTCAACTCACTGGAAACTGTTTTTATTTATTTTTTAATTTACTTTGTGTTTTTTATGAATTAAAATAGTGAGCATTTCTTTGATGAGCAGAAAATTAGTAAATTTTTCCTCATCCAAAACTTCCTATTCTATTAATGCTGTCTTTACTTTAATCGTTTGAGTCATGTGCTATAAAAAGAAGCTTTTGAGCAGAGTACATATATGTAAGAGTAAATTATATTCGATCACCTTTGGTTTTGTAACTGGAGAGCATGAATTCATTACAAAATTGCTGGTCTGTTTTAATGTAGCACGTTAACAGACTGGAGGAAAGAAGTACTTCCTTCCCTCAACCGCTAACAAATGACTTAGTATATACCATATTGTCTAAGGGAGGCTATCCCGTCTTACCTCACCCACCTGTAGAGTCCTCATACCATTGTGACTCTCACAACACATTCTCTAGCAAGAATACCTCTCTTCCCACCGTTTGTTTTTTTTTGTTTTTCAGTTGGGCGTCAATAACTCAAGTGAGCAGGAATTTCATTACAAAATTGCTTTCCCCACTGGAACTCTAACCCGGGACCTCAGTTTCAATGCAGTACATTAACCAATTGAGCTAAAGAAGTACTTCCTTATGACTGACTAAGTTTCTACCACATTGTCTAAGTATAGCAATCACATCACAGTTTGTTCAATCAAACAATCATCATCAATTAATATTAGCATTGAGCCAGGGTTTAAGGAGGCTCGCGGGTATAAGATTTTCAGAAAAAAATTAAACATCTAATAATTCATTACAAATTTTATAAATTACCTTAGGTAGTTGTTACCTTATCATATGGCACAAAAATCATTCCAAACCAGATGCTCCGCAGGGCGTAGCTTTATACGACCGCACAGGTTGAACCCTGAACGGTTGGGGCAAGTATGGACACAACATTCAAGCTGGATTCCGCTCTAAATTTGGATTGTGATTAAATAGTTGACACAGCATAGGTTTCTGACACAGAATGAATGTATTCAAATGAACTTAAAATTTTTGTTTTCTCTTAGAGCAATTCACTATGCTGTTGAATATTAATCCTCTCAAAAAAATGTTTGAAGAAATTTTCTTTTTATTTATGAAATTTCAAATGAGAAAAATTGAACCCAATTTTTTAATCACATCCCCCTTTCCCTTATTCCAAAACTAATTTCAATTAAAATATTCTAATGGAGTTTGCAACAATTACTACTCATTTAAATACATCATAAAATATTAAGATGTAAAAAAACTGCTTGTTATCACTGAATGGTAAAGATTATTTAAATTTATCAGTTGGTAGTAAAAAGTGAATATACATTGTATATTGTATATAACAAAGATTTAATTTGATTCTGGACAAAGAAAGATAACTCCAATTAAAAAAAAATCTTGCAGATATTTCTTGCTTACTATACTGGACAAAGAAAGATAACTCTTAATTAAAAAAAAATTTGCTATTTCACAATATTGTGAAATTAGATATTTCTTGCCATTGCACAATACTGTGCAATTGAAAAGACTTGCTATTGCACAATACTTAATATAATAATTTTAGATCCTGATTTGGACCAACTTGAAAACTGGGCCCATAATTAAAAATCTAAGTACATGTTTATATTCAGAATATCAAAGAGGCCCAAGAATTTAATTTTTGTTAAAATCAAACTTAGTTTAATTTTGGACCCTTTGCACTTTAATTTAGACCAATTTTAAAACTGGACCATAAATTAAGAATCTACATACACAGTTAGATTTGGCATATATCAAAGAACCCCAATTATTCAATTTTTGATGAAATCAAACAATGTTTAATTTTGGACCTCGATTTGGGCCAACTTGAAAACTGGGCCAATAATCAAAAATCTAAGTACATTTTTAGATTCAGCATATCAAAGAACCCCAAGGTTTCAATTTTTGTTAAAATCAAACTAATTTTAATTTTGGACACTTTGGACCTTAATGTAGACCAATTTGAAAACGGGACCAAAAATTAAGAATCTTCATACACAGTTAGATTCGGCATATTAAAGAACCCCAATTATTCAATTTTGATGAAATCAAACAAAGTTTAATTTTGGACCCTTTGGGCCCCTTTTTCCTTAACTGTTAAGACCAAAACTCCCAAAATCAATACCAACCTTCCTTTTGTGGTCATAAACATTGTGTTTAAATTTCATTGATTTCTATTTACTTTAACTAAAGTTATTGTGCGAAAACCAAGAATAATGCTTATTTGGGCCCTTTTTTGGCCCCTAATTCCTAAACTGTTGAAACCAAAACTCCCAAAATCAATCCCAACCTTTCTTTTGTGGTCATAAACCTTGTGTCAAAATTTCATAGATTTCTATTAACTTAAACTAAAGTTATAGTGCGAAAACCAAGAAAATGCTTATTTGGGCCCTTTTTGGCCCCTAATTCCTAAAATGTTGGGACCAAAACTCCCAAAATCAATACCAGCCTTCCTTTTATGGTCATAAACCTTGTGTTAAAATTTCATAGATTTCTATTCACTTTTACTAAAGTTAGAGTGCGAAAACTAAAAGTATTCGGACGACGACGACGACGACGACGACGCCAACGTGATAGCAATATACGACGAAAATTTTTTAAAAATTTGCGGTCGTATAAAAATCAATTGGTGTTGGCCCCAGCTGACTTTTAAAATGTTGATATCATTGAAAAAGCTCGAAATTATCTCCCTTTGGTGCAAAAATGCCCTTTTTTTGGCATTAAAATTGAAATATCTTTTTTTAATTATGGGTGACCTATATTTTTTTAATATTGTTTAAAAAAAATATACATAAACTAAATAATTGTAAAATTTAAGCGATTTCGGTAATTAGGTTCTTTTTTTTATTTCAATATCACCTCTTTTTCTCCTATCAGTTCAACAGAAAAAGAGTACCTTTTCAAAAATGTATGTTTCTTTCGATGGCAGATTGTGAGCGTAAATGATCGGTGACCCCTCTTTTTTATTTTATTTTTCTATAAGGTATAAGATAAAGTTCATTTATAGAAAAAATTAAGGAAATCTTATATTAAATTTAAAAAAAATGATTTAGACCCGCAAGCCCCCTTAAATCAACGAAAGTTTACTGTCAGTCTGATAAGTTCGATACTTTTTAAACCTTATTATTCTTCACTTAATATTCATTATTCTCTACTCTGTAAACTCCATTCAGACAGTCTTCAAAACATAACAACCATCTAAGTTTTTCTGTTGTTTTATTATAATACAATTACACAATGTACAATGGTTTGTTTAACATCAAGTGTACAATACTGAGTTTTGATTTATCATTTTGGCAATGGATCTTATAACACAGTTTTTGAGATAACAAGAATTGAAATTGACACGGTAAAACAAAATGGTAAAACATAATACATGTAGTAATGTAAAGTTTGTTTACAACAGTTGCACGTAAGGTGGTACCTACCACTACAGGGAGATAACTCTGTAAGGTCAGCTAAACGTTTTAATTACGTTGCAATGTAAAGCGAATATTAAGCTTCTCAATGATCAACATATATAACCAGTGTATTTTTTCTGATAAAATGGTTGGTTCCAAATTTTTGATTTTTTTATATTTTTGTTAAAGGGTCAAATTAAATACTTTGTCAAAATTTAATTAAAATTAAACGCGACAAATTAATTTTTGTCAAGGTGTGCAGTACCTCCTTAATGTTCACTAGTACAATGTAGTAATGACTTATTTCACCATCTTAAATTTAAACATGTGCTAGCAATCACATGCTTACATGTGCTAGCAATCACATGCTTACATGTGCTAGCAATCACATGCTTAGTTTTCTTTCACTGAATGAACACTTAGAGACTTAGTGTTTATATCTGAGAACATGATACATGTAGTTATGCAAATTTTGTTTACAACAATATAGCTTAATGTCTGCTAGTAGTAATTCTTTATCCAGGAAATACAATTGAAAGCCAATTCATTAAGTATTATGTGCGTGGCTGTATTTGAAATTCCAAATTGAAAGGGTTTGTTGTTCAAATTTATTTTTATTTCTGAGGGTGGTGGGTGTTTAAAAAGTGCCGGTGAAACTCTGGGGGAAATATTATTTTCTTGAAAAGGCCTTATCTGGTTGATTATTGTTTTTCACTACTCTGAATCAAAATAACCAGCTTTTTAAAATATTGGTATATATTAATAGTTTATACATCAGATTATCATAATTAAGAGAGCAGGAAAAATTGCAAAGTCATTGTCCTTTTTCCTTTGAGAGATACATGAAAGCCTTAGAAAACTTGGCAGTAAATAATTCTCTCTAGATTTTTTATACAATTATCATTGGCACATTTTTCTTTCCAAAACTAGGAAACAATAACATGGATTTTATAAGATTTTTCAAAACTGGCTTTTTAAACTATTCGTAATAAAAATCATTGGATATAAATTTTTCAATGAAACCACCAGGGGAATGGCAAAATATTCCTATATATCACATAAAAAACAAAAGAGACGAACATCGCAATGTCTTAGTATTTTTCTTAGACAAACAGTGTATAAAAAAAATAATCTAAAAATTGTAAACGTTAAGTTATAAATTTTTTGCATCATAAGTGCATTTTAGATTTACCCTCCTCAGGATTTTAAGGCCAAATATTCAATAATAATTAATTCAATTTTATAATTTTTTAACAGTAACAATTCGTCAAATCACTTTGTTAGATGACTCTACAAAACATTCATATATGTTGATTTGTTATTTGATGAATAGTTTCCAATGCTATTTTTAAACATGGTTTTGAAAGAAAGAAGAAATATGTGGGTTTCTATTCAGAACCTAATATTGTTTTATTTTGAATTTGGTTCTTGTTTTGAAATTGATTTTTTATATTTATGTATAACAATACACCGTGTTTACTTTATAAGTAGAATCAATATGAAAATTGTTTTGAAGTAAAGTCTAGAAAAAAAGACACTGTATTTTAAGAGATCTATAGAGACAAAAAAATATATGTAAAAATGTACATATAAACATATAAATTTACACCAATTAATTCTAGAATTACTATCAATAGATCTTATCTTTTCCAACAGCATTTGAAAAATATATAAACAATATGTTTAACATACAAAATGCAACCCCTGGTTAAGTCTTTCAATAATTACTTCATAGATTGACAGGTCATATGACCAGCGACATGGCAGATCACATGATCAAGTCAATAAATAATCCATTAGTCACATGATCAACATAAAAATAACATGTAAAAATTATAAGATAACAATGATATATTTACAATGAATAAAAATCTCTAACAACATTTAGGGCTATTCCATTAACATGAATGTGAAAGGGTAGTAAGGATATCAAAATATTCCTTCAACCAAGAACTATTTTTATAAAGATAATTTTGCAATGTGGTAATAGACAAATACTGAAAAAAAGACCTATGACCATTTTTTAATAATTTAACTTTCCTTCCTACTCTCCCCCATACATTTAAATGGAATAGCCCTAAAGTACAATAACACTTATTAATTGACATAAAAAATTTCAAAGGTTTAACTAATCACATACATTAGCTTTGCTTTTCATCTCAAGCTGTTTAGGGAAAATCTATAAAAAGTTTAATAGGTATGCAAAAAAACTTTTTTTTCCATTCATATTTATGTGTTGATTGATTGATTTGACTTTCATTAATGAGTATTGATGTAGACTAAAAGCGCATCTAAATATATAATTTAAAGTCCGATGTTTGCGTTTTTTTCTATGTAATTCTTATTAGTAAATACCTTATTGCACAGTTAAGTTCTGAATAAAAAAAAAAAAATGTGTCCCCATCCGTACTATCATTTTCTATGTTCATTGGACCATGAAAATGGGGTGAAAATTCTTAATTTGGCAATAAAATTAGAAAGATCATATCATAGGGTACATGTGTACTAAGTTTCAAGTTGATTGGACATCAACTTCATCAAAAACTACCTTGACCAAAAACTATAATGTGAAGCGGGAAAGACGGACTAACAGACAGAGGAACGATTAAACAAACAGTTGAACGGAAGAATAGACCAGAAAACAAAATGCCCATAAATGGGGCATAAAAGTTGAAATCATATTAGACACAATTTGTTTATAATGAAATTTACAAAAATGGTTCCCTTGACTTTGGAATGATATGTAAACATTCATAATATGGAAGTGAACACAATATTTGATTCAGTTATGCAAAATATCTTGTTTTCTTTGGTATTTTAGCCAAACTACTGTGGATTCATTATAATTAGTTGGATACTAATTTTCGTTGGTTTCGTGGGTACAGGTGAACCATGAATTCACATGTTCAAAGAATAACATATTTTCCATATGCTCTGTATACAGAGATTGGCAAAACAACGAAATCAAATATCCACAAATATGCAAATTTGCAACAATTCACGGAAATTGATACCCACAAAAATAAATGAATCCACAGTATACACATATTTACTGCATTTGGCAAAACAAATGTGACAATCCTTTATCTAAGTGTTCAATGGTTAGTGTTACTTAGCTAAACATAATAGCACTATAAGTTTTTACCACAAAATAGCTACAACAACAACATATTTACGGCACAGTTTGTAATGCCGTTGCAACGAACATTTAAGTGATTTTTTTAAAGTGTCCGACCTGATCAGATTTCTACTTCCAAGAAAATATATACTTCTAAATTCATCCTAAAAAGAACCCCCGTGGGCGGGGATCACTAAGTGGCATTGTTTGCAAAACCTCGTCCAAAAGTTGCAGAGGTCGATGGAGCTGTACCTCTATCCAACATGGAGTCTCTTTAATGCTGTGTCTTGGGTAATCTGGACCCCAGCCTTTCACAAAGCTCAACCTTAATATGCACAACCTCCGTAAGTCATCAACGCCTATCCCTGCAGCCGCACTTAAACCTGAAAGTAAAGAAAATTGCAAAAATAAAAAAGCACATAAAAATTTATGAATTAACACTGTAATAAAACAAGAATGTGTCCATAGTACACGGATGCCCCACTCACACTATCATTTTCTATGTTCATTGGACCGTGAAATTGGAGTAAAATCTCTAATTTGGCATTAAAATTAGAAAGATCATATCATAGGGAACATGTGTACCAAGTTTCAAGTTGATTGGATTTAAGCTTCATCAAAAACTACCTTGACCAAAAACTTTAACCTGAAGCGGGACAGATGGACGAACAGACGGACGAACGAACGGACAGACGGACTGACGAACGGACGCACAGACCAGAAAACATAAAGTACCTCTACTATCGTAGGTGGGGCTGTGTTTTGAGACTGTCCTTTGACATAGACATGGTCAGTCTTTGGTTTATGTATAAAGAAAATTTACTGTATTTTTTTCAAATTTCTCAATTTTTTTATTTAATTTACTGGACTTCAAAACCAAATATAGAATAGATATTTTTTAGCTGATAATACTTTTATGTTTCCAGATTTTTCAAATTGTTAAAATTCCTATCTAAATGAGAAAAATCCAACATTATCCTTTTATCAACGCTCGATCTTCTTAGTTACTTCTTAAAACATGGGAGAGGAAAGTTTACTCAAGCTTGGTAATGGGAATTCATGTTCATAGAATATTGTGGCCAACCTCTTGTAAGACGGTCCTAATTGTGAATTTATGTGCAACTTTCATAAATTTCCATGACGATTTGACAAAATCATTAATATCTTATAAAAATTTAACCCCAAACTGAACCTTCATGTAAACACTGACAATGGTGACAGAGTGTCGGATTGTTATATCTTTTTTCCCTATAAATTTTCTTGCTTTTTCAAGTTGTAAAATTGTTATCTGAATGAGAAATATCCAACATATGTTTTGTAGCATGAAAATCAAATGAGATTAAAAGATTTTGAAATAAAACCCATTCTGAAAATTTATCAAGGAAACATATACAAGACTTTAAATTTATAAGAGATACCAATTGAGGGCACTGTCTGTTTTATTAATTTGTGCACATAGTGATCTTGTTAAAGAATTGCAAGGTTACCAATACTGTAAATTCAGAAATTATTGCGAGGTTTTTATTATTGCGAATAATGCGACTGAGTTGTAAACGCAATAATTAAAACTCGCATTTTGTAATATTTTAACTGAATTAAGCATGACTTTTCTCAAAATCGTAAAAATTAAAATCGCATTCTAGTGTAAAATGACAAAATCGCAATAATAAATGCACGCAATAATTTCTGAATTTACAGTAATAGAAATCCACAACATTTGTAATAATACCATGACTTTTTTTATAACTTTAAATTACGAAAAATGTGGAACAAAAGAATGTTTGGCAAATTTTCACTGTAAACATTCTTATTACTTTTAATTAATCTTAACATACCGACAGCAGGAGCAATGCCACCAACTGAAGCAGGTCCTGGAACATTTCCTGCCACAGCAGCAGCCTGTGCAGCAGCTGCCGCCTGGGCTGTAGCCGCTTGTTGTTGCATCTGTCTATGACACTGACGAATATCAAATACCTAAAAAAAACATTTCAAATGTTACAATATGTAAGGAGATGTGGTATGATTGCTTATGAGACAATTATCCAAAAGTTCAAATGAAGTGGATGTTGACTACTAAAAGTCACAGAAAGGCCACCAGCAATGAGAAAATAAACAAATTGTAAAACAATTATAACATTTACCAAAAGTTAAATTAAAGTGCAAACAATAAACAAAAAACATGTTTTTTAATACACCTGTCCTATTAATACATGGTAGGGGCATGTTGTTCAGCGGTGTCTTTTAATTTGTTGATGTGGCTCATAGGTGTTTCACATTTTTTTGTTTTTTATAAAGATTCAACCTTTGGTTTTTCTGTGAAAATTGCTTTAAACCTGTCATTTAGTGAGTCCTTTATAACTTGCTGTTGGGTGTGAGCTTAGTCTGTGAGTTGAAGGGCAAACTTTGACCTATATGTGTCTACTTTTAAAACATTAGACTTTTATGGTGAGTTGTCTCAATGGCACTCATAACACCTCTTTTTATTTATGTTGAATGATAGAAATGACTATAGCTCAATCACAGACCTAGCTAGACTTGTCAGTTGAGAATGTCCGTTCAATTTTATTAAGAGGGAATGTGCTGACTCAAAAAACTAGAGGATAAGCATAGGGAAAAAAATCTCCAATAACTCCAAGAGTGTTTTTGAATATTTATATTTTTCAATGGGTATATCAGAAATTTTCTTTTTAGAAATTCTAGTTTTTGTCTTAAATGCTAATTGCTTCAAGTTATCTTCCCTAAAACTATTCCTGGAGTCAATTTCACGAAAAAAACTTACAACTAAGATTTGTCGTAGGTCCTGAACAATTCAATATATAGTTTACAATCAATCTTAGTCGTAAGTTTTTTTTGGTGGAATCAACTCCTGAATTTAATCAAATTGAGAGATAACTGATCCTGAATGAGAAAGCGTCAAAATTTTTTGTATTCAAATCAAAATTGTTTTTTTTATATCAGGTATTAGAGGTTGATCAGTGTTTTCATAGATATTATTTATTATCTTCCAATTTACAGTAAATTCCCAATTACCTTTATATATGCACTGGGATATATTTTATGGACAGCATCCCCTGGCGCTCGGCCAGCCTCACGGTCAAGGTAATAGCTCTGTACAAATACACTGTGGTCACTGACACACCTGATCCATACATCTCCCTCACCTCGGTAATCCAACTGTACTCCTTTACCTATGTGTAATCTAAAACACAAAATAAAACAATTTTGGAACGTAGGTGCAGATGGACGAGGGTAAAACTACTATCTGTACAACTGGAACTATAAAACCTTTGTGAGCATGGTCTCATACCCCAAGCCCTACAGTTTTACTCGGCAAATAACATTACACCTGATTCAAATAATCATTACTACTAAAACAAGAATGTGTCCCCAGTGCATGGATGCCCCACTCGCTCGATCATTAATGAACCGTAAAATTGGGGTAAAATCTCTAATTTGGCATTAAAATGAAAAATTTCATATCACACAGAACCTGTATACTAAGTTTCAAGTTAATTGGACTTCAGATTCATCAAAAACTACCTCGACCAGAAACTTTCACCTGACGGATGGACAAAGGGATGGACAGATGAACAGACGCACAGACCAGAAAACATAATGCCCCTCTACTATCTTAGATGGGGCATAAAAATAAACTGATAAAAGTTTCATGTTGATATGCATATCCCTATATTATGTCCTCATTTACTAACTAGTTTCATGAAATTCTGACGGGCAATTTAAGAGAAATTGTGATGATTAACAAATTGTAGCGGTAGTTTATTTAAGCCAAAATTTTCAGTTCAAAGGGACATAACTCATAAAAATAAATTTTACATTAACTTCTTTAGCCTAACATGCAACCACTATTTTTCTAACTACATTTATCATTATACAATGTTATATATTATTTAAATTCATGTACACATGGTACTGTAGATTCATTTATTTTCGTGGGTATCAATTTTCGTGGATTGCTGAAAACATGCATATTAGTGGATACTTGATTGGTTTTGCCAATGTTTGTATACAAAACCTATTGAAAATATGTTATTCGTTGAACATTTGAATTCATGGTTCACCTGTACCCACGAAAACCACGAAAATTGGTATCCAACGAATAATAATGAATCCACAGTAATATGCTTGAGTAACTTTTTTATTCTTACCGAGCCCGCTCGCTTGCTTCAGTTCTATGGACATTGGAGAGCTGTCCTAAACAGAATCGGTCTAAACTGGATGGGTCAGTATATCCATCAACCTTCACTGTGGAATAACTGTAGGGAACTTTAAAAGTTTCACCAACTTGCTGATCAAGTTCAAAATAAGTAATGGTGCACCAGAATTCAGGAGCTGAAATAAACAGAAAATTATTATTGAAGGTTTGTAGGCAGGTACTACTGTAAATTCAGAAATTGTTTTGTACATTTATTATTGTGATTTTGTCATTTTGGACAAAATATGTTTTAATTTTTGCAATTTGGAGAAATATCCTGTTTATTTCATAACAAAAAATATTTAAAATAAGAGTTTAAATTATTGCAATTATAACCTGGTCGCATTTTTTGCAATATAAAAACATTGCAACAATTTCTGATTTTACAGTACCCTGTGAAAGAAGACAAGATATTCATGCAATTAGACAATTGCAAATGTACTTTCAGAAAAGTTAAGTAAATATTGAAAAACCAACCTTTTTCTTTAGATTTTGCATTCATTAATTCTAATTTTCTTTACAACAAATGTTGAAAATTTGTAAGGGTTCCGCGGAACCCAGTGTCTCGCATATTTTTGCTGCAAATCGCAGGCTCAACAACAATGAGGAAAAAACTCAATAAAAATATTCCTCTTGTTACTATTTTATGATTGTAAGAAAATCTAAGTCCATTTTAAAGTAAATTACAGAAAAAACGGAGTAATATTTTTACAAACTTTACTTCTGGATACAATCTTATGATCATAAATAAGCTTCTGTCCAAGTTTGGTACAAACCCAGGATAGTTTAAGAAAGTTATTAAAATTTTAAAAACTTTAACAACAGAGTGAATGTAATGGTTCCCCGCAGAAAAAACTAAGTCCATTTATAAGTAAAATACAGAAAAAATGGATTTATTTATTTACAAAATTTTATGATCATAAACAAGCTTCTGTCAAAGTTTGGTAGAAATCCTGTTCCTGTTCCTGTTCCACATGTGCACTTGTAATGTAATACATTGGTAGTATAATTTTACTTACGAGGCTGGTTAGTTAATGGTGTTAGCATTTCTTGACTTTGTAAATGATTGTTGTTCCCTGAAATAAAAAAAAAAAGACAAATTTCAACATTTTTCAATGCACAGAGACATTTTATCAGGGTTCAAATTAATGAAAGAATGTAACAATAAGTTGGGAATGTATCCATGGGACTGATGATGCCCTTGCTTGGATAACATATAAAGATTAAGGGACACAATTGAAGAATAGTGAGAGTTACACCCCCTCCAATTTCAACATGATCTGAGTTTTGTTGTATTTAGTATTGTGTATAAGTTTCAAAACAATTGGAAGAGGCAAGGCCTAAATCAATATATTGTTTGTTTCCCCAACCCCAACCCTGCCAAGTAATGTGTGGGTAGGTAGGTAGGGAAATCATTTTATTTTTTTCAAAAAGCCTGAATAATATTATAGTATTGGACGATGCTGCAAGCCGAAAAATCTGAAAATGAATAAAAATAACTTCGACTTAGTTTTGACAATAAAATTTTGTGAGTAGCACCGTTTTTGCAGGGTCGGTTGAGATTGTTGAAACAAACAATATTTTATTTTAGGCCCAATCTCTAGTGGGAAAACAGACACATTATTTAGGGACAGGTGTGCATATGGACAGGTAATCTATGGTACATTTATTGCGTCCCTCTGCTGAGACATAAAAGATTTTGAGTACATGTAGAGATGACGAGAATTTTTAATACAGGTAGCAAAAATGTTACCATGGTTGCAGACTTACAGTACTGAGGTTCTAGGTTTTGTGTATAGGTGGCAGTGTTGTTCCCCGTCCATGTAGCACCTTCAGGAGCAGCTGCAACGATAAAATATCAATAATATTTCAGTGATTACAGAATAAAAATGTAGGCAGCTTGGTTGTTCTAAAAATGCAGGCAGTTATAAAAGCTCTACTAGTGGCAACCAAAAATTTCATACATGAACATTGCATTATAAAAGAATATACAAGCATGTGGTTTACAGAGATCATATCAGACAGTTGCTAACTCAACAAAAAACAAGAGTGTGTCCCAAGTACATGGATACCCCATCCCCACTTTCATTTTCTATGTTCAGTGGACTGTGAAAATGGGGGAAAATTTATAATTTGGTATTAAAATTAGAAATATCATATTATAGGGAGCATGTTTACTAAGTTTCAAGTTGATTGGACTTCAACTTCCATCAAAAACTACCTCAACCAAAAACTTTAACCTGAAGCAGGACAGATGAACAAACGGACAGACTAACGAATTGACCTGATTGACCATATTAACCTCAAATAAGTCAAATAAATCAAACATATCATAATAATTATAAGTAATCCTTATCTAGAGATGTGTCAACAGTTACATTTTAAAGAAAAGTAATTGATTAAATTAAATCACATGTAATCAGATTTTGGGCTGATTAATGATTACAATGATAACTTGAAAAATTGTTATCTTTTTCTACAGATATTTAATGATTACAGTTACATCACAAGTCTGTTGCCAAGCAATGAATCAGAAAATATATCAAGCTCACATTATGATTGTAACAAAAATTTCAGGAACTTCTGAAATCTAGTTCATAAAAAATTACAAAAACAAATTAATTGTGGTTTGGACGATTGTAAATTTACAGCTTTCCCTTCAAAGTAAAATGGTCACTTGTTAAATCATACTTGGAAAGCTTTAGACCTTTAAAGCACTTCTTTAGTTTTAAGAACAATATGTTAACTATGATTGATTTATTTACTGATACTTTCTCATGTCTAGTGGCAAATACAAGACATGGAAGGACTTCCAATCATGCCCATTGTGCCTGAAAGTTTGGACCATGTAGCTCTGTGTACAAATTGTGTGACAAGATGTAATCAAAGTGCTTCAATTTATCAGTGGGGAAAAACTTAAATATTGCATTATGTTTAGTCAAGTTAGCATATCAATAATAAGAGTCGTCTCTCTTAGACCAGTTATTGGATTTTGAGTATTACGACATAAATATGTATTAGGTTTCTTTTGATTTTTCTCTTGATTTATTGTGACCACGCATGTACATGTGCTGTGAAATAGAAATTATTGCTGTGGATTCATTTATTTTCGTGGGTACCATTTCTCGTGGATTAAGGAAAACTAACATGTTCATGGATAATTAAATTCGTGGTTTCTCCGAAGTCTGCATTCAAGCCTATAGAAAATGTGTTATCCGTTGAACATTTAATTTCATGGTTCACCTATACCCACTAAATCCACAAAAATTGGTATCCAACGAATAATAATGAATCCACAGAAATTGAAAAGAAGTTATTTAATCTATGCCAAAGTAATGCATAAAATTACTTACTTCTAGGAAAAGGACTTAGGGCTGGTTGTGCCTGAGATACATGAGGTATTTGGTTGCCATAACAATCCAACGGTGACTGAGGAACACCATGGGCATGACTGATGGAACTGGCAGCTGTGATTGGATAAAAATTAATCATGTGACTAAACGTACATATCAAGTGATACATTAACTAAAGTCAGCTGTGATTGGATAAAAATTTATCATGTGACTAAGTCAGCTGTGTTCAGGTGTTGAAAAAGAGATTTAACTTAAAACTTTCAAATGTCATTCCAAAAAAATATGACAAAATATTACGTGCAAAACTAACAACAATAGTTAAATTTGTAGGAAAACAAAGTTTTGAAATACCATTGAATTATTTTTTTTCATAAACAGAAAGTGATTCTCATAAAATTCTTGACATTTGCACATTTGACATTGAATTAAAAGCAGAATGGTAAAACTTACAAGCAGAGCTGCAAAAGGCAGACAGGTACTGTGGATTCATTCATTTTCGTGGGTACCAATTTTCGTGGTTTGAGGAAAACTTACATATTCGTGGATATTTAATTTCGTGGTTTTGGCAAAGTCTACACTCATTCCTTTACAAAATTTGTATTTCGTTGAACATTTGATTTCATGGTTCTCCTGTACCCACGAAATCCACGAAAGTTGGTATCCAACGAATATTAATGAATCCACAGTAATTCTTCATTCTATAATATAATCAATTTTCTGCTATTCTGTATTTATCCTTCATTACATTAAGGAATTTTCAATGGTATTTTCAAACGTAGTGTACTTAAGTCAAACATCAACCATAGAACAATGTAATTTACTACAGCTAAACTTAAAACAATTCATTGCAAAAAATTATCAGTAAAATAATTGTGAAATTCAAATACACTTAATGAAAATCTTAACTAAATAAATTAAACTTAATAACACAGTTTAAAAATATTATTTAAACATGCACGTTACAATGGATCTTCTGTCTGTTATATCAAGGGAATATCAAAATAAAAAATCTCTTTTGTTCATTTTTATTGCTAACATGCCTGAAACAAATAGCTTTAATTCTTAAGAGTTTTTCAAGTTTCTACATATAATTTTAAAACACATGGTTTTGAAATAAGAAACTACAACTCAGAGCAATTTTTTTATCCCCAACAGACCCAAAACAAGCTAATCAATGATTAACTGGGATCATCCTTTTCAGACAGTAAAATAACCTTGCTAAAGTTAATGATTTCAAAAGTTGTTCTTGTCCTCATTTTGTACAAAATATTTGCCACTGAAAATTTAGTAAGCAACAATCAATCTATGATAGATATCAAACAGTTTATAATGGGAGTGAAAAGGGGAGAGAAACTTATAGATCATGTCTAATTTTGTGGACAAGTCATGTACTCTTTATTTGGTCTATCATAAAATAACTGAAATATTATCACACCTAGAAATATGACAACCTGAAGAAGTTAATTCTTACTAAAATCTAAAGTCTAACTACTGGCTGGTGGAATTGATAATATACAGATCAACTGTAGTGTATCAACAAACTGTGGATTCATATATTTTCATGGATAATTTTCATGGATTAAAGAAAATTGCATTTTTATGGATGTTTGATATAGTTGTTTACCAAAAGTATGCATTCAAGACTACACTTTTTTTTTATGTCATTTAAATTTACAATTTACCAACACCCTTCTTATTACAGGGGATCAAGCTTGCTTTTAATAATGAAAGGTCCAGGACCATTTTAAACTTTCAGTGAAATATAAACTAGAGGCTCTAAAGAGCCTGTGTCGCTCACCTTGGTCTATGTGCATATTAAACAAAGGACACAAATGGATTCATGACAAAATTGTATTTTGGTGATGGTGATGTGTTTGAAGTTCTTACTTTACTGAACGATTTTGCTTCTTACAATTATATCTATCATGAACTTTGCCCATTAGTAACAGAGAACTATATTTGGTAAAAATTTACATAAATTTACCAAATTAATGAAAATTGTTAAAAATTGACTATAAAGGGCAATAACTCCTTAAGGGGTCAATTGACCATTTAGGTCATGTTGACTTATTTGTAGATCTTACTTTGCTGAACATTATTGCTGTTTACAGTTTATCGCTATCTATAATAGTATTCAAGAAAACCAAAAACGGCAAAATTTCTTTAAAAATTACCAATTGGAGGGCAGCAACCCAACAACCAGTTGTCCAATTCATCTGAAAAATTCAGGGCAGATAGATATTGACTTGATTAACAATTTAACTTCTTGTCAGATTTGCTCTTGATGCTTTGGTTTCATAGTTATAAGCAAAAAACTGCATTTTACACCTATGTACTATTTTTAGCCCTGGCGGCCATCTTGGTTGAATGGCCAGGTGATCGGACACATTTTTCAAACTAGATACCCCAAAGATGATTGTGGCCTAGTAGTTTCAGTGGAGATTTTGTAAAAGATTACTTAGATTTATGAAAAATGGTTAAAGATTGACTATAAAGGGCAATAACTCCTAAAGGGGTCAACTGACCATTTTGGTCATGTTGACTTATTTGTAGATCTTACTTTGCTGAACATTACTGCTGTTTACAATTTATCTCTATCTATAATAATATTCAAGATAATAACCAAAGACAGCAAAATTTCCTCAAAATTACCAATTCAGGGGCAGCAACCCAACAACCGATTGACCAATTCAGCTGAAAATTTCAGGGCAGATAGATCTTGACCTGATAAACATTTTCATCCCATGTCAGATTTCCTCAAAATGCTTTGGTTTTTGAGTTATAAGCCAAAAACTGCATTTTACCCCTTTGTTCTATTTTTAGCCGTGGCGGCCATCTTGGTTGGTTGACCAGGTCACGCCACACATTTTTTAAACTAGATACCCCAAAGATGATTGTGGCCAAGTTTGGATTAATTTTGCCAAGTAGTTTCAGAGGAGAAGATTTTTGTAAAAGATTACTTTAACGAAAAATGGTTAAAAATTGACTATAAAGGGCAATAACTCCTAAACGGGTCAACTGACCATTTTGGTCATGTTGACTTATTTGTAGATCTTATTTTGCTGAACATTATTGCTGTTTCCAGTTTATCTCTAACTATAATAATATTCAAGATAATAACCAAAAACAGCAAAATTTCTTCAAATTTACCAATTCAGGGGCAGCAACCCAACAACTGATTGACCGATTCATCTGAAAATTTCAGGGCAGATAGATCTTGACCTGATAAACATTTTTACCCCATGTCAGATTTGCTCTAAATGCTTTGGTTTTTGAGTTATAAGCCAAAAACTGCATTTTACCCCTATGTTCTATTTTTAGCCGTGGCGGCCATCTTGGTTGGTTGACCAGGTCACGCCACACATTTTTTGAACTAGATACCCTAATGATGATTGTGGCCAAGTGTGGTTTGATTTCGCCCAGTAGTTTCAGAGGAGAAGATTTTTGTAAAAGTTAACGACGACGGACGACGACGGACGACGGACGACGACGACGGACGACGGACGCCAAGTGATGAGAAAAGCTCACTTGGCCCTTCGGGCCAGGTGAGCTAAAAAGAAGATGTGGTATGATTGCCAATGAGACAACTATCCACAAAAGACCAAAATGACACAAACATTAACAACTATAGGTCACTGTACGGCCTTCAACAATGAGCAAAGCCATTGTTGAAAGGTCCTCCATAAGAAATTAGATGGTTGTGTATTACTTTAAAGAACAGTAGATCCTCGACTTTTGTAATTTAGAAATTAAAAATCCTCTCCTTAAGGATGTATACCTCTGAGGAGCCAAAAATTTCTAGAATTAAACTTTTTTTCTAAGCCTGATTTTTGGGTTTATAAGACTGTTACAAAATAATTGGTGAAGAAAATATCATATGGTGGTGCACTTCTTTTTTTGCTACAGCCTTTTGAAAATGCCCAATTTTGATGATTTTCCCATTTTTCATCGATTTTTACCTATTTTTGGGCTATTATCGTGAAAAAAATCACAGTTCCACAATTAAACTTTTTTTCATACTTTCTATAAAGATGAAGTGGACCAATCTGAATGATTTTTACTTACAAAAACTATAGGTAGGTGTTAATATAAGAAAGTTTTATCATATTTTGACGCTTTTTTGTGTAAAATTTACCTTGCTGTTAATTTTGTATTTTTGTGATTTTTCTCAGTTTTGAGAACAAAATGCATATTATTTCAACTTGTTTGTTATAAATGATTGAAAAAATACATATCTAAGAAACTAGAAAAGACCAAAATGATATGGGATGTACATGATTCTTGTAAAATCTTTTTTTGTATCCCTCACCCATTTTCTCAAAATTTTGGCTAAAAATACTGACTTGATTGGAAGCAAAATTTGAAAACTGGATTACTCATAAACCATTCATTGTAAATACAATTTTTTTTAACAGATTTATGTTTGATTATAATATTTAAAAAAATCATTGATATTTTCCACTTCCGTGTCACATGTTTTGGAAATAATTGAAGAACGAGATTTCAATGAGACTGAACGAGACTGTAAAGTCAGAAGAATACATCCTTAAGAAAAGACAGGTCCTGGACCTCAAACTCTCACTATTTTAAACCCCTGCTTATTCACGAAAAAACTGGTACCCCTAAGTTATAATGAATCCATGTAGCCCCTTAACCCTGTTATCTACACATCAATCTACTCTATAAGCTGCCTAAAATGTAACCTAGAATAAATAAGCAAGCAGCAATCTAGAAGAGCTGTAAGTTTGGTAGAAAATCATCAAGTCAAATTCTGCTCCATAAGTCACAAGTCTAATGCCCTAGACTAGTAAAGTTTTATTTGGAACAGTAAGGTTTGCAAAACATTGATAAGACACAACAGAAAATAGGTCTCTATGAGATGAAGCTTAGAGATAAGATCTAGGAATCAGTATGTAAACAAAACAATTTTTTTATGAATAATATAATATATATACATATATCTCTCCAGAAGAGGCCTGGTTTTTAAAACAGCTGTATTAACTAAGTGCAACCTTCTAGGGTTATAGGACTGTATACATGTCCTTTACCATCAAGCATCAAATGGTCATTTTTTTTATACCCATAGGGTCAATAAGTTAAAATTTTACCGTGATTTGTCAAAAATGTTAAAGGTCTCAAATAATTATTGTTACTGTTATTTTTGGATAAAATTTAATGTGATTCTTCAAAATCAGTCAAAATACATCAAGTTCATAAAATCTGCATGAATATTTTTTGAGTTTTTATCTGAAAACTGGAAAATCACGCCTTTTGTATGAATAAAGTCCCATTCTCCAAAACCAAAAATCTGAATTTCTTTGAAAACCAAAAGGAAACTAATGTCATTATATTTCAGCAATTTACCAAAGTTTCATGAAAATAGTTCAAAGCATTTCTAAGTCACAGTCAGAAACTGAATAATCACCATGATCACCCATGTTATAAGGAATAAATAAACGTATTTACACTTTTGGTATTTAGCTTAATCTTGCCTCCAAATGACCTTAGATCTACTCTGAATCACCCTTTGACTTCAAGCAACAATCACTTTTAAATTGTGACGTCAACTATTTTAAATTATGATTTCAAAGTTTACGGGAACCTGTGTGATTTTACATAATGGCAGACAAATTTGCATACAAGTGTAAATACGTCTATTATGACAACTCAGAAATGCAAAATCTGAAATTTATCGAAAATTGAAAGAGAGCTTGGATATAAACAATTCACATAAGTTTAATGAAAATTGTTGAAAGCATTTTGGGGTAATTGTCGGAAGTGTTGATCACTGACTGACAACAGCATATCATAGTAAGTACTGTACAAAGTAAAAGAACAAAATTAACCAAACTCAGAGGAAAATTCAAAAATTCTCTAATCAAACTGAAAAATCAAAAGCTCAAACAAATCCAACAACTACATGAACTTTAACATGGAAAGCTAAAAAGAACACACATATCTATACATGTACTATTATAGAAATTCACATATAAAAGGATATACAAATGTAGGTAGACATACAATATAGGTAAATATGCAAGCAAGCAAGACTATATGTATTATGAAGCAGACGTGCAGTTACATCACCATAGCAACTATATTCTATGCAAAATAAGCCATTAAATACAATCTGTCAATATCAAGCTTTCAGTGCTATTTTTTTTCTATCAGTAAGTCTTTTAAATAAAGTACTTTCCAAAAAAAAAGTTAAGACCTAATCTCCAAATATGATCTTATTTTCAGAATCTCTGAAATAATACTGAAAAGTAGTAAGAAATTTATGCTAAAAACTGTTTAATTTTGTTTTAATATCTTTATAAAAAATATTTTCATCAAATTGACAAAAATTAAATTTAAAAAATCACAAAATTCAAGAACATATATACTTGTTTCAGTGAGCTTGTTGAACCTACTCCTTTTGAATTTATTTTTCATAAGTTTGTGTGAATTGCAATAATTAACAAATGCATCAAATTTCAAATTAAAATTATTATTTTCATGTTTAATATTATGACTCTTTTAAAATGTTTCCCTTTACTTTTGGCTATTTTTATTGAAAAATTAAATTGAACTTGACAAACATGTTTATGATTAGTAATTTAAAAGTGATTCAAATCAGTGTATATAAAAAGCTTGAATATGACAGTCTGTAACACACACAGCCAAACATTAACCTGACTGGGGAGAAGGTGAAGACAGGGGCTGTGGGGACATGGCGTGGATAGGGTTCGGTCCAGCCTGCCCCGCCCCCGCCAACTGCTGTGTCTGGTGTAGCTGCTGGTGTTGAACTGTGCTCTGAGGGGTCGGTGACCCTTGACCTAGATAAACAACCAATTAAATAAATCATATCTCCTAAAAAAATAACTCAATGATAATTGAATTTAACTGACGTCTGCCAACATTTATTCATTCAGCTCTTGAAATTAAATACACTTTAATATGCAGCATCATCAAAGAAACAAAATGATCATGTTTACAAGAGTTAAAATTATTGCATTGTGGGAAAAAAATTATTATGTAAACATTTTATTGTTTGTCACCTTAAAACTTTTATCATAATCTATTGAAATAAACTGTGTATATGAACTTTCCTCAAAAGAATACAATTTATAAAGGGAAAGGGTAAGGGCTGTTCCAGAAAATACTATGTCCTCCCCAGGGACGGCACTTTTTTTTAACCCCCACCACCCACAGAAATAAAAATAAATTAGAACAACACTTCCTTTGCATTATGGTATTTCAAATACAACCACCCACATAATATTAAAAAAAGTTGCCTTCCCTGGGGGGGACATAGTATTTTCTGGAACAGCCCTAAGCATGTTAAGGTGGTACCCAATACTTTCACTAAAATTAATTTGGCTCATTTAATTTTCATAAAATTTGGACAATGTATTTACTTTGACCCTCTAACATGTCTAACAAAAATATATCAAAATTTTAAAAATTTTGACCCAACCGTTTTGTCAGAAAAATTACACTGGTTATATAGTAGTTTGACAAACACCAATTTTAAACATTGAGAAGCTTAACATTCCCTCTACAACACAAAGTAATTAAAACGTATAGCTGACTTTACAGAGTTATCTCCCTGTAGTGTTAGGTACCACCTTAAAGTGTTAAAAAACCCAACTTTTTTTGGCATATAGTTTGAGGTTTATTCTAAGGCCTGTGCCTGATGAATAACAGAGATCATTTTGATTCTTCGACACACATTGCTTGTTGCAAGCTTAACAAATGATGAACAAGGGCGAGGGAAAATAACCATAAAAAATCTATTTTAATTTTCATAATGCTTAAAATTTTAATTTAAATTTCAAATTATTATAATATAGTCAAACAGTTAATATTTTTTAAATTTCAAATTTAAAAGCACAATTTAAAGTCTATGATGATGCTGCAAAATTTTTTAACTTTCAAAATAATCAACTTAACATTACAAATTTTATTTACAAAAAAATACATTTAAGCTGACAAATCATGCATGATTTTTATAACACAGCATTTCATTGGTCAATACAAAAAACATTTATTTAAAATTAAAAGTGATTGGCTAACAACACTTCTGCCAGTCATTCAAAATCAAACAATATAATTACATTACAGCAATGACTATTTTATCCTTCTAGGCCCTGAAACATCTTATTGTGAACATTTTCTGTGCAATTGTCCATCTACTATGTGAAATTTAGCAAGGTCAACTGTTTTCAAAGCAAGTGAGCTAGAAATGCAGATCATAAATTGAAAATATCATAAATAAATACCAATTTAAAGTATTTATAGACCTTTTCCTACTTCCTTTATTATTAAAATTGTTAAATTATTCTTTTTCTCTATTACAGAGTCAGAAACACACATTTATTCTGCATGTGGTTTGTTGATTTCTCAATGTCACATTTGACATGCCATACTATGAAAACAATGTGTGTTTTCTGAACTAACATTATAATTTGAAACCACTAATTAGCATAAAATAGACACCACATGACAGCATCAACCAATGATAACCTACCATGTTGACTACTTGCCCCTTCCATACCGATATCACTTCCATATTCATCTTTCACCAGTCTGGTGGGTGGAGCTAAAAATAATTAAAAAAATAATGAATCAGTTTTAGTTCTTGCATTGAGTTCAAATTCAAAATCATTGTCATGGTTACATCATTGAAGTAGGGATTGTCAAACAAAAAACTAAAATAATATATCTAAACACATCATATCTTACTTCTGATATTTAAATTCAAATCGAAACCATGCCAGCTGATGTAATGGTTTCACACTTTCAGTGAACCACGCTAAATAATGTATGTATAAGCCTGTCCCAAGTCAGGAGCCTGTAATTCAATGTTTGTCGTTTGTTTATGTGTTACATATTTGTTTTTCGTTCACTTTTTTATATATAAATAAGGCTGTTAGTTTTCTCTTTAGAAGAAAAGAACGCATGTCTATAATCACATATACATATCTGTCAACCTGTGACGATGAAAATGCAGGTCATGACCTGCATTGAGGAATCAAATCTCAGGTCATAACGCGTACAAACTTTTTCGAGCTGAATTTCAGTATTAATGGTACATTTTCTTTTAAACATACCATTTTTTATATAGAAGGAAATTAGACTGTGATAAAATATAGTAATATAGTTAAAAAAGGTATAAATGTAAAAAAAAAAATTCAACTTTTTTTTTAAAATTGTATAAAGGTATATAAATAATAAAAATTTAGTTTTCAATATGTATTTGAATTTTATATTTATTAACCCTTTCCTCCATAATGACGCTTTTTGACGCCACCCCCTTTACTCCATAATGACGCCTTTTGACGCCTGTGTAGTAACTCAGTTGAAATGCTTTGACTACAAAATGTCTGCATCAGACTTAAAAAAGTTTGTATCCAATATGAAAAGAATATTTATGAGGATATCTGACTTGAATTTGATTGATGAAATATTTGTTTTTCACAATGCATTATAACTTTAAACCTGATGATTTTTTTTTATTGAAAATAATCCTATGCGAATCAAGTATGTGAAGAAAAAAAATCCATGGAGGAAAGGGTTAATGATTTAATCTTTTTCACCCATAAAACGTAAATATAAGGAATAATTTTGAATGGTGACAAATAAGGGGAAGTAACTCTAGAGTCTATTTGAAATATGTTTACAATTTATTTACGACCTAAAGCTAAGGTAATTGGTGTTAATTAACAGTTTGTTGACACCAAAGCTGTCAAGTGAAGCCATACACTTAATGGGTCACTTAATTTGACAGTTTGTATAGCTAAATGAACTTCCTGTTCATGGAAGAATTACGAATTTGCCGGTATTTCAAAGGAATATTACTTATGAAATCAATCTCAAAGCTAAGAAAAACGGGTGAAATCGGGTCATTTTCGGAATTCCCGGGTTATTTGAATGACCTGGCGGGTGTCCCGGGTGATCCCTCATAATTGAGAAAATCTCGGGTCACACCCGCAGAATACGGGTCAGTTGACAGGTATGCATATAGAGTTCAACAATCGGGGGCATTACTTAAACAAGTAACATTTAAAATTACCTAAACAAGCAATGTTGAAAACGAGGCTATTTTAAATATAACTTGTATAAGTAACTTTTCTAAATATTATTTTTATAGGTGTCCAACTATACAGATTTTACTAGCTTTTACAAATTTTCACGGTCATCTGGTTATTTTTCCCATGAAATATAAAATCTAATCTTTCTGAAACACTAATTGCCTTTCTGATGCACTTATCTTACATATCGACGCTTTTGGGTCAAAGATTTGTCTCTTAGGACTATTAAAATATAATTTCCTCAAAAATCTTGAAGGTAGACATATATAAATAGACAGAAACCTGTGAACTAATTAAGACTTGCAGTTATCTATAATTTGTAACCCAAAACAATTACATATGTTCCTTAAATAAGTGTTATTACTAATTTTTTCAAAGATGTATAAAATAACTTATTCAAGTAATATTTTTGTCATTTTTTTTTTGAAGTAACCCTTTATCTCTATACTCCTCTTAAATCTAATAAATTCTTCATTTTATGATATAAAATGCTGTAAAAATTCATGAAAAATACATTAAGTCCATGTTTCTAGTGAAATTTAAAATAACTCTATTGAGTAATTTTAAATTTTTTTAAAACAAAAATTACCTATATAAGTAACTAAAAAAAAATACTTTTAAGTAATGCCCCTGACTGTTCAATGGTTACTGTATCAGGGTTCTCACTAGGAATTTTTCATGGTGATTCGTGGGACTCTTCATTTTTTTAAATGGTGAGTCCCAGAAGATTTTGATAAGTCCAGGATGTAATTTTTTGTGTGTTTATATGATAAAATATGATGAAATACAGTGTATAACTATATGTATACTTATGATATCTTGGTTTCACTGTACACATTCATTGATGTAATTACCTGCATGCTGTATGGTTAATCCTGACAAATCTAAAAATAGAAAGAAACACAATCATGACAATAGTTTAAGTTTAAAAAACAATGCAAAAAAAAAAGAAGATAAAATTCTGTAAATTAAGAAATCTTGACAAAAAAATTGTTATTTGATAGGTTTGACAAAAATGAAAACTTTACTTTAATATTTGATACATCAATTGTTTATAATATATCAGGAAACCTTAAAAATAGAGTAAAGAAATACACCCCCTGAATTTAAAACCGGACTTTAATAGACTTTATATATTCTTTAATATATAAACATTGGTAACCAACAATACAAAGACTTTCTAAGAAATTTCAGATAATATAAAGCAAGTTAAGACATAGCTCTTTTCATGATAATACACCTGACAGAATGGAGTGTCCATTGTAAATCATGGGTTACAATATGGTGTTTTATGTTTTTCTTCAACTTAGTAGTTCTTGTTGCATCTAAGAATTTTCTCTCTTTATCTAGTCCCTTGATTTGAAAGTTACTGTCAAAATCAAACAGAAAGTTAAAGTCCTGTATTGACCCTCATATTTACCTATCCCAGGGGAAACAACTCTCTCATAATGATAAGGATTTACACAGACGCTATCCTGCTTCAGGTCAAAAGCATACTGACAGTATTTGACATGTTTCAGTTCATTTTTATGCAAATCAGGCCATCGCCAAATACGAGCATAAATCACATGAGGGAAACCTTTCCTTCCAGCCACCTGTAAATATACAAAAACATGGTAAGAATAAGCACATTTTTGTAAGACAAATCATTAGGGCTATTTCTTTAAAATGTATGTGGGAGGGTAGAGACTTTCAAAATATCCCTTTAAACCAAGAACATGTCCTTCAGCTGGCCCCTAAACAAATTTATATACTAGTTCAGTGATAATGAACGCCATACTAAAATCCAAATTGTACACAAGAAACTAAATTAAAAATAATACAAGACTAACAAAGGCCAGAGGCTCCAACTTGGGACAGGTGCAAAAATGTGGTGGGACATGTTTATGAGATCTTAACCCTCCCCTATACCTCTAGCCAATGCAGAAAAGTTAACACATAACAATAAACACATTAAAATTCAGTTCAAGAGAAGTCCAAGTCTGGTTTCAGAAGATGTAACCAAAGAAAATAAACAAAATGATAATAATACATAAATAACCTTTTTCATGTATATGCACAAATGTATGTTTACAAATTTTTTACCTGAAGTCTCCCATCTAATGTCCGCTGGATTGTCACACATTTAGAAGGATGTGCACCATTTGTTGTTATAGCCGTGATCAAACTGTCCAATTCATCCCTTTTCTCTTTCAGTTTTTTCACCAAGCTTTCAATGGCCCGTTTGGCAAAGCTTTCACTCTCTCCTCCTTGCCTATGGCACATTAGGCTGTGAACAATACTTAAACAGGCATCGGCTGATGTTGGAGCCTGGGACCCCATGGTGGTAATGGGGTTTAACTATGTTCCTTAGTCTGAAAGATATAAAAGAAAGTTAGATGTGGTAATTTTTCTAACTCTACATGGTTTTAAGGCATGAATTTAATGCTAAAAAAATAGGGTACAATATGTAGATACATTTTTGTACCAAAGAAAGGCAAATATTTTTTTAACTGATTTCTTAGCAAGAAAAGTCCACTGGCACTGATTTTAAGAGAATTATTATAAATAATAAATGATAAAGCTTAATCAAGAGGCAGTATATTCATTATCCAAAGGGACAATCATAAGCTCTATTCGACTACAAAAAGCTTTCACTCCCTCTTCCTTGCCTATGCCAGTATGGCACATTCGGCTGTGAACAATGCTAAAACAGGCATGAGCTTATGTTGGTGCCTTGGACCCCATGGGTTTTAACGATGTTCCTTAGTCTGAAAGTTATAAAACAAAATCAGAAGCTGTCATTTGTTTTAAATTTATGCCTTAAAATATTTGTTTTTTTTATTGTTTTTCTTTTGTTATTTTGTTTATATATATAAATCAGGCTGTTTGTTTTCATATTTGAATTGTTTTACATTTGTCATTTCAGGGCTTTCATGATAGTAGTTATCAAAGTTACCAGGATTATAATTTAGTACGCCAGACGTGCATTTCATCTACATATAAGACTGATCAGTGACGCTCATATCAAAATAGTTATTAAGCCAAACAAATACAAAGTTGATGAGCATTGAGGATCCAAAATTCCAAAAAGTTGTGCCAAATACGGCTAAGGTAATATATGCCTGGGATAAGAAAATCATTAGTTTTTCGAAAGATTCAAAGTTTTGTAAACAGAAAATTTATAAAAGAGACCACATAATTGATAAACATGTCAACACCAAAGTGCTGACTACTGGGCTGGTGATATTCTCTGGAATGAAACGTCCACCAGCAGAGGCATAGACCCAGCGGTCTAATATGGTATGGGTTTACATGGTTAACCCAGTGTTGAAAGCAGTATGGTCACTATGGTGACCTACAGGTATTATTGTGATGTCAAAATTTTTAAGGAACTTTAGTGATGTTCAGTATTGGTGGACAAGTAGCAATATTTAAGGTGTATTATACGTGTAGAAGCCAATGATAAAATAAAGAAAGGACCTCTAGAGTTATTGGTCCGTAACACTGGAATAGCAGAAGCATGTCAGAAATCTCATGCATTTAAAAGTTGTCCACTACTTCAACTTCTACTAATAAACGGCCACCATCAATAAGTTGATTATTTTGCCACTTTTGGATGCGCATTTAAAATTTAGACAAGAAATAAGTATTAGTTTGATTTGATTTTTTTGCTATACAGTGAATTTAAAAACATTGGTGGCAGTATGCATGTGCAGAGCTCCAGATAAGAATTCACAAATTGGGGTTTTTACCTACCATTTTCTTATATAATTGGGTGATAAAGGTTTTTAATTGCATTGATTATCAATTCCAATTCACCCCTCAGGTTAATATCAAATTAGGTTTTTCATCACCAAGCTCCTTAATGTATTGGGTTTTTTCATCGACACAATATTCAATATTTAGGCAATATCAACCCCAATTTTTTTCCATCTTGAATATGTTTCTTTCTAGTTAGCTGTTTATTTGGATTAGGGTTATGCATTGTTATGGTTAGGGTTATTTGCTAGCTGTTTTATTTGGTTAATTAACACTGAGGAGCAATTGTAGGTTCAATTTGAGTCCTGTTTGAAACCTTTTGCCAGTTTTGTATTTTCTCACAAAAACGGATATGTGTATTCACAGGCACTCGTCGTCTTATACCTTTATATAATAAATTCTGAGACCAGTGTCTGATCAGTGCCTGTGTGCATGGTGTGTGTATTCATTAATTAACCGTAAAATGAATACAAAATAGTCAAGAAACTCTAATTATACTTGAATGATTTTGTTTTATTCAATTTACATAAATCTGGGTTTATTTGTCTTTAATTAGAACTTTTTGGTTTCTGATGCTTATAAATCATTTCATAATTGATTTGGCCGTTCACTTTTTCCAACTGAATTCGTTTTTGATGAAACCCCGTGTTTATTAGCAATGTTCTCGTTATGGTACGCACACACGCCCGTGCGGGTTCGATGGACGCTTCCCTAAAACACTGGCTGAGTCTTGTTATAATCATAACTTTCCCTCAGTTTTCCAAAAGAAGCAGAAAACATGCTTCTATTCAATATTTTTACCGGATAATCACTTTCGTTTTAATTCAATGTATGTTATGAAAAATCCCTAGCAATGCGAAAAAAATATAACTACATGACACACGCTAATTAGATAAACACCAAGAAGATCGAAATGTTTACAAAAACACATGTACCTATTGAGTAGACTGGTTCCCGATCGCAATATTAAGTATGTTACACACATATACCAATAGAGTATGGCTAATAGCTAATACATTTTTGTACCTGGAACGTATTGAGCAACTGAAAACTCAAACAGGGACCATATTCAGCTACTTGATGCAGGGATCTATTTTTAGAACGACAGGAAATTTCCAATTATAAATATTATAAAAATAGTTTACCCGACGACTGTAAACAGATAGGGGTAAATAACGCAAATGGTAGCCAATAAAAGGGTTGATAACTCATGGTTTTGGCATATAATTGGGTTTTCCATTGAAATAATTGGGTTGTTGAACCCTGCAATGGACAATTGCATTGGGTTTTCTATTATTTGTATTGCGTGATCACGCAAATATGCAGCTTATCTGGAGCTCTGCATGTGGTAGGGCAATCCAGTCTTGTATCGTTCTTGGGTAAAAAGATTCCTATCGCAATTGGGTCCTACATTGTACAAGATGGTACTTGGTATCATGACTATATAGGGTTAATTGGTTTTATATGTAACAGAAAAATACAGACCTATTAAATAACAATAAAAGTTTAAAACATGATAAATAATGTTTGTTTATAAATAAATTATATTTTGATAATTCATATTTCTTTTCAATTACCACTTGTTCCCAAATATTTTTTACTAAATTTTTATTCCTTTGAATCCTTCAATATTTATTCTAATTAATTTATTTTTTACACAATTCTTGATCATTCTTTATTTATACTTTCAGAAATTAATCAACAAGCAGATAATAATTTCCAAATGAACTATGCATCAAATCTATGCCATGTGCATGCTTTGTTTACACCTGAACAAGTAAGAACAAAGAACTACAGACTTAATACAAAAATTAAAAAATAAAAAAAAATATGGCCTCGTATGATAATGTCCCCACTCCCAGCATACTATGTCATAGCCAGACAGACTGGTGCCAGCTTCTGGAGGCCATTTGCCGGCTCCATTTTACTTAATCAATGAAACTTCAGGTGTGGAAATTATCTCCTCATTAACATCAGGTTATTATTGATTACTTACCCGAGCAACGATCAATTGTTAAGTCATCATTTTTAATTCATGCTTAATTTATTTATTTTTTCATGGCGCGAGTAAAATCAAAATAAACCAATGCGTCTGCGCTGATGTCGTTAAGTTTACTTCCGTTTTAATTTGTTGTTATTTGAAGGGGCACCTTGCAGGGGAAAGGGGGGGGGCATCATTTTCATCGTTTATATTTTTAATCGCTTCCTCGAATTATTCAAACCAAACCATTTACTAATATTTGCTGATGTCATTAATTTACTTCAATTTAAAATTGTTTATTCGAAGGGGTACCTTGCAGAGAGAAAGAGGGCAATTATTTTATTTTTATTATTTATAATCACTTCCTCCAATTCAAACCAAAATATTTTTAAAGTCATTTAGCATACACAAAACAAAATAGTAGTGTAATATTAAGAGCAAAACTATAAAGAATAAAGTCACAACATATACCAAACTGACATTAAACAGTTAAAGGAGCATACACTAGCTACGATATTACATGTCAGATATATATAGTTGGACCCCCCTTTTTACTCTGGGTTGGGAATCCCCCTTTTTAAATCACTAATGAATTTTAAATAGTGAAATAAAATTTCGCTTTTACCAGTATGGTTCAATTTGGCAAAATAACCTATGCTTAAAAAAATATTGACTGATTCACTTGCAAGTATAACTTGATAATTCGACCTTATTGAATCGTTGTGGGAACTTCAATTTAACCCTTAGCTATAAGTTTAATTTTCTAATTTGTAACTTGTAAGGGTTCAGCGAAACCCAGTGTCTCGCCTTCTTTTTTCCTCTAGATATTTAGTCTATCTTTTAATTGTAAGAAGCTTCTGTTCAAGTTTTGTAAAAATCAAGGATAGCTATAGATAAAGGAAGACTGATGTGGTGTGAGTGCCTATGAGACAACTCTCCATCCAAGTAACAATTTAAAAAGTAAACCATTATAGGTTAAAGTGCGGCCTTCAACACGGAGCCTTGGCTCACACCGAACAACAAGCTATAAAGGGCCCCAAAATTACTAGTGTAAAACCATTCAAACGGGAAAACCAACGGTCTAATCTATATAAACAAAACGAGAAACGAGTAACACGTATATATCACATAAACAAACGACAACTACTGTACATCAGATTCCTGACTTAGGACAGGTGCAAACATTTGCAGCGGGATTAAACGTTTTAATGGCTCCAAACCTTCTCCCTTTTTCTGAAACAATAGCCGATAACATCACAACATAGAAAAACACACGATAAAATATCAATTGGCAGACTTAACTCAATCAAAAAACGTATGATTACACAATGAACGAATACATTTGATCTGCGATATCTGAATACAAATGCACAGTTAATTAAATATTAGAGACAAACATTCATGACCAACAATGTAAGCTAACAAACAAATTCAAACAAAGCCATGGCAGGACATCACTGAGAAATATTTAACCAATCAAAATTCACTTTAGAAAAAAACCGGTTTTAAAAAAATAATTATAATCTTGAAGTTTATACAAATGGAGTAAGAATAAGTGAAAAATTGAAGATATTACAAATAATCAAAGCTGGTGTACAGACAAAATTAAGATCCATATAAATAAAAAATAACAAAAAAGCATTATAAACAGTATCAACAGGTCGAATTAAAAGAAAATACGATTTGAGAGTCCTCGCAGTTGATGACAGCTAGTTAAAAGCCAAAACCAATTAATAATAAAAAATCATGCACCAGAGACTAAAATCAACTAAAACACATAACAGGGATTTAGTATTTTAACGTCATTAATAGTCAAAGAAGACATGACTTGTGTATATAGATTGTGAATTTAAATAGACTTGAAAAAAAACTTTACTGACTGCAGACTATATGTAACTTAAACACATTCTAAACCCCATTCCTGAACTTGTTTTTCATATTGGAGTCTTCATTAAACAGTCTTTAGAACTGAGGGAGTCAGACCCGTGTCAGGCAAGGTTATGATGGTGTTTTTACATACATTTATAATTCAACTCTAATGTTCTATTATTCTATATATTGTATTGTATTTTTTTGTATTTCATTGTATTACATTGTATTTCATTGTATTGCATTGTATAGTATAAAATTAATGTTTTATTGTATTGCATATTATAGTATAAAATTAATGTTTGATTGTATTGCTTGACCCTCATGGGTGTAATTTTGCAATAAAGATTATTATCATGTTATGTTAAATGGATGAAAAACTTAGTCTATTTTTTAAGTAAAATATGGAAAAACAAAAAACAAAATTTTAACCAAATTTCCTTCTAGATACTAGCATCTGATCATAAACAATTATCTTCTGTTCAAGTTTGTTACAAATCCAGGAAAGTATTAAAATTTTAAAAACATTAGCCACAGAGTGAATGTAATGTTTCCTGACAGAAAAAAACTAAGTCTAAGTAATATACGGAAAATAGGATGACTTTTTTTTTTACAGAATTATACTTTTGGATACTGTGTTATGATTATAAACAACTTCTGTCCACAAGTTCGGTAGACATCCAGGATAGTTTAAGAAAGTTATTAAAATTTCAAAAACTGTTAACCTAGCACAGAGTGAATATATATTTGTGGACGCCGCCGCCGACGACTCGACGACGACAACGAATGTAGGATCGCTATCATGTCTAGCTTTTTCGACTTTTGTCGAAGGCTCGACAAAAAGAACAAAAGACAAACGAAAGAAAACAAAACACAACATAGAGAACTATAACGCATCGAGCAACACGAACCCACCTAAAAACTTGGGTGATCTCAGCTTCTCCGGAAGGGTAACTTAGCAGATCCTACTCCACCTGTGGCAGCCGTCGTGTTGCTCATGTTAATACAAACAAACAGTACGAATTATTACGGAAGGTCATCTTCTTAAAAAGGGTACGGGATTGTAGTAACGATAGTATGAACTATCATATATTCTAAGTCCGTCGCCCGTTAATTGATATATCAACGGAAAAAAAAGTAAGGTGGGATGTGAGGGCAAATCAGTGGAAGATCCAGGGGGAGGGGTTCCGGGGGTTGAAACCCCCTTTTCTAGTCGATCAATGCATTTGAATGGGAGCATATAGTTGGAACCCCCCCCTTTTTACTCTGGGTTGGGAACCCCCCCCTTTTTAAAATTGCTGGATCCGCCACTGCAAATCATAGCCACCAGCGACTATGGTTGAAAAGGAGGGTACTATTTATTCTCGCTAGTCGTTTTTAGCAAATTATAAGCGGATTTAGTTCAAACAATATTTTATTGTTCATAAACTGCACGAGATATTATACAAAATAGAGATAATGGCATTCGAAAACAAGACAAAATCCGTCAAGACCTTATATTAAAAAAAAATACAATATTAGGAATCTAGTATAAGAAACTCGTGTAATGTAATTTTCAAGCGGATTTATAGGAGATGTGATAATATAGCCCACTACTTATGGAGCCGGCTACATATGAGGTTAATGCATAGGCCATTTACATATTTACATAGATATATAGGAAGATGTGGTGTGAGTGCCAATGAGACAACTCTCCATCCAAATAACAATTTAAAAAAAGTAAACAATTATAGGTCAATGTACGGCCTTCAACACGGAGCCTTCAGTGGCTCACACCGAAAAACAAGCTATAAAGGGCCCAAAAATTACTAGTGTACAACCATTCAAACGGGGAAACAAACGGTCTAATCTATATAAACAAAACGAGAAACGAGAAACACGTATATATTACATAAACAAACGACAACCACTGTACATCAGATTCCTGAGTTAGGACAGGTGCAAACATTCGCAGCGGGATTAAACGTTTTAATGGACCCAAAACTTCTCCCTTTTTCTGAAATAATAGCATAACATCACAACATAGAAAAACACACGATAAAATATCAATTGGCAGGCTTAACTCAACCAAAAAACGTAATTTAATACTCTCTGAACGAATAAATTTGATCGGCGATATCTGAATGCAAACATTCAAGGCCAAAAAGAAAACAAACAAGCTAGTCCAAACAAAGCCATGACAAGACACCACTGCGAAATATTTAACCCTTCGAAAATATTCACTTAAGAAAAAAAAAAGGTTTTAATAATACAGGTAAATCTTAAAGTTTATACAAATGTAGTAAGGAGAAGTGAAAATTTGAAGATATTCCAAATAATCAAAGCTGGTATATAGACAAGATCCATATAATATATAAAAAAAAAGCATTAAAACAGAATCAACAGGTCGAATTAACAAGAAAATACGATTTGAGAGTACTCGCAGTTACTGACAGCTAGTAAAAAGCCAAAAACAATTAATAATAAAAAAATCATGCATCAGAGACTAAAATCAACTAAAACACATCCTAGGGATTTAGTATTTTAACGTCATGAACAGTCAGAGAAGACATGACTAGTGCAATGCCAAAAATAAATGTATCGACAGGAAGTAGGATAGTGAGTAGCGACTTCTATAGAGATAAAACAATTAACGTGTCTGTGTCTCTATACATCCCGCCTCAAAAGAAGATACAATTTAGTTATGTTTTAACTTGCTAATGACAAGATCGATATTAGTGCCAATGTAAACTATATTCAAAGATCTTATTACCATATTGGTACGATAACCCTTATTATAAGTTTGTTAAAAGGTTCGATGAGTTTACACGGATCACATAGTGATTTTCTCGCTTTAAGTACAATTTTACCATAAAATTTAGATGTGAAATACATTTTTAATAAGTTTTCTACAGGTATAGCCAAATTTACAAATCTTTGTATCTATGAAAGAATTTAGTAAAAGTTTTAAGTAATTTATGGTATCAAAATCCCTGACACAACAATTTCCCAGTGATATATTGATTACATTCGTTAAAATCTATGACATCAGAACACACACGGACAAACCGAACGAGTTGGAATATATCAACACCGTATGATGGAGCCAAAGGCACATCGCCGTTTAAAAAAGGAAAAATAACGAATACGAAATGAAAAATCGTCTCTTTTGTCGTAAATTTTAGTATGAAGTTTCCCGTTTGAAAGTGAAATGTCAAAATCTAGAAAAGGACAACTGCTGCTGTTTATGTTAGATTAAGTTAAAGTAAGTTCTTTTGGGTTCATTTCTGAAGTATATTTAGAGAACTCTGGATTATTCAACGAAAAAATATCATCCAGATAACGATAGGCTTTACATGTCCTTCTTCTAAAATTGCCTGCTTTATGAGCCCCCCCCCCCTTATTATTTGAGTCCAAGATATCATTCGCAAGTATATATAATATAAATACTTTTAAAAAGTCTTCATTAAGACTATGTATGTTTTGTATAATGTTCCAAAGTGTCGCCAATTCATTTGATTATGTCCTAGTTTGGTATGTATGACGTACGTGTACATATACATATCTATAATATATATTTTTTAAATAAAGCCTTACCAAATTAAATTAAGCCAGTCTGTTACCGCAGCCATTCAATTACTTAGTACAATAATGTAAAATTCAAGTCCAATCTCATTGTTCGATCCTCTTCAAGTGCAATGGTTTAAAAATTGATAAGGAAGTACTGATATCTGAATAAATGATATTTTCACACATTTAGCAGATTTTTTATCACACATCCGATTAATCCCATGAATCTTTGCACGTGACAGAATATACATCGTTAAAAAAAAACTTGGCGTTGAAGCATATGACAGTCTACATAGGTTAACAGGATAGCAGATAGTGGTTGGCAAAATCTACAGAAAAAAATGGACCAAGATATTAGGAAAAAGGAAAAATGGGGCAAAAAAAAAAGAGAAATGAAAAAAGTGTTATAATATAAAGAGTAGAGAAAAAGGATAAGTGTATTAGAATATAGAAAAAATACATAAAAATTACAAGACTAAAGAAATGAAGATAAGAGAGTTTTTCCTGATTACAAATCTTTGAATTTTTAGAAAAACTAAGGATTTTCTCATCCCAGACATAGATTACCTTAACCGTATTTTGCACAACTTTTTGGAATTTTGGATCCTCAATGTTCTTCAACTTTGTACTTGTTAGGGTTTTCTAATATTTTGATATGAGCGTCACTGATGAGTCTTATGTAGACAAAACGCGCGTTTGGTGTACTAAATTATAATCCTGGTACCTTTGATAACTACATATCCGATTGCACGTGTTTAGATAATCAGGAATTTTCCAAATAAAACAACAACAGTACCAGAATCAAACATGACGTTGATCTCCGCAACAATGGCTATAGGTCACACTACTACCGCCTGAAACAATAAACAAACCCCATACTTCATGTTCATTTAGGCTAATACTAACCCTTGTTGTCAGATGTATATGTATGGTCGTATGTGTTTTGTAGTTTAAACGTGGAGTTGTGTACCTCTGTTTAGTGATGCATATTTATCATGTGATGTAATCTGTCTCTTTGAAATAAACGTACCATGGCAATGTATGTGTTTGTATTGCTCTAATCAGATATAACTTTAGCGGGCATGGGGAGGCAATCATATGTCTCCTTATGTACGTTATATGGTGGAGGACCCTGGCATCCGGTCCTTATCCTTGGACAGTTGTGTGGAAACACAACATCAGAGTAAACTGTAAAAACAAAACAGTTGCATAGGTTTTGACACGGTAGCGATCATAAATCACGAAACACAACCATGAACATTAAACGGAAATATCACATGTCATGAAGGTTTGACAGCGCTTAGCAATACTTGCAATGGAACTTCGATGGGCGTTGCTTCAAATTCAGTTTCTGCACCCTGAGACTGCTATAACAGTGTTCTATGTGATCTACCGATTTAGACTTGATAATTAGTGGTTTTAATTGTACTAACATGAGCAACAAGACGGGTTAAGTTTAAACATATTTATTTATAGTGGATTGGGAAACAAGTTTTGCAATTTATATTAATCATTTGCCACTTTGCTGCTGCGAGTGCTGCCTTGTAGCGGCATTAGCCTACTCTTTTTTTCGAAATCTACAAGGGTGTCTTTAACGTGCAAGAGATATGTCTCTCTCTTAACACGGGTCAGCCATTTATCGTCCCCTTCCGACGGAGTACCATCGTTTCCTCAAGACCATACTCGCAAATGGTGTCAAGGGAGAGTCGAAAATTGAGTTCCGGAAATTTTCATCTCGAACGGGAATCGAACCAGAAACCTTTGTGTTAGAAGTCCGATGCACTAAGCACTACAAGACGGGTGCCACACAGGAGATCACATCCAGTTTTTGGTGTGGGTGCCACACAGGAGATCACATCCAGTATTTGGTGTGGGTGCCACACAGGAGATCACATCCAGTTTTTGGTGTGGGTGCCACACAGGAGATCACATCCAGTATTTGGTGTGGGTGCCACACAGGAGATCACATCCAGTTTTTGGTGTGGGTGCCACACAGGAGATCACATCCAGTTTTTGGTGTGGGTGTCACACAGGAGATCACATCCAGTGTTTGGTGTGGGTGTCACACAGGAGATCACATCCAGATTTAGGTGTGGTGCCACACAGGAGATCACATCCAGCTTTGGTGTGGGTGTCACACAGGAGATCACATCCAGTTTTTGGTGTGGGTGCCACACAGGAGATCACATCCAGGTTTTGGTGTTGGTGCCACACAGGAAATCACATCCAGTTTTTGGTGTGGTGCCACACAGGAGATCACATCCAGTTTTTGGTGTGGGTGTCACACAGGAGATCACATCCAGTTTTTGGAGTTGGTGTCACACAGGAGATCACATCCAGTTTTTGGTGTGGTGCCACACAGGCGATCACATCCAGTATTTGGTGTGGGTGCCACACAGGAGATCACATCCAGTTTTTTGTGTGGTTCTTATTTCTCAGTCTTTAGTTTGATATGTTGTTGAATTCTCGCTACATTGAAGGCCCATTGGTTGCCTTCGGATGTCACAGTGTCTGCTCTATGGTCGGGTGGTTGTCGCTTTGACATATTCACCATTTCCTTTCTCAATTTTATGTGTTTTGTGTAATGTTTGTCTTTTTTCTTTTTAGTCATGTGGCATGAAAGCATGCCCCTTTGGTATCCTATGTCTCTCTCATTTTATGTACATGTGCGTATATATATTCCAGCTACACGACGTGCAGAACAATACCAATATATATTTTTTTAAATTATTTTAGAAATTATACCTCTGTTTAGGATTAATAGAATATACATTTGTTATTAGTCTTTTTCAACTTTAGGATAAGCTCTTAAAATTAAATATATGACTATCGTTATCCCAAATAGAGCTTAATTATTTCCAAAGATTTATGCATTTGTCTTTTGAATTTTAAATTGTCAACATGTAGTTAATTTTCTATATATCAACAGCAATGCATTCTGTTTGGCTTGATGAAGCCTAAATTTCAAAGATTAGAATAACTGAATATGACAATGATTGTATGTTAGCTGGAAAGCTATTTTCTTTAGAATTGATGATTTCTAACTGCTGAAAAAAACACAAAACAGTTATAAATCACAAGATCCTTGTTAAATTATCATAATAATGAATAATAATTATTATTTCTATTTGTTATTCTTGCATTTGTGGGACATTTTTATAAAGATGACAGCCAGAAACATGCACTTCAGCTTCGTACAAAACCTATAGATGCCCATATTATCCGCCGTTGAAATGCTCAGTAATAAATGTTTGAAATGAACGGAAAATACGGATTTTAACTCTCCGTGAAGGGTTTCTTTTTTAGAGGCTTCGGTCTGGTTTAATTTTTGTAAGGAGACCAGATTGTATCAGCTGAAAATTATTAGACCGTTGTTGATCATGAACTCGACTCAACAAAAACATTAAAAATTCTGCTACATACAAAGTAAGGAAAAAAAGAACACAATCCCCAAAGCGTATAGTTCTAAAACGGCCATATTCTTGTCTTGTATGAGGAACCTGTCTTTCAAAGGCACACCTCTGTCTCTGGTTTCAAATTCAGAGTAAAAAAAAGGGGTGTGTTTTTTACTATTTAACCAGAGACAGTCTATACTTATACATGTAATATTAATAGACTGATTAACACCCATTAAAAAGGTATTTTGAACTTTCAAAATCTAAAACATTATTTAGACATGTTAGACATACCGGTACCTATTTGTGTAGTCTGTAAATGTTAGAGCCTATATATATGAGGGGGGATAGGACCTGTATCGGCACTCCGGGATTGGAGGTTTTTAAGCTCTGGATTTCGGGATTGACCCTTTCAGGATCTGGGATTTTTTTTTTCTTCGAATATTGGGACATCAGGTTTCGTGTTTTTAAACCTGGGATATCTGGAGTTTGTGTTTTTAAGCCTGAGATCTCGGGATCAGGACCCCTCCTATCCCCCCTCATGTATAGCCTGTGTTTAGTCCAAATAATTATGATGTCTGGCAATTAAGGCTATTTTAATTTTCTTCTGTGACCCCATGCCATTCCCAGAAAAAAAAATTAGCCTTGTCATATGTCATTACTATTCGGACTAGCCTGTATTATACAATAGGCTCTATATCACCCAGAATAATATTTTTAATAGGTTACAGAGCAATAGTAGTTAAGACTAAATATTTGTAACTGGTTTCAAAGCAAAAGTAGTTAAGACTAAATCCAAAATGTTCAAAAGCAACACAACCTTTTTTTACCCGTCAACCATGTCAACATATTTAATACACCAAATCTTTTTAGTTTAATTGTTTCTAATGATTGTGGCATCACTAAATAGATTTGATGAATACATGACGTATAGAATAGTGACTTGGAATGGAGAGTTGTCTTATTGGCACTGATGTCACATCTTCCTATATCTATATTATATTGTAAGGTGTAAAGATCTGTCATCAAACCTTCACCTCATTTTCAAAGTTTATCATGTTTATTGGGCACTTTTAATTTTCATACATGTATATAGTTAGCACAAAAATTAGGAGATGTACATGTACATGATATTATTGCTAATGCCAGTAATGGTAGAATTCTGTGTCATCTTTTTTTCAATAATTTGTCAAAATGCAGTTTTAATCATGCTTTTTTTTATTTTTTTTTAAATATAATAACATTTAAAGTATGGGTCACTGAATATAAAAAAGAAGATGTGGTATGATTGCCAATGAGACAACTATCCACAAAAGACCAAAAAAGACACAAACATTTTACAACTATAGGTCACCGTACGGCCTTCAACAATGAGCAAAGCCCATACCGCTTTGTTTCACACTACAGGTTGTGCAAAATTGTCACTAAAGATTATGCATGGAAAAAACAATTGTGTGTGATAAAAAGAAAACTAAACCATAGAATCTAAAGATAAGATATGAGAAGATAGCTCTTATATAATCAGTCAGGGGACTTACTGAAACAAAAGATTGAACAACACAAAAGAAAATATTCTTGTAACATAAATTGGATTTTTTCCTTTGATGTTTTTATGAAATAATTTGCTTAAAAAGTGTGGTGAGGGAAAATCATGGTATATTATATGCAAATTAATGTTGTACCATACTTTGCTAATTAAATATGCAACTCAACTAGAATTCAAAGGAAAATAGGCGGAGCTTCAGCCATGGTATATAAACATATTCATGCTCATGTTATTCCATGGCTGAAGCTCCACCTTTTCAGTTTTAAATGTATCCGCCTCTTGAATGTTTAGGAGACTGTTAAACGTACTAAAAGGTCAAGATCTTTATATGTTTTCATTTCATAACAAAAAGCAAAAAATTATGTGTACCCAAATCTTAAGAAACCTTTTCAAACTATATAGGATTGTTACGAATTCCCCTAATTTTGGAAACAATTACTAAATGTGTCTTCTTTAAGTTGTGATAAAAATGAAATGTGAAACTATCATTTCCTTTGTAAAGATCCAATTAAATTTCGATTTAAAAAAGGGGGTACCTATAGAAAAAGGAATAAATATCAGCTACAAATATCTGAAAAAACATGGGTTTTTTTGCAACAATTAGGGGAACGTACACTATCTACACTCCCTGGATCCGCTACTGTTTAAATACAGTGTTTTATCATTAAAATTGTGTTTTAATAAATAATCGAATTTCAATAATCGAATTAATAAAATAACGGAAGAAAGCAGTTTGTACGAAAACTAGAAATGTATAAATATGCATTTTTCAATGAGATGAAAATTCTGTAAAATATTATTAATTTGTATGATACTTGAAAACATAAAAAAACAATTCTTACTGCCATTAGAATAATTATTTAATCCTTGTCTGACGCTGGAATCCAATATTTTTGTTTACCCCAGTCTGATGACATTATGAAGTTACTTGCGCAAACAACCATACACGGGGAGCAAAACGAAATGAAAATCGGGAAAATCTTACATTTTATTTCCTTTTTTGCAAATTCAGGGGTTCTATTACACGAAATACACCAAAGATCATACATGAGGCGCAACATTGACTTGCGCTAGCTTCCATTTCATTGGATAAAACTGTAACGTGATCAATTTCCAATATAAGTTGAAGGTCTTGAAGCTGTCAATCATTTTATTTATATTACAAATTTTATATACTATGTGTCTTACTCATTAACATATTTAAACAAACTCATCCTACGGATTTGTTTGTTTAAATATGTTAACTCGTAAAAACCATGGTATATATAGTACTTATCACATTTAAACCTTACAAAGCACAAAATCATAGAAAGTATTCAAGAGCTGCACTTCAAGGTGTATGAACTATCAAAAGCAGTATAAAAATTTTTGCACCCTTGATTACACCAAAACTTATTCTGTACAGTTTTAACATCTTTAAATTGCTTTAGGCCACACTTAAAAATATTTCGGTTTGCCCAAACTCTACCCAAAGGTTAAGACAGTGGGTAGGTAGGTAGGCATTTTCATTTTTTTTTTCAAAAAAAGAAATTGAAGTATCAGATGTTTATTGGTCTTCATGCCTATTTGATTAAAAAAAAATAACTTCTTCAAATCAGGACAAGAAAAGAATTTGAGTAGGCAGCTTTGTTTTGGGTAGGTAGCGCTTGGGCAAACAAACCTATTATTTATTATGGCCCTAACTCTTTGTTTTTTTCTTTTATAGGACTTGACCATTGCCATGGAGTATGGAGTTAATCAAGAAAAGATGTAGTAGACCTGTTATCTGTCTCGCCTGTCTCAGTCTGATAATTACATACCTAGTGTTGTCATGGTTACAAACAGTGCCCTCTATACTCCATGTTCATTTTGTACGACAGATTTGGGACAAGGAATATTCTAGATGTCAGCTTCATATCAACAGCATTGCTAATTTACCGAAAACTAAACAACAGCCTGTTTATCTTACGGTAGCGCTCTCAGGTCGTCTTGGCAACTGGTTATTTGCATATGCATCACTTGTTGGAATTGCTAGGAAAAATAAAGCGTTATTATACATCAGTCCTGAATCCATCAGAAAAGTTTCTTTAGGAAATATTTTTAATATAAAAAGTGTGCGAGCAGTTAATGCATTATGTAGGCAATCAATATGTGAAGATTTACCATGTGCATATGATAAGAAAATGGAGTCACTTCCTGTTTCGAACATAACAATTCATGGCTATTTGCAGTCTTGGAAATATTTTAAATATGTTGAAAAGCAAGTTCGAGAAGAATTCACATTCAAAAAGACCATCATGTCAAATGCAGAACAAATATTTCGTCAGAATGTTCAGAATAATTTTTCTTTTCAGACAACATGTATACATGTTAGAAGAACAGACATGATGATTTCATCATCTGTAAAAATAGGTTTTAAATCTGCTCCACTGGAATATCTTCATAATGCCGTGAACCACATGCAACAAAAGTTCAACAATAAGGTCAAATTTCTCGTCATCTCCGATGATTACAAGTGGTGCTTGAAGAATTTAAAATTTCAAAATTCTGTTGTAATTCCAAGGAATACTCCTGGGATAGATCTAGCATTATTGTCAATGTGTAATAGTTCCATTATCACTACTGGTACCTTTGGTTGGTGGGGAGCATGGTTGGCCAATGGTTATACAGTATATTATAAAAACTACCCAGAACCTGGATCCAGATTGGACCGTGAAACAGTTAAAGAGGATTTTTACCCTCCTTACTGGGTTCCAATAAACAGTGCACACAATCAGTCTACATCAAGTTTCTATATCAGTGTTATAGTCATTTGTTCATTTTTTCTACGATGATTTGACATAAATGTAATATATCTTTCAAAAGGGCTCTGTATTCTTACCATTGATTGCTCTTAAGTTCTTAACCAAAGGAAACTAATGATTTTAGAGCTCAGTTCATACATGTTTTGTATTTTAGACTGTTTGCATTTTACATGTCTCAAATGTACAATTCTTGCCAGATTTTTATGAAATGTTTTTCAATGGTTTATACAAATGTAACAGAAATGTATATAACATCCGCTTTTAGAATCAGTGGTAATTAACTTTTTTTATGAATTATGTCTCTTAAAAATATACCTTTATATAGAAAATTAAATTCTTAGCACTGTAACTCCTGAATTTGTTGTAGAGTTTTTATAAAATTTATGTCCTAGTTCAAAATCTGGGATGAATCTGAAAATCAGCATTGATCAATTTGAATTATTTTTACATGAGTTATGTCCCTTTGAAATTTAATTTTTTTTTACCATTGCATTGTAACCTTGCTCTTAAACCTTTTGTCTCAGTCCACACCCCCCTTTTTATCAAAACTGTTTCAAAGATTTATATCAGACAATAACCAGTGAGTTGCTGGAACTTTGCAGACCATTTTTTTTTTATTTGTAAGTTATTCTACACTGGTTTTCATACATGTGTGCATCTCTGAAGGACACCTACAGGTGCGGCAATTCTCGCTACATTGAAGACCCATTGGTGGCCTTCGGCTGTTGTCTGCTCTATGGTCGGGTTGTTGTCGCTTTGACACATTCCCCATTTCCTTTCTCAATTTTATGTAATGATTTTGTATCATTAATCATTACACAATGATAAATGGAATCAAAATGAAAAACTGTTAGATTTAAAAATATTTACATGCAAGTATATCTTTATTTATTATGTATAATTTGTATCTACAACAGTGGTTCAGTTTATAAAGTTTTACTTACTCTTATACATAAAGTATTAAGATTATTAAGAATCGGTGCTTAGCAATAAGTTTTGTTTTACACCAAGTAAAAAGCACCATTTAAAGATCAGTTTCTGATTACAGATCAGTGTGATGTTACTTGCTCTAGAGGACTATAACAATGAGAACTAGCTTACAGTCAGTTTCATTGTATATTTTGCTTACAAAGGAAATAAAGGAGCAGATTGAATTTTCAATTGTAATTGTCTACATGGTGTATTTTAAACATTATTGTTTATGTTTAGTTTTTATAAAAACCTAAATAAAAAAAATCAGGGCATTCACTTTTATATTTTATTATAATAAAATCGCAAATTTTACCTATGCAATTATCTTAAGAGTTTTAAGTGCATTTTGTTATTTAATAGTTTAATATCAGAATCATATTCCTCCTAAATCTATTCCATTATATACAATTAGTGAACAAGTGGATTTTACTTACTGGTACAGGTCATTTAATTTCAAAGATATGGGTTACTGTGGATCCATTTATTTTCGTGGGTACCAATTTTTGTGGATTAAGAAACACTTGCATATTCATGGATATTTAATTTCGTGGTTTTTCTGAAATTATCATACAAACCTCATACCCGTAGCCAGGGGGGTTCGGGGGGTTCGGACAAACCCCCCCCCCCCCCTTGAAAACTATTAAGCACTGTTAAAGTCGATGTTCTGTTCGAATTGTGACTGTTAAAGTCGAGTTTGTGAGTCAAACGAACCCCCCTTTGGAAATTCCTGGCTACGGGCCTGAACCTATAGAAAAATTATCATTCGTTTAATATTTAATTTCGTGGTTTCATTGTGCCCACAAAATCCACAAAAATTGGTATCCAACGAATAATAATGAATCCACAGTATATCATGGAGCAATTTTTGAAGGCCTTGCACAATTACTTAATATAATTTTGCAATGGATTTCTTTGCTTAGTTCAAAAGATTTAAGCTTGAACTCTAATAAAATGTTAAATAGCAAACCAGCATGTTTTGACCTCCTACAGCTTGAGAATTTAAGGGGTTGCAAATCAAATTAGTTGTACATGTATAAGTACATTTTTGGAGATGATTAAGGGGAGATAATTCAAACATTGAAATTAAAATAAAAATGACTTGAATAAGTATTACTCCTGACAGATAATGGTGATGGAGACATAGAGAAAGATTTTCTTGAACTATTTGGTCAATGAAATTGATAAAAAGTACATTAAAATTAAAATTAATCTACTGTTTTTGGTATAAAAAAAAAAAAAAAGTCCAGGCAATTTTCAAAAACCGTGAAGTCAATTAAAACCTAGGTTAAGGGAAGTAACTCTGAAAATCTTTACTATGTTTGTGACAGTCATTTTCATAAATATACTCTAAGCTTCTAGGATACATAGATTACTTCAATCTGTTCAATCAGGTAAATGATTAAAACAAATTGATAAAACTTGCCTTTTTTAAACGAATAACTGATTTAAAGAGTTATCTCCCTGAAGTAAGGTCTACAACCTTAGTTAAACATTATCAACCAACAGAATGAGTGGAAATCAAGTGAGGGTTTTATTTTTAATGCTGTTCAACTTCATATTTTATTTGGCCTTTTAACTTTTATTTGAGCGTCACTGATGAGTCTTTTGTAGATTAAACGTGCGACTGGCACAAATACAAAATTTAAATCCTGGTATCTATGATGAGTGATTTTACCTTAGTTGAGATTTTTTTATTTTTTTCTTGTCTTAAATTTCACTTGTTAGGAATATCACTATATGTCTTATATTAAAAACATATTTTGTAAGGCATTATGACAAATTAATTATATATAGTCTTATCATACTCTTATACATGTATTTATCTTGTTTATACATTGATTAAATTTGATTGTTAAGTTTTAAATGATTTGCAATTATTGTATAACAAATACAGCATTACTTTTGATTAAATTTTGAAATAACCCTTTGTTGTTAATTCCCTGTTTGTTTGGCTTGCAAATATTGACTTGCTTTTAGACATTCCGTCTCCCAAAACATTCGTCAAAAAATTCTTGCTCAAACCATAAATTCAATTATTTCAGCAATAAAATCACATTTTGTGACATGCAACACTTAATTAATACAGGTATAATTTTGCAAATGGTACAATATAAAGTAAGAAGATGTGGTATCATTGCCAGTGAGAAAACGAGTTTGTTGTTATTCATTGTTAATTTTTTGTTTGGGTTGTAAATATTAACTTGCTTTTAGATATACTGTCTCCCAAAAAATTATTTCAAATATTCTAGATCAAACTATAGATTCAGTTGTTTCAGCAAAAAAACACATTTCTTCTTCAGGCTCCATGAATATTTTGATTTTGTGACCTGCAACACTTATTACAGGTTTAATTTTGCAAATTATTCAATATAAAAGTTTGAAGATGTGGTATGATTGCCAATGAGAAAACTAGTCACAATAGTTATCAAAGGTACCAGGATTATAATTTAGTACGCCAGAAGCGCGTTTCTTCTTCATAAGACTCATCAGTGACGCTCAAATCAAAATATTTATAAAGCCAAACAAGTACAAAGTTAAAGAGCATTGAGGATCCAAAATTCCCAAAAAGTTGTGCCAAATACGGCTAAGGTAATCTATACCTGGGATAAGAAAATCCTTAGTTTTTTGAAAAATTCAAAGTTTTGTAAACAGGAAATTTATAAAAAAATCAGAAGAGTTTAAATGACATGGATTTTAGGCATTTATAGATCACACTATGGCCTTCAACAATGAGTGAAACCTATTCTGTAAAAACAGATATATAAGGTTCAGACAAGAAACGTGTTACAATTCAAACGAGGAAAAAATGTCATAAGTTGTAACCATACAATTTAGGAAAAAGCAAATATGACAGAAGTGATCAAACAACAACCACTAATTTTAAAGGCTCCTTAGTTTTGACAATGTAGCATGATTAAAATATATGTGAGCAATTCACCCTTTCCTAACCTGAGACAGCGTTATAGCAGTACATCATAAGAACAAACTGTAAAAAATGCAATAATTCAATAGATACAAGCAGAACAGAAAACATTTAATGAATGTTTTTGTTGTTTATAACTCTATTTTCCTCAAAGAACATCAATGAACTTCTGCATTAATATCAACCAGAGATGAAATATTGTGTCCAGATATGGTGAAATGTCTTACTGCAGACTGTTTCCTTGTTATGTCTGTGGGTCTAAAAACTAGAGGCTCTCAAGAGCCTGTACCGGTCTCCTGATTCTACTTGGGTTTTTGAAATCATATAAAAAGTTATAATTTGGCTACAAAGTAACAACACTTGGCCACCACCTTATAAGGAACATTCATGCCATGTTTGCTTTAATTCAATTCAGTGGTTCTCTAAAAGAAGACATTTGTATGTATTTCCCATAGGGTCCTATGTTAAACCAAGTCCCCTACTGGAAGCCACCTTGGATGATGGATTGGCTACAAAGTAACAACACTTGGTCAGCATGTCATAAGGAACATTCATGCTATGTTTGACTTCATTCCATTCAGTGGTTCTCTAAAAGAAGTCATTTGTATATATTTCCCATAGGTTCCCATGTTAAACTAATTCCCTGCTGGCAGCCATCTTAGATGATGGATCGGCTATAAAAAGCTGGGTTCATATTCAAATTATTCATCTTCTGGTTCTAATTAAAATGTTGTTTTTTTCTATTTGACTTGTACCAATCACATATCATCATCATCATCATCATCCTTTAATACTGTCTGCTAACATTTACTGGAGCCTAAATACTAGTTGCTCTTCCCATCAAGATTTTGATTTAGCACACATGGTGAAATTGCGATTTCTAATGTATATTCAGCTACTGTGGATTCATTAATTTTTGTAGGTATCAATTTTTTGTGGATTTAGGAAAACTTACATTTTGTGGATATTTTATAACTGGTACACGGTTTTACCAAAGTATGCATATAATCTTATAGAAAATGTGTAATTAATTGAACATTTGAATTTGTGTCCATAAAATTCATAAAAAGAGGTACCCAATGAGCATCACTAGTGTAAAGACCCAACGGAATCCTATTGAATTGAAAAGTCTCAAAGCTGGCCTCACAAAGAAATGTCACAATCACAGGCCTAACACTTGTTCACCTCAGACCTATAGTAGATGCTCAGAATGTCGCCATTTTGATTTCATGAACTAAAAACGTTTTAGAAAATCAGCAGTTTATCAATAAAAAAAAGAACAGAATCATTCAATCTTACTTTTAGAATGGTTTTATTTAATTTCCTAGCAAGCATCACCAATGATCTCTGGTGTTGTTCAAAATTCATCTGACGTTGCAATTTCAATTGTGACGTCAATCACGTGCAGCCAATTAGAACATGTCTTTGTACCCAAAGCTTGAGAAGAATGTCATATTAGTATTCTGTATATATTCTATTGGCCTGTTGAAGGAATTCATACACTTCTTGATTGGAATTTTACAAAACCAGGGGTGTTAAACCTGTGGCAAAGCATGAATTATTGAATACTGCTAAAGGGACATTGCAATTATAAAGCATCTTAGGAATACTTTGAATTATGAAGCCATAAAATTAATTCCTTTCAATAAGAATAAGAAGTAAAATCACAAAAATACTAAACTCCAAGGGATATTCAAAACGGAAAGTCCATAATGGTATGGCAAAATCAAAAGTTCAAACGAATAAGAAGTAAAATCACAAAAATACTAAACTTCAAGGGAAATTCAAATTGGCAAAATAAAAAGTTCAAACACACCAAACAGATGGATAACAACTTCTCAACTTGGCACAGACATTTTCTTGTGTAGAAAATAAGAGTGATACTACTGTAGAGTGTGAATTTAATTGGATTGAAAAAAAGTGACTTGTATAGAAGTACATGTTTAATTGATTTATAAATATAATTAAAAATACAAAACAATATGAGACCATATGACAATAAAATAATTGTTAAAAGACATAATGACGTTTCAGGCTATTCCCCAAAAATGATGTGGGAGGGCAGGAAGTGAATTTTTTGTTATGAAGGCACCTTTGAGGGCTCTAAATGGAGGTCCTTCATATATCATGTATATGTATTTTTCAAATTTTGATGCTTTTTAAAAAAATCTCTATTCTTTTATCTCCCCCATTATTCTCTATTCTTATTGTAATTCCATTCAATAATTCTCTTTATTCTTCAAATTTTAGCATTTTAAAATCATTCTCTCTCCTCCTTCATATCTCAGCTCCCAATTATTCATTTTTTAATCTACATTTATTTTTTATTTTTTTTCTGCCCTTTATTTTCACTGTATCTTTCCCCCTTATTTTCTATTCTGTAAAACCCATTCAAATCCTCCAATTTGCAAATAACTAAAAAAAAAGTATGTTGCATTAGAAATATTTAGAAGTTAGTTCATACCCTCCCTCCAGATCAATTTTAATGGAAAAGCCTATAGCCAAAAAATACCTTAAATAAATAAAAAAAAATACATATTTTAAAATGTTTAACATGGATAAAATATGTTTTAAAAATAAATATGATAAAATATATTGCCAGTCTTAAGATTCACATTAAAATCTAATTATATATCACAATTACATTACAATATATAAAAGTTAATTGTATATAAAACAGTAAAAAAACTGAGAAAAATATTTAGCCACACAAAATTTCACATATTGCAAATATACATTGACTCTAAAATCTAAGGCTCCCAATAGACAATAAAATTAACGATAAAAAATTTGAAAATATATAATTTAATTCAATTTCATATTCTTCAAGTTTGTTGCAAAATAATACCTCAAATCTTATTTAAATGTATATGTAAAAAGAAAATACTGTTTTCTCATTTAAGAAATCACACCTTTGTAAAAATTGCATTCTAATTAATTTGATATAAAATCTTACAGCGAATTTATGGCTACAGCGTTCATCTGCAATTGTAAACGGTACACTTCATCCAATATTTTCCGAAACTATTAAAAATGGTAAAAATGTTTTGATATTGTTTTAATTCTAATAAAATGTTTGACTTAATTTTCCATTCCAATGGCAAATTTTACAGGACTTATGTCGACTATGGTGGTAGCTTTTTCAGAAGAATGTCAGATAAATTATCCATTGTTATTAATTTGTCTATAACCTCTAAGTAAGATTTGTGCTCCTACAAAAGAAAAAAAGAATATTTTTAAAAAACAATTAGATAATAACAATCAAGAGTTAGAGGATTGTTATGGAATATCCTTCTTTGATGATACATGTATCAGATATGTTCATTTTGTCGTAACTACAACCCCAGCCCATTTACACCAATGTAACCATAAAGGTGGTACCTAACACTACAGGGAGATCACTCTGTAAAATCAGTTAAACGTTTTAATAACGTTGTGTTATTACATATATTTATTTACGTCAGGCGTATGAATTTTCCAATTCAGGTAGCGGGCTAATTGTAATAACAATAGAGTAAGAAGTTCCGTTAGTATTTAAAGTCGTGCGTGCACGAGAAAAGTTATCGACAAGGGTGGAGACCATCTGACGAGTAGTGTATTTGTGTATAGGAAGATTTGTAATGTCCGACACTGAAGTATCCATACCAAGTAAGGAGTCCCTTGAACCAGATAAAAATTCCGACGAACACGTTAGTAATGCAGATTTGTTTTCATTGTTCACGACCTACATGAACACCAAGTTGGCAGGGATTGAGAGAAACTTGGACGACAAAACCCACAGCCTTGCAAAGAAGGTGAAGAAAGTCGAGACCACGTTCCGTTTTAAAGGGAACCAAATACAGTTTGAGTTAAATTCTGACATTATAGACAGTATTGACAGAGCCGTATAATACATTGACAGTAAGAGGCCCGCTAGAGCTACGAAGCTTCTTGAAGAGTCCAGTAAAGTACTTAAGAAGCGTAACAAGCTGATCCGGATAGCCGATAAGTCGGAGGGTGGCTGGAACACAGTGCAAGAGTATTTATCAGATGACGTTGCCAGTAACTCTGAGGATGAAAAACGTATTAGAGCGGCGGAAACTAGAGCTGTTAGGAAAATTAAGAAGACAAAGACAGAGAAAAAACAAGGCCGTAAAAGACCCGCTGAAGCAGCAGGAGCACCCAGTCAAGGTAAACATAATGGCGGCAGCTTTATTCCTACTATTTCTACACAACAGCCATTTCGTGGCGGCCAGGGCCAAGCTGGCCCGAGTAGACAAGCCAAGGCCTGAGACATGTGCTATTCATGTGCCAACTTTGGGCACTGGGCTAGAGATTGCCGAGCTAAGGACAAAAAATCTGGATACAGATGAGGTGCCGTTTAAAGAGTATGGACCACACAGTGACATTTTTCGGGTACATAATAATTTAATTTTGTTTAGCTCATATTGTGATTATGAAGAGGGTTTCAAAAATATTCATGTAAAAGGTAGATTACAAAAATCTCTTATTTTTGGCAAAATATCGGAGCATCTAGTTGTATTCTTGATGTAATTGAAAACAGGTATAAAATCCAAATGAGAAATGAACCAGATAGTGTAATTTTCCAAAATAATAAATCTGCTTTCATGCATGAAAAATTTGTTGATTCGGCAATTGAAGATCTTGTTATTTCAGGGTCAGCTGAGGTTGTTAACGTTAGACCACATGAAATAAACCCGCTAACGGTATCTGTCAGTTCGAAAGGTAAAGAAAGGTTAATATTGGATTTACATCATGTTAATGAACATGTAGTTTTGAGTAGAATTAAATTTGAAGATTTGAAAACAGTCAGTCAATATATTAAGTCTGAGAGTTTTGGGTTTATTTTTGATTTAAAGTCGGGCTATCATCAGGTAGACGTTTTCCATGCACACAGACAATATTTGGGTTTTCAATGGAAAAACAAGTTTTATGTTTTTACAGTACATCCATTTGGTCTGAAACCAAGCGGTTATATATTTACTAAAGTTATAAGACCGTTAGTTAAGAATTGGCGGAAAGACGGGATTAAAGTAGTTGTTTATTTAGACGACGGGTTCGGTGTAGCTGAAACGTCTGATATATGTACTTTACATTCTCAAAAAGTGAAAACAGATCTAATTAATTCAGGATTTGTACCTAACAAAGATAAGTGCAAATGGAACCCATCGCAAGATTTAGACTGGTTAGGTTTTCACTGGGATTTGAAATTGGGAAAACTTTCAGTTCCAGACAAAAAATTAAGTGATATTGTTCAGTTATGCAATTTATTACAAACAGGTTCACGAGTTAAAATCAGAGATTAAGCCGCATTTTGCAGTAAGATGATCTCATTGAAGCCTGCTACTGGTTATGTCACACAGATTATGACTAGAAATATTTTCTCGGTGATCAATCAACGTAAGCATTGGGATCAATTTGTAAATATTTTTACCTTCCCAGATTGTATTGAAGAGTTGAGATTTTGGCAAGAGAATATTTTATCGCTAAAACCTTCTGATTTGTTTAATATTTATTCAGATTTTCATGTATTTACGAACGCGAGTGACACAGGCGCTGGTGGCTTTGTCTCAGATACAGCTTATGTTTTTCACAAGATGTGGTTAAATCATGAGAAATTTAGAAGCTCCACATAGAGAGAGATAAAAGCGATACAAGTATGCTTAAAATCTTTTAATAAAGTACTTAGAAATAGTACGGTTACTGTACACACAGATAATCAGAATGCTGTGAGTATAGTGCGGAAAGGCAGTAAGGTGCCCGAGTTACAGAACTTAGCTTTAGACATTTTTAATATTTGTGTTTTACATAAAATTTCTTTACACGTCATTTGGGTCCCTCGGGAGCAAAACAAACTAGAGGCTCTAAAGAGCCTGTGTCGCTCACCTTGGTCTATGTGCATATTAAACAAAGGACACAAATGGATTCATGACAAAATTGTATTTTGGTGATGGTGATGTGTTTGAAGTTCTTACTTTTCTGAACGATTTTGCTTCTTACAATTATATCTATCATGAACTTTGCCCATTAGTAACAGAGAACTATATTTGGTAAAAATTTACATAAATTTACCAAATTAATGAAAATTGTTAAAAATTGACTATAAAGGGCAATAACTCCTTAAGGGGTCAATTGACCATTTAGGTCATGTTGACTTATTTGTAGATCTTACTTTGCTGAACATTATTGCTGTTTACAGTTTATCGCTATCTATAATAGTATTCAAGATAACCAAAAACGGCAAAATTTCTTTAAAAATTACCAATTGGAGGGCAGCAACCCAACAACCAGTTGTCCAATTCATCTGAAAAATTCAGGGCAGATAGATATTGACTTGATTAACGATTTAACTTCTTGTCAGATGCTCTAGATGCTTTGGTTTCATAGTTATAAGCAAAAAACTGTATTTTACCCCTATGTTCAATTTTTAGCCGTGGCGGCCATCTTGGTTGAATGGCCAGGTCATCAGACACATTTTTCAAACTAGATACCCCAAAGATGATTGTGGCCTAGTAGTTTCAGTGGAGATTTTGTAAAAGATTACTTAGATTTATGAAAAATGGTTAAAGATTGACTATAAAGGGCAATAACTCCTAAAGGGGTCAACTGACCATTTTGGTCATGTTGACTTATTTGTAGATCTTACTTTGCTGAACATTACTGCTGTTTACAATTTATCTCTATCTATAATAATATTCAAGATAATAACCAAAAACAGCAAAATTTCCTCAAAATTACCAATTCAGGTGCAGCAACCCAACAACCGATTGACCGATTCATCTGAAAATTTCAGGGCAGATAGTTCTTGACCTGATAAACATTTTTATCCCATGTCAGATTTCCTCAAAATGCTTTGGTTTTTAAGTTATAAGCCAAAAACTGCATTTTACCCCTATGTTCTATTTTTAGCGGTGGCGGCCATCTTGGTTGGTTGACCAGGTCACGCCACACATTTTTTAAACTAGATACCCCAAAGATGATTGTGGCCAAGTTTGGATTAATTTGGCCAAGTAGTTTCAGAGGAGAAGATTTTTGTAAAAGATTACTTTAATTTACGAAAAATGGTTAAAAATTGACTATAAAGGGCAATTACTCCTAAACGGGTCAACTGACCATTTTGGTCATGTTGACTTATTTGTAGATCTTACTTTGCTGAACATTATTGCTGTTTACAGTTTATCTCTATCTATAATAATATTCAAGATAATAACCAAAAACAGCAAAATTTCCTCAAAATTACCAATTCAGGGGCAGCAACCCAACAACCGATTGACCGATTCATCTGAAAATTTTAGGGCAGATAGATCTTGACCTGATAAACATGTTTATCCCATGTCAGATTTCCTCAAAATGCTTTGGTTTTTGAGTTATAAGCCAAAAACTGCATTTAACCCCTTTGTTCTATTTTTAGCTGTGGCGGCCATCTTGGTTGGTTGACCAGGTCACGCCACACATTTTTTAAACTAGATACCCAAAAGATGATTGTGGCCAAGTTTGGATTAATTTGGCCAAGTAGTTTCAGAGGAGAAGATTTTTGTAAAAGATTACTTTAATTAACGACAAATGGTTAAAAATTTACTATAAAGGGCAATAACTCCTAAACGGGTCAACTGACCATTTTAGTCATGTTGACTTGTTTGTAGATCTTACTTTGCTGAACATTATTGCTGTTTACAGTTTATCTCTAACTATAATAATATTCAAGATAATAACCAAAAACAGCAAAATTTCTTCAAAATTACCAATTCAGGGGCAGCAACCTAACAACCAATTGACCGATTCATCTGAAAATTTCAGGGCAGATAGATCTTGACCTGATAAACATTTTTACCCCATGTCAGATTTGCTCTAAATGCTTTGGTTTTTGAGTTATAAGCCAAAAACTGCATTTTACCCCTATGTTCTATTTTTAGCCGTGGCGGCCATCTTGGTTGGTTGACCGGGTCACGCCACACATTTTTTAAACTAGATACCCCAATGATGATTGTGGCCAAGTTTGGTTTGATTTGGCCCAGTAGTTTCAGAGGAGAAGATTTTTGTAAAAGTTAAAGACGACGGACGACGACGACGGACGACGGACGCCAAGTGATGAGAAAAGCTCACTTGGCCCTTCGGGCCAGGTGAGCTAAAAAGCTGATTTATTAAGTAGAATAGTAGATGTAGATGATTGGAGTGTTTCCCCTGAATTTTTTAGATTTGTGGATTTGATGTGGGGCCTACACAGTTTTGATAGAATACTGAAAACGCAAAAACTAAAAGATTTAGTTCGATTTATTGGAATCCTGGTACATCAGCTGTAGATGCTTTCACAAGTAATTGGTCTTGTGAAAACAATTGGTTAGTACCTCCAGTTTCGCTAGCATCTAAGACAAGCAACCATTTAGTTAAGTGCAGAGCAAAAGGCACTTTGGTTGTCCCTAGATGGCCTTCGGCACCATTTTGGCCTTTACTGTTTAACGAGAATTTATGTTACAAGGAATACGTGGAAGACATATTAGAATTTCATGAGAAGGAGAGAATTTTTGTACCTGGACATAACTTGAATTCAATATTTGCAAAAGGGAAATTTTCCGGTACAGTTCTAGCAGTAAAACTAAATGCTAATATTTAAAAACTTTTTTGTAGAAAACGTTCGTCACTGGACATGGTATTATTTGGTCATCGGACTATATTTGTACAGATGTACTTTGTCACCGGACCTTCACTGGAAGTGTACTAGCCTACTTGGTCACTGGACCCCTGAGAAGTATTTTATTTGGTCATTGGACCTTTTTTGTGTTCACCACTGGGTGATAGTTGGTCACTGGGCCACATCTGGCCATTAGAGGTAATTATATTTATATATTTAAGTTGATTCAATGTTTTCCTTTTAAAAAATGTTAAAAGAAGGTTTTGTTTGTAGAAAATTTTTTCATCCGGATTTTGGAATGACAGTGACCGTGTACACAGTTCAGAATTGAAAAGACTTCTATTTCATTTATATTCCACGGTAATTGATTCGAGAGCAAAGACTACCGTCTCCAAGTATGCTAACGGTTTTAAAAGATTTTTAGCATGGGCACAAAAATATCCAGAAATAGAATCAATCCTACCGGCAAGTGAATTGTACATAAGCCTTTATTTACAACATCTCATGCAGACAGTAAAGCATTATAGTTCAGTTGAAGGGGCTTTCTACAGTATTAAGTGGGCACACAAGTTAGCAAATTTAGTTGATCCTTGCATATCTGATTTAGTTCGTAGTATAGTAGAATCTTCGAAACGGATTTTGAATAGGCCTGTACAGAAGAAAGAACCAGTAGATGCTACTATTATAAAAACTTTGTTTAAAAGATTTAGTAATCCCAGGACACTTAGAGATTTGCGATTATTATCTATTTGTACGGTTTCATACGCAGGATTCTTGAGATATAGCGAACTTTGTTCAATTAAGGCCAATAATCTGACTTTCAAACCAGAACATTTAGAAATTTTTATCTCTAGCAGCAAAACAGACTGTTACAGGAAAGGAAAAAGCGTTGTTATAGCCAAAACGAATACACCATTTTGTCCTGTAGCAATTTTGTTAGATTACATAAAAGCAGGTGACATTGTTTTAACTTCTGATATGTATATTTTCAGATCAATTGTTTATGTTAAGAAATATAACAAATTTGTTTTAAGAAACAATAATGCAAAACTGTCATATACACGTGCAAGAGAAATCGTTAAAGCAGCACTATCTTTCATTGGTTTAGATGCCAAATTATTTGGCCTTCATAGTTTTAGATCAGGCGGTGCTTCTGCAGCCGCAAATAATGGAATTTCAGATAGACTCTTTAAAGCGCACGGTCGTTGGAAAACCGAAAACGCAAAAGATGGATACATTGCTGATAATCTTGATAAACGTTTGTCTGTTTCTAGAAAACTCGGCATCTGACATGCTTTCTTTGTACACTCGAAGATGGTCACCGCACCTGACAGTCTCTATAATGGTGTTTTCTTTATTAATACAGAAACAATTTCACTGCAAATAATTGATACATGCGTATTATTTTTTCGTAGTTGGTATATTAGGTTGTCGTTGAAAAATAAGGAGCCTAGAGCATATAAATAATTTATTTTCGGTTGAACAGAGTGAATTGAGAAAATAAAGCTAATTTCCTAAAGCATGTAGAGCAAGATTTTAGTTAGCTTGCTGGCTTTGTTTTTATATTGTACAATCATTAGGATAACACCCAATTAAATTCAAATATTATATATACAGGTTAAACTTTGCCTATATATATTGTTTAAAGATGTCAATTTTATTTACAAAGCTTGTATAAACAATTATACAAACAAAGCAAGCAAGCCAACCAAAGTTTTGCTTTACATGCATTAGGAAATTAGCTGTAAGGGAATGTTTAGCTTCTCAATGATCAAAATAAGTGTCTGTCAAACCGCTATGTAACCAGTGTAATTTTTCTGATAAAATGGTTGGTTCAAATTTTTTGAAATTTTTATATTTTGTCAAAGGGTCAAAGTAAATATTGTGTCAAAATTTTATGAAAATTAAACGAGCCAAATTATTTTTAGTGAAAGTGTTGGGTACCAACTTAAACAATGATCATGTTTTTTTAAAACATGAGCAACACAACAACCTTCCAGAGCATTTGAGATCAACCACAGTTTTTTTATGTTTTGTTTTGTGTACAATTATTGTCTTTTGATCTTTTTCTTTTAAAGCCGTGGCTCTGACATTTTTTTTTACGACTTGTGAATGTCACTTGGGTATCTTGCAACACTCTTCTTTTGTATTTACTTTCAAGCAAAATATTTTTTTTTCTAATATGACGCTGAGAACACACGTAATTCGCATTAACTAATTTGAATTACTTTAATTTGCATTCAAAAAGTTTTACGTCCTTACGTCAGTTCTAATTCGAAATTCAATGCGTGTCAAATTCGTTTTTGCTGTCCAAACGACGTTAACATTTAATTCATATAAACAAAAGTGTATTTCTAATGCGAATTGAATAATTTGAATTAGACAATTCAAATCAATTTGAAGAAGATTGTGTGAACGCAATTAGCAAATTCAATTTAAATGTATGTGTGAACAAGGCATGAATATCAACGAAATTTTTTTTCACCTTGTCCGGATGGTTGAAAGATCCTTTCAAGAAGTTCACAGACTGTTTATCATAGCTAATGTTCAAACCACACTGTTCACATTCTGAGATCACATGATCAGTATCTGTAAACATAAACAACTTTAAGAGGTTCTCCACAGGATATTTGGATGCTTTTGAGCTACAGGCTGTATTCATAGTCTGCAAGGATTGTCTCTAAAATGGAAAAAAAAAATATTATGTATTAAAGGACCAGTGTAAAAAATAAAATGGATTCTATTTAGGGCCTTGTATACTTTAAGAACTGTTTAATCAAAGCATACATAGTTACCATGGAAATAACTGTGAAAATGGAGTAACTATGCTAGATTTTTAGTTAATGATAGTTGATGACTGTGTTTGATATGAAGTTAAAACTTTAAAGTATCATTTCTTCATGTGAGTGAGTGCTTTAATATTGTGTAATGTGCTTCATTTTGTGACAAGTTATAGTTTAGGAGACACATCAATCATTAAGGGTCTCACTTATAAAAGGATGAGGGCTATTCCAAAAGCAATTTTATAGTAGAGTAGGTCTAGTCACTTCCCAATGTTAATTCCTGTTCTTGTAATAGACTGGACACTCTAAAAATCATTTTCTTTCTAGAATATTCTTCTTTCAAATTCTTTAAAATGATTTCTGTTTCTGTTTACAAATTACCTAATTGTTATATTTGAATTTGGCATTGGTTTATAATCGTTTGTCTTTTGACTTTAGCTGCATGGGTTAATGTGGCAACAAAAATATTTTTCACATTTTTCAAACACAAAATGTATCCGTAATTTCAAACAAGATTTACCTGGATGTTTGAAAGATGGCGATGTAGAGCACACAGTAATATTGGATACTGTTTACATTGATAGTGGTGGAGCAAACGAAGACACCTGACATTATTTCCTAGCATGTATTCAATACTGGTCCTATAACATAAGCTAATGAGGGATGAAGTCCTGTAAAACAAATTTATCTCTCCTTTAACTCTTCAACTTTTCATTTCAAAAACAATGTCGTAAACATACATAATACAATTTCCAGCATTAATATTTATTTTCTGCTCTTTAAAGTACCTTTTAGTATAAGGTTAAGCATTTAATGTACCTTTTGGTGTAATTAAAAAGGCAAAGCATTGAGATCTAAATATAACAAGTTCAGCTATGCAACATCTTTTGCTTCATGGGGTTGTTGTCTCATTGCTTTACATGGACAAAAAATTGCTACCATGATTTCCACATGAATATCACATGAAATTCATCTCAAAGAGCCGATACATGAATAACATAAAACGCATGTGAAAATTTCCTTTAATGCATTCTCAAATAAGTAAAATTCATGAATCAGAACTAATTTGTTCTTGAAACATACATTATGCATAAATGTATAAATATAAAAAAAAAAGACAGTTCTCTCATAAACAAACAAAAATCAAATTGTAAAATATGTGTCTTTTTCACAGTTATATATAGATTCTTACATTGATACCAGTGGATTATCGGATTTATCCAATCGAGATAGTTAAATTATCAATTTTAAAGTTCAAGCCACCTCGGCGAGTACTTTAAAATTTATAATTTAACTATCGAGATTGGATAAATCCGATAATCCTCGAGTAACTATTTAAGAATCTGTTTCTCTAATGATTGAAAAGACATTTTCTTTTTTTGTTTACCGAGAATTCCCTTCGAGTGCCTTTCACATTGCACGAAGTTGTCAATTTCATTAACCCTGTTATCATATTTTGGTTCATCCAGTCAGCCAAAAAGGTCATGACCCTTAAAATCATCCAATGATCTTCTGAGATCACCAGCAACCACACGTTGATTAAATGTTTTTATACAATGGGTTCGAAAAGGGATAAATTTCCATAGAATTAGAGAAAATTAAATATGAATTATAATAGTTGACACTTTGTAATGACTAGCTTTACATCTGTCTTACCGTAAATCTTTACTTAAATCATAAAAGTGCATCAAAGCATCAGTCTGACCCAGATTATACAATAAATAAACACTTTCAAACTCCTGTCTGTTGTCATGGTCACCAGGTACAACTGAGTATACATATAATAGTCTTTTCAAACATTCTTGTGTATGTTGGTTGTTAATCTTGGGGTCGAATCTTGCTATTGGTTCAGTACATAATCTATGAATAAAATGACAACTTTATCATAGTTTGAAAATATGAACATAAATTTGTATATAAAATATCGACTAAAATAATATCTATGCCTACATTAAACAGACATTCAACCATATATGACCCAAGACCAATGTCCAAAAAATTGAATCTCCTCCCAACTACCATAATTCAGTCATTTCATTGGTTTAGCTCCATTATGTCTTTTGGCTGTAACTTTTTGATGAAATCCTGTCTTTTTTTAAATAGTGGTTAATTTGTTTGTTATTTTTCCGACATTTTCTTTAAACATGTATCACTTTTATATTTTTTTTAATAAAAACATAGAAAAGACTGCAATGTTATTTTAAGGTTATTGTACCAAAAAATATATTATAACTTATTGTACCAAAAAATATATTATAAACTGTAATTTGATTATTTGAAAGATATCACCATTTTCCATTGTTTTGCACTAGACTGTTGTATGTACATTTGTACTGATGTAGTAATTTTTTTAACATGCGTAATCATAAGTGAATGGTCTTCATAGCACATTTTTTCTCAGTAGAGACAACCAAGATAATTTTAACTGCTAAATCTGTTTCAACCTAAAAAAATGTATGAATGCAAAAATGTAAAAAGTTTTTACTGTAAATACAGAAATTATTTTTATTCTTGTGAAAATGTGACAGGGTTATAATCGCAATAATTTAAATCACATTTTGAAATTCTAACATGAATTTAACAGGATTTTTCTCAATATCCCAAAAATTAGAATCGCATTTTAGTCTAAAATGACAAAATTGCAATAATATATACTTCTACCTGTATCCAGCATAGATATGAAATCTTGCTATTTTTTCTAGTATGTTTATACCACTGCTGCCCCCTATATTCTGTATCACCATATCTTGTCGAACACATCGTAATCGGTCAAAAACAAAATCGTATATATCTTTCCAGGCAACATCTTTTCTCGCTGATATACTGAAAATTGAAACAAGAGTGCACACACTGAAATGTCTCGCCTTCTTTACTAATCATTGATATTATGTTGATAGTCCTAAGTATAAAGCTTTATTACAACTGTCACATAAACTTAACATTAACCAATACAGCTAAACAAAGACCAATGAACCATAAAAATGAGGTCAAGTTCAGATGAACCATGCCAGGCAGACATGTACAGCTTACAATGCTTCCATATAACAAATATATATATAGTTGACCTATTACTTAGAAAAATAGACCAAATACAAAAACTAAACACTGTGCAATGAACCGTAAAATTGAGGTCATGGTCAAATAAAACCTGCGCAACTGACATTTAGATCATAAGATATTTCAGTACACCAAATATAGTTGACCTTTGGCATATAATATTAGATAAAAAGACCAAAACTTAAAAAATTAACTTTGACCACTGAACCATGAAAATGAGGTCAAGGTCAGATGACATCTGCCTGCTAGACATGTACAATTACAATCATTCCATACAACAAATATAGTAGACCTATTACATAAAGAATGAGAAAAACAGACCAAAACACAAAAACTTAACTATAACCACTGAACCATGAAAATGAGGTCAAGGTCAGGTGACACCTGCCAGTTGGACATGTACAACTTACAGTCCTTCCATACACCAAATATACTAGCCCTATTGCTTATAGTATCTGAGATATAATGGACTTGACCACCAAAACTTAACCTTGTTCACTGATCGATGAAATGAGGTCGATGTCAAGTAAAAACTGTCTGACGGGCATGAGGACCTTGCAAGGTACGCACATACCAAATATAGTTATCCTATTACTTATAATAAGAGAGAATTCAACATTACAAAAATTCTAAAAAAAAATTTCAAGTGGTCACTGAACCATGAAAATGAGGTCAAGGACATTGGACATGTGACTGATGGAAACTTCGTAACATGAGGCATCTATATACAAAGTATGAAGCATCCAGGTCTTTCACCTTCTAAAATATAAACCTTTTAAGAAGTGAGCTAACACCGCCGCCGCCGCATCACTATCCCTATGTCGAGCTTTCTGCAACAAAAGATGCAGGCTTGACAATAAAACCCCAAATTTGTTTTACTTTTTTGTCAGTTATTATATGCCTACTGAATGGAAAATGACTTTAATAAGGGGGGCTATTGTAGTCGAGTATAAAACATAATGGCAAGGGGGTGGGGTGGTGAGCTATGGATTTTGTTTTGGAAACAAAAAATGTTTCCAGTTTTTGGCCCTGAAAAAATATTGTTTGTTTCCCCCTCAGCTGCACTATATATATATATAATGCTAAAATTGATTTCGACTTGTCACCAAAATTTGTCCTGAAAAAAATCAATAGCTCACGCCCCCCTCCCCCTCCACAAAAATGAAGTAAATAGTTGCTGCCTAATTTATTTGAAAAGGTCTTCCCGAATGGACTTGACGTACACAGAAATATTTGCCACTGGTCTTTCTTAAAAAAACGATTCACGCATAAATGCATGACTAGAAAAAGTGTGAGGTAAATGATATGTTTGTCCAGTATCTCAGTTCCATTAAATAACACGTAAAATAAATAAAAAAAAAAAACGTTACCTTATTCCTTTACCAAATATTCCTTAGAGAAGAAATACCATTAGAAACGAACAAAAAAGATAAAAAAATGTAGTGATCCCTAATATCTCAATCCTTTTTTCCCGGCTGTAAGCATGCTGTTGCAGCTAACGTTTTCTAATGCGTTATCGAGACATCTCTAGTATATTCAAACTACAAACTACTGCAAATTATAAAAATTGCTTTAATAAAGTAGCAACCATATAACTTAACAAAAGGGGGAGGGTTATTATTTTTTTTTTTATCTGAGTCAGATTTTTTTTGCGCGTACGTTTTTATTCCTTTTTTTTCGATGCTGGTGATCAACTACTTTTTTTTCAATATTAAACACTATAATGTATGGGGAAACTCTTGATTCAGAATAATTTTTTTTATCATCTGTATGACCATTTTTTTTTTATCAAATTGGGGATCGGAATATTTCCATTCCCATCCCCCCCCCCCCCCCCCCCTTTTGAAGTCAAATGGTTGTTCCCTTACCGCTAGAAAAGTTTTACAAAAATTTTGAATTCAGTTATACGTAATGAACATTTAAATGACATATAGTTTACAAGTGGGAACAAATATTATGTACAGGTAGCTAAACAAGGTGTATAGATGTGAACAAATGTAATGTGAAACCAGTGTACACTACACTAAACTAATTGTAAACATGTTTACTCTACACGGCGTTTGTTGTGAACACGGCCTAAGATGTGTATACATGGTATTAGTGTATAAGATAGCATATAATATCTGTGTATTAGATAGTGTATTATATGACTGTATACAATAGTGTATAATATGAATGTATACAGTAATGTATGAGTTGAATGTATACGATAACAACAACAACAACAACAACAATACTTTATTTTAAGAGGGTTACACAGTTAGCTATATAACTAATCTTCCCTGAGGCCCTCGTAATGAAGAATCAAACAAAACACAAACATATACTAGTACATTGCATACATACATTAACATAAAAAGTAAAGTGTGATAATAATGTTCAATACAACTTGATAAAATGTGATGAAAAAATAAAGATGATGACATGATCAGTTTTAAATATTATTTATACAGCTAGGTTGATTTCAATAAATGATCTGTTATTTTGTATTTGAAAGAATTAGTATTTGTAATATTTCTTAACGGTATTGGCAAATTATTCCACAAGAATGGTCCCGAATACATAAAAGATTTTTTGAATAATTCTGTTTTTGGTTTAGGGAGTATGAGGTTTCCTTGAACAGCATTTCTCAAGGGTACGGATTTCTGTCTGAAACATAATGAAACTTGTTAGTAAGATATGATGGGGCATCATTATTAATGCACTTAAATGTCATCACTAACTTATGATATTTTATTCTCTGTTCAACTGTCATCCAGTTTAAGTGTTTGAATAAGGGTGCAGAAGGAGCGAATGGGTCTGTTTCTAGTATTAATCTAGCAGCCCTCTTTTGTAATTTTAATATCCTTTTTAAACCCTCACTGCTACAACTACTCCACACTATACAACAATAATCAATAAGTGGCAAGATATAACCATTATAGAATAATTTTCTGCAGTCTAGATTTAGAAATTTTTTAATCTTTAATAGTAGATATAGTCTAGATGATATTTTTGAGCAGATCAAGTCAATTTGGGTTGTCCATGTGAGGGAAGGGTCAATTTTAATGCCTAAAAGACTTTCGCATGTGGAAGATTGTATCACTTGATTGTTAATAGTTCAACAACTCTCATTGTAATGTGGCATTGCTCTTTGCTTCGTTCCAATAATCATAGATTTTGTTTTATTTTTATTGATGAACATATTGTTATCATTGCACCATGCCTCTACACCATGTAAATCTTCTTGTACCTTTGACTGAAGAGTTTGATAACAATTACCAGAAAGATGTAAAGTTGAATCATCGGCATATAAATCAGTGCAACAATTTTTCATATAAATAGGAAGGTCGTTTATGTATAATATAAACAGAAGGGGGCCTAATATGGAGCCTTGGGGAACACCACACTTGATATGAAGTTTTTCAGAATGAGCATTACCAATTTGTACTTGTTGAGTTCTTTCATTCAAATACGATTGAAAAAAAGAAACAGCAGTATTATCAAACCCATAAATTTCAAGTTTTTTACAGAGGATATCATGATCTACTTCATCAAAAGCTTTCTTAAAATCCAACAGGACTGCTAAGTTGATATTACCATCATTCATATCCTGTATCCATTTATCTATGATATTGATAAGGGCAGTTTGGCAAGAGTGTTCTTGTCGAAACCCAGACTGTGCTGGGTGTAAAAGATCTAATCTTTTAAGATAGTCAAACAAATGTTTTGAAACATGCTTTTCTAAAAGTTTTGATAAAACTGGAAGAACAGAAATTGGTCTATAATTTGTTGCCATGAATTTTTCACCAGCTTTAAAAACAGGGGTTACTCTTGCATTCTTTAAAACACAGGGAAATGTACTTGTATCTATTATAGTGTATAATATGAATGTATACGGTAATGTATGAGTTGAATGTATATGGTAATGTATGATATGAATGTATACGACAGTGTATAATATGAATTTATACAGTAATGTATAATATGAATGTATACGATAATGTATAATATGAATGTATACAGTAATGTATGATATGAATGTATACGGTAATGTATGATATGAATGTATACGGTAATGTATGATATGAATGTATACGATAGTGTATAATATCTATGTATCAGATACTGTAGTGTATAATATATATGTGTATAAGTTAGTGTATAATATCTGTGTGTAACATATTGTATAATATCTGTGTATCAAATGCCGTAGTGTATAGATAGTGTATAACATATGTATCAGCTATTGTAGTCTATAGATAGTGTACAATATCTGTGTATAAGATAATGAATAGTATCTTTGTAAAAGATGGTGTTTAATATCTGTGTATAAGATATTGTAGTATATAATATCAGTGTGAAAGGTAGTGTATAATATTAGTGTATACAAGTGTAATATATATCTGGAATTTATTTTACTAACCTACCAAGAAGATAATCGACAGTTCTGACTAAAACTTCTGGAGGTCGAAGGTCATCTGGACCAGGGTCTCGTTTACCTGCTGCTGGCCTACTGTATTCTTTAACCATTTTATCTGTATCAGTCTGAAGCCTAAATATACGAAGAAAATGTAAAATAAATACAAAATTACCCCCCCCCCCAAAAAAAAAAAAATCCCTCTCGCTGGTTTTAAGTGATTCCTTGATGCAGGTTTTCTTCATTTTCTATTTTTTTAATGTCATTTTCTCTTTTCCATTATTTGGACTCCTATTATTTGTATCCATTATTCTAGATCTCTATTCCTTTCAACTGACGAACTTTATGTATTATTTTGCACTTAATGAAAACAAACAACTTTGAAGGTTGACAAGGTTTCTTTGTCAAATTTTTCATATACAAGCCTTTTTAATTTGTACTTTTAAAAATTGTTAAAAATTTAAAAGTTTGTTATTTACTAAAATTGGTATCCAAATTCATATTTAATGACTCCACGTACATGAATAGAAGAAAATGGTTACCCTGTCTATACATCCAGTCTAGACATTTTTTTAACTTTGATTACATGTATTTTCTTTATGAATTAACTGAAACGTGTTAGCCTTATTCATGCACTAATAAAGCTTGTTAAAATTAAAGTCAAATCGTCCAGAAAATTTAAAACAGATTTTACAATAAAAAAAAAATACAAGTATTCTATTTGTGTTACATATGTTACAAACAGTTACCTTCCATTTTGTAATGTCTTTTCAAGGAAATGTACTAATCTTTCTCTAGTTCTTCTGAAAAATAAAAAAATAAAAGCAGAGCATTATTTCATGTATTTAGATTAAGAGTTTATTAAGAATTCTAAAAAAAAATTGGAAAGGTTAAGATCATGCGATGTTACTCCAGGTTTGTCATATTTAGTTTTATTTTGACTCTTATGCAACCATTTATGAATGGTCACACCATTGTGATCATGTATAAACAATAAAGGTAAGATTGTGCTTGATATTCATATAATTAAGAAATCATCTCTCACTCAGTTAAATTGAGGTCTGGAGCTGGCATGTCAGTAATTGTTAGTAGTCTTTTGTTTATTTATCATTTTGCTTAGTTTCTTTTGTTACCTTATCTGACATTGAACTCTGACTTAAACTGAGTTTTATTGCTCATATTTCTTCTGTGTGTTTCTTTATTCTTCATTGTCTAGATGTAAAGGGGAGGGTTGAAATGTCACAAAACATGTTTAACCCCACCACATTTTAGTGTCGAGCCTGTCAGGAGTCGCTTGACTTTATTAGTCTTTGATGATTTTTAATTTTGTTTAATTATATATATGTAGATTGTTTTGGAGTTTAGTATGGCCCCTATTAAACTGAACTAGTACACAATTTTTATTTAGGGGCCGGCTGAGGCCGACCTCTTGGTGCAGGATTCTCTCAGTGTGTTGAAGAACCATTGGTGGCCTTCAGCTGTTGGCTGCTCTTTGACATATTTCCCATTTCCATTCTCAATTTTTATTTTCAGTCTCTACACTTCAACCATAACAACTGTCACAAAACCAACAAAGACTGTACGTCTTCTATGAGTGTACACATACATATCTGTAGAGCAACAGAGCCAAATATATGTCATTTGGTGGTTTATATATGGGGACGAAGTCCCCATTCACAGTAGGAAAATCAATAATTTTTTTTTAGAAAATTCTACTTATGAACTCAAAATCATTAACTTTTTTTTCAGATCTATTTCTGTTTCCGGTCTTGTTGGCATATTTCTTTGAATAAAATGTATATTTATCAACAAATATAGGAAGGAATTCAACACCCAATCATTTTTAATAATTGTTTGAAAAAAACTTTCCTCATAACAGCGCTTCTTTAATTACATTGAATATGACATCAAAACTTAAATCCCTAACAACAGAACCAATATCTGAAAAGTCGAGGTATTTCCGTTTCTTTTACCAACATGTTGGAATTAAAAAGAAAAAATTAATACAGACTTCGTCCCCATTCACAGGTTATGACTGCCTCATATAATTTAATGGGACATAGTCCCTAATTATGATCATTGATGATTTATTGATGATAGAAAATTAATTATTGATGATTTATTGATGATAGAAAATCGTAAATCACAGATCCACGTCACATGAAATTATCTCTCTTATTAAATCAAATTCAAAAAGAAGCTCATATTACAGTAACTAAACAAGATATTAAAACAGCAGCAAGAATTTTAGTTAATAAAAAGTGGCAACATAGATGGGATAATAGTGATACAGGAAGATTTTATTACAATTTTCATCAGACTGTCAGCAATAAATCAACATTTGATTATCCAGATCATAAAACAGCAAAAATTATTAGAAATTTAAGATCCGGATATATATTATTTAAAAAATTACCTAAACAAAATCAATCAAAATATTGACCCCAAGTGTGATTGTGGTCAGTGTGATTGTGGTCAATTAGAAACTGTGGAACATTATTTATTATTTTGTGAAAACTATGAAGAGGCAAGACAAAAACTTATACATGAGATATACTTTCATGACTTTAACACGGGGTAACTTATAAAGTGAGAAACGGAATCGAAACGAAACGAAACGAAATATAACGAAACGAAACGAAATACAACGAAACGCAACGAAATATAACGAAACGAAACGAAATGAAAAAATAAAGAAACGAAACGAAACGAAATGGAAAATGAAAAAACGAAATACAACAAAATAAACGAAATAGGCCTATGGCTATATATAATATATCTTTAACATTGTTATAGGAGGTTAGGATTTTGATTTTAAAAAGGTGGTGTAATTAATTGGTTTTTTTTATTCCAAGTTCCGAGTCCAAGTTAAGGGGGCTACCATTTAATTGGGGTTTTTTTTGGGGAGGGGGAGGTGGAGAGGGCTATGATGAAATTAAAAAAAAAGCCTGCAGGACAGGGATTTGAGTATTAAAAAAGGCAAGACAGGATTGTTTAGTAAAAAAGAAGGCAGGATGAGCAACTGGGCAAAAAAACTGGATAAATTTATATAAAAAAGGCAGGACCAAATATAGTGAAAAATAAAAAGGCAGGACAGAGATTACAACTAAATAAAATGCAGGACAAAAAATTTCATCCTAGCCCATACAAATCAAATGGTATCTCCCTAAGTTTGAATTGGCCAGGTTAAATTTGACAAGAAATTACAAATGTGAAATGGTAACGGCTGACGAGTAGCCATAACGAAAACTAAATTGAACTGAAAAAGAGATCTGAGGTGAACGTCCTGTGTTTGAACCTCCCTTTTTACCAAACATGAACTTGAATGGAGATATACATTTGGAATGTTTTTCTCCTGGATTGGAGACCCCTTCAATCTTTTGAAAATGATAGGATCCGCTGCTGACATCGATGAGAAAGAAAATCAACATACCTAGATGGTAAAAAAGAGTCCACCATGTTTTAAGTGATTAACAAATATCTACATCGTGTTGCAAGCTGATTATCTCAATATAGATATATTGAAACATCTTACTGACAGCAGTTCGGACTTGTGTGTAGGTTAAACCAATATCTTTGGTTAAGTTGCTTTCAAACTGAACCATGAAATCATTGCTTTTGAGTGTAGTTACTTTTGAAAGTAGTTTAGTCCGACATATAGACAACGTTCTGTTCATCAGACTAGACTACTCAAAAGGGCGGGTGAATTCGTTTGAATTGTTTTACATTTATCATTTCGGGCCTTTTATAGCTGACTATGCGGTATGGTCTTTGCTTATTGTTGAAGGCTGTACGGTGACCTATAGTTGTTAATAACTGTGTCATTTGGTCTCTTGTGGAGAGCTGTCTCATTGGCATTCATAATACCACATCTTCTTTTTTTGTAAAACATTTAGCGACTTGAGAATTTCAGAAAAGGTATCAAAAGTCATATATATAGGTAATTTGGGACAGGATAATTGTTTTTCTAGCCCGGCTCCTCCTTTTTCCATAAATTTTTGTTTTGTTTTTTTGTTCTCTTTTAATTTTAACGCTTATCTGTATATTATGATCATTTATTAAAGGGGGGATCAGGGCAGAGGCGGATTTAGGGAGCCCCCCCTTTTCTGAAACATAATTGGTTGCTTATATAGGGAATCACTGAAGCATGACCGGAGCGGACCCCTTCTGGATCCGCCACTTCGGAGGGGCCCTGATCCCAATATCCCGGGCTTAAAAACATGAAATCCTGAGGTTCTGAATTTATTATACAAATTAAATATCTCGACATCCCGAAATTCGAAAAAAGAAATCTCGGATCCCGAAATGGTCAATCCTGAAATTTAGATATTAACAACACCCGCTCCAGACGTCCTGAAAGTGTATTTTCTTTTTACAGTCAATTCTCAGTTTAATAATTGATCCACAGCGGTCATTGATGCCCAGATATCAATACTTTGTTCGGCCAACATTAGTGATTAGTTGGCACAGTTGGTAAACAGTTGGCGTTGGCAGGACAACACGAGACCAACGTTGGCCCAACAACACTCAGCCAACAGTTATTTTGACACTGTTGGCCCCTCGTTGTCCAAACAACACTCAGCCAACAGTTATTTTGACACTGTTGGCCCAACAACTTGGCACCAACTGTCATTTTTGTATGGTTGGCCAAATGTTGGCCCAACATTTTCTTACCAACTGTTATTTAAGTAGTTGGTCCAATGATATTCGACTTATGTCGTCCATTGGTTCAGTGTAAGATCTTCTTACTTAACCCCCTGAACAATTTTAAACAAACGTTATTTGAATGCTCATTCTTAGAATATATTTCATGACAATATTGAAATATAAGCCAATATTGTGCCAACAATATGCCAACGTATTAAGTACTTATCTCTCGTTTTATACCACGGATTTTTATTTATTTTTTAAATATTATTCCAAAGTGCAAACAAAAAGATGTGCTCTTCATTCTCTTTATCTAATATTTCAAATCGGTGTAGTCATCTAAATGTATTTATCTTATTGTTTGAGTGTTTTTTTGCGCAAACAAAAAATATTTAAACCAGCCCAAAAAAATAAATAAAATTTGAATATAGTTTCATTGGAAATTATTCATTAAGTTCTTCTGATCATTTGACACGAGTGGATTTTTTTTACTCTATATATTATCTATAACACAATACAGTATAGTCCATAATATACTGATTACTGGTAAAAAATAACATGGAAAGCATAACAAAACGTTGTTAAAGACGTTGGCAAACTGTAGTACGACCAACAATGACCAAACATAATTTCAAAACTAGACTACGTTGGCGAGACTGTTGGCAAACAGTTAATACTGTTGGCAGATTGTTGGCAAATAATTAACTTTGTTGGCATACTCGGATGTTGGCCCAACAGAGACCCAACTATTGGGCCAACGAAGGGCAGATGAGCAAAATGACGTTGGCCCAACATAGTTTTCCAACGTTGGCCCAACACAGTCATGTTTGCTATCTGGGTATATTATTCAGACCCTCCCTATTTAATAAACCCTGTGACTGCCGTGGAGAGTAAACTCGAAAATGATATCAGACAGAAAATACACTTTATTCGTAGTACATGTATATGTATTTGTTTCAAAGTAAAAAGAAAAACACAAACCGGAGGTCTAATTTGACTTTGGTAGCAATACACAGTTAGGAAAACAACTTAAAATTGACACTCATAATTTTTAAACACCCTCTTTCCCCCCTTGTTTAACAAAGAAAGTTTTATATGTGTGTTATGCTTGTATATACTTGTAGAAAGACAATCTTCCATAGATTTGATTTCTAATGGTCATAAGGGTGAAATATAATCCCTTTTGGGTGTAACCATGGCAACAATTTGCATTTCTTAGATATAAAATATAGCAAAAAAAGGGGGGTGAACGTGTCACAATAGTCTCCAAAATTTGATCTAAAGGAAAATTTCAATGAATTACAGTGATACCTTTCCTGAATCCATAGGTTTATATCTATCAAGTGGTAAAAAAAAATCATATGCTTTCCTGCTCGTTTTTCCATAAAATTGGATTGAAAAGATCGAGCGCAAAATCTTTGTTGATAAACACTACTATAATTTATGGACCTATGAACGGTACGGATAGGAAAATACGGACTGTCAATCATAGAAATGGCCTATAAAACATGTTAAAATCAATCTAAATGTTCATATAAACCCACTAAGAAGGCTATATTATTTTTCAATTATCTAAAAATCAATTGTATTGTACAAAAACTTTCATAATTAAAAAATTCACAGGGGCCATAATGCGAAACTAAACTTCTAACTGTGTATTGCTACCTTAAATTACGTCCAATGACGGATATGAGACAGAAAATACACTGTTTTCGTAGTATTAATGTATGTTCAAAGTATACAGAAAAACACAAACCGGAAGTCTGATCTGACTTAAAATTTCGCCCAATGACAGAAACATATCCGGACGTCTTTTTTCTAGTTTTTCACCCCAAATAACTCAATCTGAATAATCATATGAATGGATGACAAATGCGATTATGCACTGAACCCATAGGACACAGAGGCATGATGATTAATTTATTGTGGAAAGGAGAGAATCGACACCCAACATGAGGTCTTCTCGTTTAATAATATAGATGATACTGTTTTAACGTGGTTGTAACAATGATAACTACATCAACAGCACCAAACAATTGTATAACATAAGGGTCAGATCATTTCGTTTCTTTATTTTCCATTTCGTTTCTTCATTTTTTCATTTCGTTGCGTTTCGTTGTATTTCGTTTCGTTTCGTTGTATTTCGTTTCGTTTCGTTATATTTCGTTTCGTTTCGATTCCGTTTCTCACTTTATAAGTACCCCTTTAACACAGGATCGTTGCATATTGATTTGGAACTTTTATTGTCAATGGAAAAAAACGACAATGTCTCCGTCTCTAACGAAACACTAATGCGTTTGTTGGGTGACTTTATTTGCAAGTCGCGCTGTTTTGATTAATGAAATTTTTTTATTTTTTTTTATTTTAAATTTTTTTTTTTCCTTAATTAATAAATGTATATATTTTTAATTTTTGTCAAATTATGTTAAGCGCAGTTGCCACCTAAAAGTATATATTTTAAAGTACAAGTGAGTTGTTAACCAGAGTGAAATATATACACGCGAGATTTCAAAAATTACAAGGGAGACAATCCAGTGTCAACAGCGACACCTACAGAATACAGAATAATATTGATGATAGAAAAATCAAAAAAAAGTTTTAGTAGGGTTTACAGACTAGAAAGCGGCATATAACGGAATTTCGTCACCGCCTGAAAAAGCAAGTTAAGTACCTTGTGTTCAATTAAGGTAAATAAGATTTTTTTTCTGAAAAAAGTGGCTCAAGTGCCTGCCAGGATATAAAATTTTATGAAATATAACCCTGGATACTCTCCCAAGGCTGATTTAAATATGTATTTTCTCAAATCAAGCTAACAGGTAGAGTCAATAATTATCTTACAGCTCTATCTCAGCTGCAGGGCACATAAAGTTGCAAGTTCCCACTTTGCAATTTCCAAAATTTTTGTTTTCGTTCATGTTCAATGTAAAATAAAAGCTTTTATACAACAAAATTTTAGTCTAGGATAAAATCGCTTAGCTGAGAATGAGATGTATTTTATAAAGTTAACACCAAACTCGAAACAAGAATGTTTAGTTTTCCGGGAAAATTGTAATCCTTGTCAGCAGTACGTTTCAATTATGGTTATGTTTTAACAGTAGGCCAAAAGCACTATACGTCGGTTTAGCCAAAATTTCATCAGTTAATGTAATTGATTTTATAAAATGTTATAGCAAGATTTATCACCTTATATGTTGACGTGGAGAAGAAAAGATGGTAAATGTTATCTTAATCTTATTTTTCTCTCTCACAATTTCTCCTAATTCATGTAATTTTGCATTGAAATGTTTGGCCCAAATTAAAGCTTAACTTAAAAGTGGACCCAGCCCAGTTACATAATAAATAGTGAACTTAGAATATAGCTACCCTTTTTGTTCTTTTATTCCATTAACCAACTAGAACAAAGGACAATATATCACATTGCCACTGTTTCATCTTTACATTGTGTATTAATAAATTATTAGGTTGCAACCATTTAACTTTTTAAAAAAGGGGGAGGGTGTTATTTTTTTTTTTCTGAGTCAGATTTTTTTAATTAATTTTTCAATGATTTCAAATCATTTTTTCAAAATTTAACATTATGGGGGAAATTTACATTCAGAATATTTTTATTGTCATCTCAGAATATATTTTTTTAGGAAAAAAATAATTTTTCGTCCCCAATAACAGTAGAAAATTCAATAAAAAAAAAAATCGGGAAAATTTCCCGAATTTTTCATTGTACTAATGAACTCAAGATCGTTCAAATTTTTTGTCGCCTGTTTTTGAAATCCCGGACCTGCGCAGAAATCTACAATGTACTTCCTTTTTCCGGTTTTGTTTGTATGAATCTTTGAGTAAAATATATATTTATCAGTCTAGTATAAATAGGAAGGAACGCAATACCTATTTCATTTTTAATAATTCCTTAATATGAAAAAATGTTACATGATGATAGCGTTTCTTTGTTTACATTGCATATGACGTCATGAATTAAATAACGTCACAACTAAAATTCCTAACAACAGAACCAAAGTCGGAAACGTTACAGTATTTCTGTTTCTTTTTTTTATAACAAATATTTAGGTTACAAAAAAATAATTCATACAGACTTCGTCCCCATTTACAGGTATTGCCTGCCTCATATTAAACCTAACATGCAAACCTTTGGCTGTATTTGGAGACAGGTTGTGCCGATCCTATGACTTAAGTCACGTAAAGCTCAACATAGGGATAGTGATCAGGCGGTGACGTTAAGTTATTTCTTAAAAGCTTTTTACGTAGAATAAGTGCTTTTTATATTTACAGGAAATGAAAGAGGTTGAAGAAACAGAAGAATTTGTAACCATAGCAACCAAAGCTGTCCAGTCACATGAAAAACTTCATCTGCATTTGAAAAGAAACAGATTGAAAAATGGACCTAAAGATGGTACACTACCATAACTACAGTTTAATCTTGCCCAATTAGAAAAAAACAGCTATTGAGCTTGATTTTTATATTGTTTACAAATCCAACTTAAATAAAATGATTCACACCAACTTAATCTCAGATATTAAAAAAAACAACATTTAAGAATGGACCAAAAGATAGTGCAGTTCAGGCTTGTCCACTTAGACAAAAGATTACTGTTATACATGTTATATATTTTGAAAATCCTACCTTAAACATGTTAAATAATGATCGAGTCAAATAATCTCAGATGTCGTAAAATAAGTGGAAAAAAAGCTCAAGCTTTCAATTGCCATCATTTAATATTTTCAATTTAGAAAAAAAAAACCTCCCATATTGAAGTTTAAGTGTCATTTCTCTTAGTTATTCCTGAATAGAAATGACTATACATCTATAAATAGATACATTGTACATCTTCAACTGCCTTCTGACAACATTAGACATGCTTTCAAATACTTATTATAATTTATGTAAACAGTTTACTTTTTCAGTTCTAATGAAATCCATTCAGACCCTGGATAATTTGAGAGAAATCAAAGCGACAGCAGACGGTTCCATAGCTGGATTTGAGACTCCACAGATCCAAGATGGCTGCCTTGTTGAACTAAAACAATTAACCTTGATGCATATTCCATCATCTGTTACTGACGAAACTAAGACAAAATTCCAGAAACTGATATTTGAAACTTTTAAAGGTACCTTTATGCATTTGACATTGTGATTTTAAGGATATTCTCAACTGAAATTATAAAATTCTAGAATTGAAAATTGATACTACATGAATATAAAGTCAGAAGAGCATTAGTTAACGAACAATACAAGTTTAAAATATTGAAAGATTATGGAGCTCCTTTTCAAGTTTTTTGTTTTGTGTTTTAAATGTGGGGAAAAGGCTGACTCAGACTTTCACTTTATATTTGCATTGATATTAGGGAGCTACAATTTGATTTTTATGGGGGGTCTAGGATGAAAAATTTTGTCCTGCATTTTTTTTTAGCTGTAATCTCTGTCCTGCCTTTTCATTTTTCACTCTGTTCGGTCATGTCTTTTTTTTTAAAGTTTATCCCGACTTTTTTTACCTAAATTATCGTCCTGACTTTTTTTTTTTGCAAGTGTCTCATCCTGCCTTTTTTTTTTTTACTCAAAACTCCTGTCCTGCTATTTTTTTCAAATTTTATCCTAGCCCCCCCCCCCCCCCCCCCCCCCCCCCCCCCCCCCCCCCCATAAAAATCAAATGGTTGCTCCCTTTTTAGCTCACCTGGCCCGAAGGGCCAAGTGAGCTTTTCTCATCACTTGGCGTCCGTCGTCGGCGTCCGTCGTCGTCGTCGTCGTCCGGCGTTAACTTTTACAAAAATCTTCTTCTCTGAAACTACTTGGCCAAATTTAACCAAACTTGACCACAATCATCATTGGGGTATCTAGTTTAAAAATTGTGTCCGGTGACCCCGCCAACTAACCAAGATGGCCGCCATGGCTATAAATAGAACATAGGGGTAAAATGCAGTTTTTGGCTTATAACTCAAAAACCAAAGCATTTAGGGCAAATCTGACATGGGGTAATATTGTTAATCAGGTTAAGATCTATCTGCCCTGAAATTTTCAGATGAATCTGACATTCCGTTGTTAGGTTGCTGCCCCTGAATTGGTAATTTTAAGGAAATTTTGTTGTTTTTGGTTATTATCTTGAATATTATTTCAGATAGAGATAAACTGTAAAAAGCAATAATGTTCAGCAAAGTAAGATCTACAAATAAGTCAACATGACCAAAATGAGCAGTTGACCACTTTAGGAGTTATTGCCCTTTATAGTCAATTTTTAACCATTTTTCGTAAATCTTAGTAATCTTTTAGAAAAATCTTCTCCTCTGAAACTGCTGGGCCAAATTATTTAAAACTTGGCCACAATCATCATTGGGGTATCTAGTTTAAAAATTGTGTCCGGTGACCCCGCCAACTAACCAAGATGACCGCCATGGCTATAAATAGAACATAGGGGTAAAATGCAGTTTTTGGCTTATAACTCAAAAACCAAAGCATTTAGAGCAAATCTGACATTGGGTAAAATTGTTAATCAGGTGAAGTTCATCTGCCCTGAAATTCTCAGATGAATTGGACAACCTGTTTTTGGGTTGCGGCCCCTGAATTGGTAATTTTAAGGAAATTTTGCTGTTTTTGGTTATTATATTGAATATTATTATAGATATAGGTAAACTGTAAACAGCAATAATGTTCAGCAAGGTCAGATTTACAAATAAGTCAACATGACCAAAATGGTCAGTTGACCTCTTTAGGAGTTATTGCCCTTTAAAGTCAATTTTTAACCATTTTTCGTAAATTTTATATATCTTTTACTAAAATCTTCTTCTCTGAAACTGCTGTGCCAAATTGATCCAAACTTGGCCACAATCATCTTTGGGGTTTCTTGTTTAAAAAATGTGTCCGGTGACCTGGCCATCAAACCAAGATGGCCGCCACGGCTAAAAATAGAACATAGGGGTAAAATGCAGTTTTTGGCTTATAACTCAAAAACCAAATAATTTAGAGAAAATCTGACATGAAGTAAAATTGTTAATCAGGTCAAGATCTATCTGCCCTGAAATTTTCAGATGAATTGGACAACCTGTTTTTGGGTTGCGGCCCCTGAATTGGTAATTTTAAGGAAATTTTGCTGTTTTATATTGAATATTATTATAGATATAGGTAAACTGTAAACAGCAATAATGTTCAGCAAAGTAAGATCTACAAATAAGTCAACATGAACGAAATGGTCAATTGACCCCTGTAGGAGTTATTGACCTTTGTAGTCAATTTTCAATCTGCTTCCTTTGTTTAATATTCACATAGACCAAGGTGAGCGACACAGGCTCTTTAGAGCCTCTAGTTTGGGTATCAAATCAAAAGAAAAGAAATATAGTATCTACTTAAATTTTGGTGAATAGCCTTTTATGAGCTATTAAAGTATCTGACATATGAAAAGAAAAATTGGTGTTAATCAATGGACAAGATATTTACACTAATAGAAAACAAGGAGTCTAAACAAATGGCAAAAATTCCTAAACCTGACCCAAGTACGTTCTTAGGCCTTTATTTGTTAGAAATCAGATTTAAAGACAAATTTCTTGAAGCTCACATCTAATGCATGATGGTAACAAAAATCCAAACTTAGAACACCCAAAATTATTTCCAGGTCAGAGAAAAGCCAACACATTTATGATACATAAAAATCTCAATTCAGTTTAGAAAAAATAGTCCAAAGTACTTGTTTTTTATGAACTTTTGCCATCACAGAAATGTAATGAAATTGTCTGAAAAAAAATATTTCAGTGTTATTATATTGATTGTACATTCATTTGGTTTTCACCATTGATTACAGGCAGTTGTAAGAAAATTCTTTGTGCTGTACTGGTTACCTGCCCTTGGTATGAAATGACACAGAAAGAGCGAGGGGAACAGGCACGACATAACACAGTCTATGTTATCTATATGTCAGATGACAAGCAATCCATGGCTCCTGTCAATCAACATGTTCTTGATGAAGCTTTTGTATCTGATCAGGTATATGATAATGATAATGATAATGATATTGATATTGATAATGATATTGATAAAGATATTGATATTGATAATGATAATGATAATGATAATGATATTGATATTGATATTGATAATGATAATGATATTGATAATGATATTGATATTGATAATGATATTGATATTGATAATGATATTGATATTGATATTGATAATCATTATGATATTGATATTGATAATCATTATGATATTGATATTCATAATCATTATGATATTGATTGATAATGAAAATGATATTGATATTTATATTGATAATGATATTGATATTGATATTGATATTGATTGATAATGAAAATGATATTGATATTTATATTGATAATGATATTGATATTGATATTGATATTGATATTGATAATGATATTGATAATAATATTGATATTGATAATGATATTGATAATGATATTATAATGATATTGATATTGATATTGATAATGATATTGATATTGATAATGATATTGATATTGATATTGATATTGATATTGATAATCATTATGATATTGATATTCATAATCATTATGATATTGATTGATATTTATATTGATATTGATAATGATAATGACAATGATAATGATTATGATAATAATAAGTCATGTAATTTGTATCTCATTTCTTTATTTCCCTTTTTGCTGCCTTATCAAACATCAAGCCAAGATTACTGATCAAATTGGTAAAATATATTTGTGCTATGGGTTGTTTTGTACTTTCAGTTATGTTTTAGCTTTTCTTTTATGATGAAGACTTGACTTTAGATTGAGGATGAAAAACAGCAATACAAGTGCAGTTCCTTTGCTTTTGTTATTCTCAGGTGGAAGTGTGTACTTTTGTGTTATGCATTAACCCCGCCACATTATTTATGTATGTGCCTGTCCCAAGTCATGAGCCTGTAATTCAGTGGTTGTCGTTTGTTTATGTGTTACATATTTGTTTTTCATTCATTTTTTTCACATAAATAAGGCCGTTAGTTTTCTCGTTTGAATTGTTTTACATTGTCTTATCGGGGCCTTTTATAGCTGACTATATGTGGTATGGGCTTTGCTCATTGTTGAAGGCCGTACGGTGACCTATAATTGTTAATGTTTGTGCCATTTTGGTCTTTTGTGGATAGTTGTCTCATTGGCAATCATACCACATCTTCTTTTTTTTATTCACGAACTTTTTATTAATTATGAATTGATTGATTGATTGATTTACTTTGTTGGAGTTTTAACCCTACTTTTAAGTGCCACTTTTTGGGCTATTTTGTAGCAGCCAGATTTAATTGGTGGATGAAGCCAGAGTCCCAGAAAAAAATACTGAACTTCGTTAGGAAAACTGACAATCTTAGTCAATTTAGATTGGAGTCGAGTGCACTATTACATTGTATTAATGGTAAACACAGGTCATGAATTTGTACCTTTGTTTTCCATGTGTTTGAATTTAATACATGTATTGAACATGATTTTATTTCTACAGGGTTACTTGTATTCAGAGGAGCTGTACCATTTTGTATATTTCTTAGCTAAGGGTAAAACTAAATGTTTAGAAGTTTTGTATTGTTCTGAATCAGCTGTCCTGTATGAAGATGAAGCCTGGGTCAAGTTGAAGAATAATCTACAACATAATATGGCTATGGGTAAGTGCAATAAGAAGAATGGGCAAAATTTCTTTAATTGGCTAATAGCTCGTAAAGGAACATTACTTTCTCCTTGGGGAAAAAGGGGAAGGGGTTCAGGGTTGATATCCGGTTTTCAGGTGTTCAAATTATTTTGGGTCTGTGTTTTATAAGGACCTGTCTTTTGTCAGAGGGGATCTTTTGTATTTGAAAATTATAGGATCCTGTTACTTTAAACATTTTATTTAAAAAAATCATGTACATGACATATACATATAAATACATTAATACATTAATACATTAATACATTAATACATTAATACATTGATACATTGATACATTAATACATTAATACATTAATACATTAATACTAAGGGATTTGGAAACAAGGTTTCCTTTATATTAATATGTCTCCCTGTGAAAAGAAAAAGGGGAAATAACTGCAAATAAAAAAATATTTTTGGGCAGCAGTGAGTGTTTCCAGGCGTTTGTCATGACTTTCTCACCCAATCACAATCCTTACCATGAAAGGTCAAGACTGTCTCACCCAATCACAATCCTTACCATGAAAGGTCAAGACTGTCTCACCCAATCACAATCCTTACCATGAAAGGTCAAGACTGTCTCACCCAATCACAATCCTAACCATGAAAGGTCAAGACTGTCTCACCCAATCACAATCCTTACCATGAAAGGTCAAGACTGTTTCACCCAATCACAATCCTTACCATGAAAGACACTATATATGCCAAATCGCTTTGAATCTACTAAATATTGTGGAATTTGTTTACGGTAAACATAAGTAGATTTTCATCTGACTGAGTTTATTGCTGCCATACAGGAATGTTTTTATATTATATTGATTGACCAAAAACTTTTAGCTTTCAGTACTGTAAATTCAGAAATTATTGCGTGCATTTATTATTGCGATTTTGTCATTTTACTATTGAATGCGATTTTAATTTTTACGATTTTGAGAAAAGTCATTCTTAATTCAGATAAAATATTACAAAATGCGAGTTTTAAATATTGCGTTGAAAACTCAAACGCATTATTCGCAATAATAAAAACCTCGCAATAATTTCTGAATTTACAGTATATCTCTTCCAACAACTGGTAAAAACTTTAATGAAATATTTTAAGATAAGTATAAATAAGGAGATGAGATACGAGTGCTAATTAGAAAACTCTCAATCCAAGTCACAATGTATAAAAAGTCAACAGTTATTATAGGTCAAAGTACAGCCTTCATCGTGGAACATTGGCTTACATTGAACATCAAGCTATAAAAGGCCTGAATATGACTGGTGAAAAACAATTCAAACTGGAAAACCAACAGTCTAATAGATATAGGAAGATGTGGTGTGAGTGCCAATGAGACAACTCTCCATCCAATTAACAATTTAAAAAGTAAACCATTGTAGGTTAAAGTACGGCCTTCAACACGGAGCCTTGGCTCACACCGAACAACAAGCTATAAAGGGCCCCAAAATTACTAGTGTAAAACCATTCAAACGGGAAAACCAACGGTCTAATCTATATAAACAAAATGAGAAACGAGAAACATGTATACTGTGAAAGTACTTTAATTCGTGGGTATCAATTTTCGTGGTTTCAGGAATATTTACATGTTCGTGGGTTTTGAAATTCGTGGATTTTAGTTTTCTAAAAAAAAATGAAAAATTGAAGTCTTTAGAAACGACGGTTACACTGAGTCTGTATTGAAAGAAAAATTGCTAAGTAAACATTGACCCGTATAAATCGTAGTGAAAACACTAATTAACTCAAGATAAAGTGATCAACAGATTAAAGACCATCAAATGTGTTAATTAGGCCATAAACATGTCACTCTAATAAAACAGTAACATAATCAAACATATCTTGAATTGTAAAATAATTCTTATCATAATCAATTCAAGCCCAGCATGGAATTATTATTTCCCATATGTACGAGAACTATGGGGATATACAATGAACACTTTATCATACTAGCGTATCAATACGGAAAATCTGACTTTCATCGATCAAAAATAGTGTATGAGAATTAAAAGATAAAAAGTTGTACAGTATTAAATGGATATAATCCTGCATGTAGTTGTAGTTCATAGTTCATTTGCCCTGTGACTACTATTGTACAGAGACTACTATAACACAGTATTTTTATAGTAGTCTCAGTATTATAGTATTCTCAGATTTGGCGTTTTAAAATATATTCTCTAGGTCATTACAGTAGTCAAACCTTCATTATGTTCATCTACATGGATATCTGTCCATGACATGATTTGGACATTGGTTGTTTTATTTCGTTGGACACTTAAATTCGTGGATAAAAACATCCACGAAGACCACGAAAATTGGTACCCCACGAATAAAAGTACTTTCACAGTATATTACATAAACAAACGACAACTACTGTACATCAGATTCCTGACTTAGGACAGGTGCAAATATTTGCAGCGGGATTAAACGTTTTAATGGATCCAAACCTTCTCCCTTTTTCTGAAACAATAGCATAACATCACAACATAGAAAAACACACGATAAAATATCAATTGGCAGACTTAACTCAATCAAAAAATGTATGATTACGCAATGTATGAATTATATTCTGTAGGTGTTAGAGGATTTGTGGAGGCATGTAAAGGACAGTCTGTTGCTGGTATTGGGAAAAAAGGAAAAGATGGGAAATTTAAAGTTAAAGATACTACAACTTGTCAGCAGTTCTGTGATAGTTTTAGGTAAGGTATCTCTGACATGGATTAATTTTTGGGTTAAAAATTGCATCCATGCAACCATGTGACTGGGTCAATGATTTTCCAAACTTTACCACTCAAGATACACAAAATATAGTGCATTGATCAATATATATATTATTCAAAGTCTCATGCCAACAAGACCGAAAAAGGAAGTAGATATATGCACAGATGTGGGGATTTAAAAAAAGTCTGGAAAAAAGAGTAATTAGCAGAATGAAAATTTTCCGGAATTTTTTCATTTAAAAAAAAAATTCTACCGTAATTTGGGACTTTGTCCCCTTATTAATGAAATTTGATAAATTAGTTACCTCCCTTTCCATCCTCATTGTCAGTAAATCTGATACAAGAAAAAAGGAAATACAACATACAATGAGATAGAAAAAAAGTGATCTTTAATACATCTAAAACCAATAAATTATCTCCTTCATAGATTAATTCAGATAATTTACCTCCCTTTTCATATTCATGGTCAAAAGATCTGATACCAAATAAAGAAAAGAAAGAATTTGAACTACTAAAAATTGATGAACTATCTCCCCTTTATTTTGTTAGATTAATGCAGCATCTACAGAATTTACTAGATAAGTTACCTCCCTTTACATCCTCATCCTCAGAAGATCTGATACCAGAAAAAGGAAAGAAAGGATTGGAACTACTCAAGTTATTGTATCAAGTATGTTAAATTATGTACAAATTTTTAAGGGCCAAGCATGGATCCAGAATTTTTTTTACAGTTTGGTCCCTTTTCAATAATTTAATTTTTGATGTAAATGTCTTTTGATTGGCTGAAAGTTTTTTAGCTCACCTGTCCCGAAGGGACAAGTGAGCTTATGCCATCACTTGGCGTCCGTCGTCTGTCGTCTGTCGTCCGTCGTCTGTCGTCGTTGGTCGTCGTCTGTCGTCGTCGTAAACTATTTCAAGAATCTTCTCCTCTGAAACTACTGGGCCAAATACTTTCAAACTTTAACTGAATGTTCCTTAGGGTATCTAATTTATAAATTGTATCCGAAGTTTTGATCTATCAACAAACATGGTCGCCATTGCTAAAAATAGAACATAGGGGTCAAATGCAGTTTTTGGCTTATAACTCAAAAACCAAAGCATTTAGAGCAAATCTGACATGGGGGTAATATTGTTTATCAGGTCAAGATCTATCTGCCCTGAAATTTTCAGATGAATCAGACAACCTGTTGTTGGGTTGCTGCCACTGAATTGGTAATTTTTTTTACTGGGCAAAATACTTCCAAACTTTAACTGAATGTTCCTTAGGGTATCTAGTTTGTAAATTGTATCTGAAGTTATGATCTATCAACAAACATGGTCGCCATTGCTAAAAATAGAACATAGGGGTCAAATGCAGTTTTTGGCTTATAACTCAAAAACCAAAGCAGTTAGACCAAATCTGACTGGGGTTATATTGTTTATCAGGTCAAGATCTATCTGCCCTGAAATTTTCAGATGAATCAGACAACCTGTTGTTGGGTTGCTGCCCCTGAATTGATAATTTTAAGGAAATTTTGCTGTTTTTGGTTATTATCTTGAATATTATTATAGATAGAGATAAACTGTAAACAGCAATAATGTTCAGCAAAGTAAGATTTACAAATAAGTCAACATGACGGAAATGGTCAGTTGACCCCTTTAGGAGTTATTGCCCTTTATAGTCAATTTTTAACCATTTTTCGTAAATCTTAGAAATCTTTTACAAAAATCTTCTCCTCTGAAACTACTGGGCAAAATACTTCCAAACTTTAACTGAATGTTCCTTAGGGTATCTAGTTTGTAAATTGTATCCGAAGTTATGATCTATCAACAAACATGGTCGCCATTGCTAAAAATAGAACATAGGGGTCAAATGCAGTTTTTGGCTTATAACTCAAAAACCAAAGCATTTAGAGCAAATCTGACATGGGGGGTAACATTGTTTATCAGGTCAAGATCTATCTGCCCTGAAATTTTCAGATGAATCAGACAACCTGTTGTTGGGTTGCTGCCCCTGAATTGAAAATTTTAAGGAAATTTTGCTGTTTTTGTTTATTATCTTGAATATAATTATAGATAGAAATAAACTGTAAACAGCAATAATGTTCAGCAAAGTAAGATCTTCAATTAAGTCAATTTGACCAAAATTGTCAATTGACCCCTTAAGGAGTTATTGCCCTTTCAGAGTATCTAGTATAAATTTTATATTTTATTTCCTTGTATGTCAAGAAACATAGCTACTATGGCTAAAATAGAACATAGGAGAAAATGATTATTTTTTTTGGCTTTTGAAGAAAATAGGACGATCCAAAAAACATTTAAATAAATTGAAAAGCCAAAATATTCATTGATGAGAGATTTAACCAAAAGAATTAAGGTGAGCGATTCGAGCTCTTGAGAGCCTCTTGTTTGACTATCAGCTCTTAGGCATAATTTTGTCATGTGACTGTGACATCATCAAAGTTTTTTTCATGATTTACTCCATAAAAACTGAATTTAAAATAAATTCACAAGTAATGTTTTTTTCTGTCTATTTAAAATAACTAAATCTTTGAAATATCCTGAAGTTGGTTTTGGTTCTCTTACTTTTGTTTGCCTCAACCAAATTTTAACTTAAGTTTGTCTAAACCAAATGTTATGACACTTATACACAATGCCTTTACCTCAAAATACAACTTTTATAACCTTATGCTATGATTAAAAATATGTTGCTATTAAATTTTTTGTCGAAATGTAATGAATATTGTATATAAAGAATATTACATATATTAGATATATCAAGAGATATATTTGTGGGTTAAGGTTATCTAAAATTTTGAAGAAAACTGATAATTTTGGTGGAATTATGCAAAAAATATAGATCTAAAGAAAATTGAGGAAAAATACATTTCTGTGTTTACCCATGAATAATAACATGAATAATGAATCCACAATAATTTTCAGAACACAGATGTTTCCAAGAAGGATATTTTTGAAGTATTGACTTCATGGAGAGATGATGTTATGACACAAATAAATGAAATAAAGTTTACAAACGGACAGGAATTTGAAAGTATTGTGGGTAAATGGCAGATGGAAACAAGATTATATGGACGAAAAATTACACCATTGAAAACTGGCAAGTACAATGAAATTTTGAAGACTGACATGTGTAGATTGGAGAAGAAAGGAATTTTATATAGAGAATTAAGAATTAATTTAACACTGACAAGAGTTGTATCATAAACAGATATATCATGTTGAGGAGGGGTATTTCCGAAAAATACCAGTCGAGAGAATGTTAAATTTCGCGAGCCGTAAGGTGAGGGAAATTCATTCTCATGACTGGTAGTTTTCGCAAATACCCCTCAAGAACATGCTATATATGTTTAATTACACCGAATGTTAATCTTCAAAACGCATTGATAATCATGACGTTACAAGCGTCCAGTCAGATAGAGTTTTTTTTGGCAAATACCACGGCAGAGAGGGTAAAAAAGGCATATCCTTTTGGCAAATACCCCGGAGGCGTTAAAAAATGAACGATATTCATTTGACAATAGTAAATTAGTGAAAAATACACTGGCTATCAACCAATCAAAACCCAGGATTCTTACATTACATAAGGTGCAATTATAAGCAAAATAGTTATATTATTCTGTTCTGAGAGTAAGTAAATTAGAAAATTTTAAGTGGTAACAGTGGCGGTTCTAGAAATTTTCATTAGTGGGGGCATACTGGCTGCCTAAGAGGGGCTCCTGTCACGCTTCAGTGCTTTCCTACATAACTAACCAAATTATTTTCTGAAAAGGGGCCCCTCCTAAATCCGCCTCTGGGTAAATGCTGAAATCAAAAGTTAATGATGTAATAGATTAATCAGTCAATAACCTATTTATTTATCTTTTAGCATATTTTCCCACATATATTTATGATTGCACATTATTCTCTATTCTGTATTTTCCTTTTTCTCTATTCATCAATATGCCTTTTAATCTAGATCTCTTTATTTCGCGTTTACTCCTTACTAACAGTTTTCGCAGCGATTTAATCTCGCGATTTTCAAATAAGCTTGATGATGTTGATGTAGTTAAATAAGTAAAGATGAAAAATTGTGCTATTTTCATTTCAGACTAAAAAGTGATTAAAATTTTAGCGCTTTCAAGTAAAATCATGTTTAACTCATATAAAAAATTTCCAAATGCAAGTTTAAATTATAACAATTATTAACTGGTTGCATTTTTTCACAATAATAAAAACATCACAATAATTTCTAAATTTACAAAATATGTTGAAATTTTGCAGGTTTAAGCGATGATCATAGTAAACTATGCAGCCTCATGACTGAAATTGGGGGACCAGTTAACAAAATGGAACCAGAGCAGATTATATTAATAGCCAGAGCAGGCAGTCATATGTATGGATTGTCTACCCCTGAATCTGATGTAGACTATGTTGTCATTTATGCAGAATCAACTGAGGTATGAAATTCTATTATACACCTTATCGCTATTTGTCACTTGTACTGGATATCACACAGGTTCCCATAATTTTTTGTCGTCATAAAACAAAATATCTTATGCCACAATGGAAAAGTGATTGTTGTATGTGTCAAAAGTTTAAGCGGCGGGGTCAGCTGGGATTAACGATAAGGTGTATTAAGTGATTGATTGATTGATTGGTGTTTAACACCACTTTCAACACTAATATGCTTTTCCGTGGAGGTCTGTTTTTAGATCACCTGGCATAGCCATGTGAGCTTATGCCATCACTTGGCGTCGTCCATCGTCCGTCGTTTTCGTCGTCTGTCGTCGTAAACTATTTCAAGAATGTTCTCCTCTGAAACTACTAGGCCAAATACTTCCAAACTTTAACTGAATGTTCCTTAGGGTATCTAGTTTATAAATTGTATCCGAAGTTTTGATCTATCAACAAACATGGTCGCCATTGCTAAAAATAGAACATAGGGGTCAAATGCAGTTTTTGGCTTATATCTCAAAAGCGAAAGCATTTAGAGCAAATCTGACGGGTTAAAAATGTTAATTAGGTCAAGATCTATCATCCCTGAAATTTTCAGATGAATCAAACAACCCATTGTTGGGTTGCTGCCACTTAATTGGTAATTTTAAGGAAATTTTGCAGTTTTTGGTCATTATCTTGAATATTATTATAGATAAAGATAAACTGTAAACAGCAAAAATTATCAGCAAAGTAAGATCTACAAATAAGTTAATATGACCAAAATTGTCAATTGACCCCTTAAGGAGTTATTGTCCTTTAATGACAATTTTTCACAATTTGTTCATCATATTTGCTAACTTTAAAAAATCTTCTCCTCTAAAACTACTCAACCAAATTCAACCAAACTTCAAATGAATGATCAGTAGGGTGTATAAAATATATTTTGTGTTTTATTTTCTATTTCGTCTAAAAACATGGCCGTCATGGCTAAAAATAGAACACAGGTTAAAATGCAGTTTTTGGCTTATATCTCAAAAACTCCAGCATTTAGAGCAAATAAGACAAGAAGTTAAAGTATTTATTAGGTCAAGCTCTACCTGTCCTGAAATTTTCAGCCGAATTGGGTAACTGGTTTTTCAGGTATAATGTGCCCCTGAATTGATGATTTTAAAGAAATTTTGCAGTGTTTGGTTATTATCTTGAATATTATTATAGATACAGATAAACTGTTAATAGCAAAAATGTTAAGCAAAGTAAGATCTACAAATAAGTCAATTTGACCAAAATTGTCAATTGACCCCTTAAGGAGTTATTGCCCTTTAAAGACTTTTTTCACAATTTGTTCATCATGTTGACTTACTTTAAAAAATCTTCTCCTTTGAAACTGCTGTATCAATTTCAGCCAAACTTAGGCTAAATGAGTTTCAGAGTATCTAGTATAAATTTTATATTTTATTTCCTTGTATGTCAAGAAACATAGCTCCTATGGCTAAAATAGAACATAGGAGAAAATTTTATTTTTTTTGCTTTTGAAGAAAATAGGACGATTCAAAGAACATTTAAATAAATTGAAAAGCCAAAATATTCATTGATGAGAGATTTAACCAAAAAAATTAAGGTGAGCGATTCAGGCTCTTGAGAGCCTCTTGTTATTGATGGAAGAAGCTGGAGTACCCGGAGAGAACTAGGAAAATTGACAATCATAGACAATTAAGATTGGAGTCAGGTGTACCTCTGCCGTGAGGGATTCGAACTCAAAATGTCAGTATTAAAGGGCTAGTGATACAGTAGTTCAACTACATAGACCAATCAGACACAGAAGACCCTGAACCTTATTAAATAAAATTAAAAAAAGCATGAATATTTTACCACAAAAGTATCAAGAGTAGTATGTTTTTAATCAATATTTATGCATTTGTGTCTGAATTTTTCAACCATTAACAAAAGAAATAACCAGAGGGTTCACAAACTATTATGCTATTGAAAAAAAAGAGAATTTCCTCCTTAGGATGCAGGGGTTTGGAATGAGCAAACATGTTATGAGAAGATTAGTTTAATGAATAATTATCTATTCTTATAAAAATATCAATTTATCTTCTATTTCAATGCCAATTTTTTTTTTTAAAGAAGACACTTTTGTTTCAAATTGACTTGAATTATGAATTTTTAATGATTATGTGTTTGTACTTATTTCACGTATTATGATAATCGTAGATTTATACATAAATACCAGTGTATAAATAACCAAGAGCCAAGAGAGAATCATTCCTTCCAAATTTATTGCATAGATGTAACATGCCAATTTGTAATTTTATATGTAATTTTCTCTGCTATATATTTTCTTAATTTGAATTGCACAGACAACATGCACCTATTTAAGCATCTAAAATTTAGCTGTTATAAATTTCTATTTTAGACTGTTTTGTGTGCATGTAAACCCTTCAAAGACAACTATGAAAGTCGAGGACCAACCAAACCATTTGAATACGGAGCATACGAGGCTCGTTTGTTCTGTGAAATGTTATTAAAAGGAAGCGTTGTTATTGTGGAGGTAAGGGATAAAATCAGTGATAGGTGGCGCCACCTATTCTCAACTTGAACGATATGATATTCAACATTGACACGGTACAGTAGACATCTCAATGTTGATAATACAGATAAAACATCTATCAATGGATAAAAAGCATGCTGGAAAAAGTTGAAGATGAAAAACATTTTATATGTGGATGTCCCCTTTATAATCTCTTAAAAAAAGTTTTAAAATAAAAAAAATTATTTATTTTAAAATGTTAAATATAAGTGGCAATTTCATTTGACTTTATTTTTAAGAAAACTAAGATGTACATGTACAATGTATTGGAAATAATTGTGGAAATAAATGATGTTTAATGAGGTTCTGGGGGGCAAGAAAATTGAGAATAATGGACTATAGCCAAAACTTAGGACATTTTTTATATTCATAATCAAACAGTTTCTAAAACATGTTTGCGTGGTAAATTGTTAACTGAAAATAATTTTAAACTTTTATTTATTTTTTCATTGCACTTATTAATCATAGATTTATAAATTTATCATACTAAAATGTACAATGTATATCAATTTAGGCCATATTTCAGCTTATTGTTTCATTCACATTGCTTTAATTCACTACATAACATTTATGTTTTATGGTTTATTATATCTTTTTAAATGATTTACTTTTATCACATTATGACTTCGATGGCATTCATATCACATCTTTTTATTTCTATGTTTTGAAATATTTATTTGCTTCTTTTACAGTTAGTTTTCACTGAAAACCATGATTATTGCAGTAAATACTGGGATGTAAGTAAGATGGCTTTTGTAGTTTTATGATGACTTCATTTATTTTAATACATAGATATAGGAAGATGTGGTGTGAGTGCCAATGAGACAACTCTCCATCCAAATAACAATTTAAAAATTAAACCATTATAGGTTAAAGTACGGCCTTCAACACGGAGCCTTGGCTCACACCGAACAACAAGCTATAAAGGGCCCTAAAATTACTAGTGTAAAACCATTCAAACGGGAAAACCAACGGTCTAATCTATATAAACAAAACAAGAAACGAGAAACACGTATATATTACATAAACAAACGACGACTACTGTACATCAGATTCCTGACTTAGGACAGGTGCAAACATTTGCAGCGGGATTAAACGTTTTAATGGGCCCAAACCTTCTCCCTTTTTCTGAAACAATAGCATAACATCACAACATAGAAAAACATACGATAAAATATCAATTGGCAGACTTAACTCAATCAAAAAACGTATGATTACATACCAATTTTTCATAGAATGTGAAAAAATTGCACTTTTCACAAATATTTGGTGGTTTTGAAAAAGTCTGTATACAAACATATAGCTAATTTATTCTTGGTTGATCCTTAAACATTTCAACAAGTGGCTTTAAATAATTATACATGTATCTACAAAAACATGAAAATTTAGTATCCTACAAATGATAATGAATCCACAGTATATATGATAAGTTGTCTGTTATTCGACTAAAAACTCAATTTAAACCATTATTCACACAACAATTTATTTTATGACAGAATTTATGTAAAGAGAAGGAGAAATTTTTAACAGAAAGAACTATTCAGCAGTATTTAGGCTTGATCCGTAACAATTTTAACATGCTTGACAGTGAAAAACACAAAGGGTGTCCGAAGGACAGAAAATTATTTTATCAGGTAAGATTATATATAAAAAAGAAGATGTGGTATTATTGCCAATGAAACTACTCTTCACAAATGATGCTGAAATTAAATCCAACCTATAGGTCACTGAACGTCCTTCAAAATGAACAAAGTTTTATTAATGCAAAATATGTGACTGGGTTATATTATGTTAATCGCAATAATTTTAACTCATATTTTGAAATGTTTTATAAGAATTAAACAGGGTTTTCTCAATAGTGCAAAAATTAAAATCACATATTTGTTTAAAATGACAATTTCCCAATAATAAATGCACCCAATAATTTTTTAAATAACAGTAGTCAGCTATAAAAGTCTCCAAATTGACAAAACTGTATCTTCCGTTTATGGTCATGAAACACATAAACATTATTTTGTGTTCTGTGTTACATTTAGTTGAATCAAACAAACAAACAAAAAATGGCACAAAATCAGATATTTTTATTGTTCGGTTTGATTTTATCACCCATAAAGTTCTTTTCCTATTTTGTTTGTAGATATTTCACAAGATTAACTGTGTGGAACAAATAATGAAAGGAAAACTACCTCCTGTCAAGTGTGAAGGAGAAACTAGAGAATTTATAATGAAAATACGCAAAGATCCTCTAGAGGTAACAAGTGTTTTTATTCATTTAGTCTCTGTTTTTTTGTGTGTGTCTAGAGGTTGCACTTTTGGTTATAAAGATGCTGTGGATTCATTTATTTCGTGGATTGAGGAAAACTTACATTTTTGTTGATATTTAATTTTGTGGTTTTGTCATTCTCAGCATTATATTCATGGTTCACCTGTACCTTCAAAATCCATGAAAGATGGTATCCAATGAATAATGATGAATCCACAGTATGCGTCATTGGTTCTTCAACAATAAATACCAGAAGACAGGATATAGCCCAGAGTACTTAAGGTGGTACCCTACACTTTCCCTAAAATTAATTTGGCTCGTTTAATTTTCAGAAAATTTTGGCAAAGTATTTACTTTGACCCTTTTACAAAATTATTAAAAATTCAAAAAATTTGAACTAAGCGTTTTATCAGAAAAATTACACTGGTTATTTAGCAGTTTGACAAACACTTACAGACCTGCCAACTATCCCGATTTTCGCGGTATCATCCCGATTTTTACCCCTCAACCCGAATCCCGATATCGGGATGGTAAAATTAGTCAAAATCCCGATTTTCAACAAATATACCCGAAAAAATTGTTGTTTACCGATTTTGAAGTTTTTCTGAACAATTTTTATTGTATTAATAATACAATTTTTAAAAATCCATCATTTTACCTGGGGACATATTATGACAAGTTAATGACCCTACGCTAATCAACAGTCACAACAGGTGTCATAATTAGTGGTTGTATGTAATCAGATTACCTAATGGGTCGTTACAATCCTAAAAATTAATTGTATAAATTTGGTCAAACAGCCTTTCAATTTTAATCAATTTATCATACAAGCACAATTTGCAACATTTGCCGTAGTTCCACATCAAAATCATAATTAATTGAAAGATGAGAACTGTAAAGAACTCTCAAGAAAACATTGTTTATCTTGAAATTTGTTTAATATTTGAAACCAGACATCATGTGTCTGTTGATCTAAAATCGACGCCATTTTGTATACACTTCTACTGTGTTACTGTATATGCCTCCTCAGGTAAGAGCACCTCTGAATACAAAGAAAGATAACTCAAATTTAATTCATTTTCTCATTGATACTGATATAAAGACCATGAGTAAGACTAAATCAAAATCGGGGTTCATCCTTCTTACTTTAGGACATGTAGTTTTAGGTGTTTTGAGTCAAGGTTCATAGATGAGAAGGTCTTTGGAGGGGGGAAAAGGGGGGGGTCTCTACTTTGAATCTTTTATTTTTAATGCCATTTTCTCTATTCCTTAGTTATTTTGTCAATTTTATAATTTAATAGTACAAGAATCATGCAAATAAAAGTAACCAAGGCCTACAAGCTCATCATTAGTATACCAAAAGAAAAAAGAAGAGAACTTATACTATTTTAGGAGTAAAAAACAATGCTCACAGAAAAGTCGCTAAAATTGTAACCCTTAAAAATCTTGTCGCGCGCTAAATCCCCCATGGAGATTTTCAAAAGTTGGCAGGTCTGCACTTATTTTGATCATTGAGAAGCTTTATATTGCCTTCAAAATGCAACGTAATTAAAACGTTTAGCTGATATTACAGAGTTATCTCCCTGTAGTGTTAGGTACCACCTTAAAGTGTCATTAAACACCAATAATCTATAATCAAATCATACATGTTCTTTTAATGGACATCATCAGAAAATTTCGTGGATTTTCTTTTTATGGAATTTGTACACAATATTTATCCTTTTCTGTAAGATATTTTATCTTTTTACTCTGTAACTAAAGAAATATACACAACTAATTTAACCTTTATATAATATATACTTCACATAAGTATAAGGCATACAATGCACTTTTGTAATGGGTTATTAAACATGCTTTTAATATGATTATCTCCTCTTTATTCCAAATTATCTCCATTTTATCAGAAAAAATGTTGTTAAAAAAGAAACATGACTCTATTTACAAATCAAAAAGCAAAAAGAAGAGAGTCTCATATAGAAAGTGTTCTTAATAATATGTGAAAATTAAAAGTTTATTTTATCTTTCAGGGACCACTGTCTAGAGAAAACTTGTACAAGATAGCAAAGGACAAATTTGACAAACTTTTAGATGACTTAGTGTTGAGAGAGAAAAGGCTGAAGGAAAATATGGATTACATCTATATGACTAATTGGTTGCTCTCTGTTAGAGGGATATGTGATTAAATACAATGTGCAATATTCTACTATATTTATAAATCTTTTTTTAATAAAATTTCTTGTATAAAAATTTGATTTTTGGAAAGAGGGAGGGGAGAAAACCTATAAGATGAAGAAAGATGGTTAACACTTTGAACATGCCCATAAAAAAACCATAAGAACCGAAAAATAACAGTTGATCACAGTTTGCTAAACACTCCCAGTAAACAAGAGGGAAATGATATGGAGGAACTATGGACAAATTCTTGTTTCTTTGTGCTTTAAGATATTGATTTGATATTTGATGTACTGTCATAAAAGGTTATGTTTTGTCGAAATGCGCATCTGGTGCAACAAAATTGGTACCGTTGATTTTATTACTACCACTGGGTCGATGCCTCTGCTGGTGGACTATTAGTCCCCGAGGGTATCACCAGCCCAGTAGCCAGTACTTCGGTACTGGCATGAAAATACGGATTTTATGTGTTATTGAAATTTGCTGTTACAAAATATAAGGAATTATTATAAATTAAGGAATGTATCTCCCTCATGCAAAGCTCTGATTCCTTTTACGAATTTGGCTTTACTTTTTGGACCTTTTGGATTATAGCTCTTCATCTTTTATATATGCTTTGGATTTCAAATATTTTGGTCACGAGCATCACTGAAGAGACATGTATTGTCGAAATGCGCATCTGGTGCAACAAAATTGGTACCGTTGATTTTATTACAGATCAAGTACAAATTTTGTTTTTGTCTGATGGATTTGTGCAGAGTTATGATCCTTCTCCTCTGAAACTACTGGGCCAAATTTAACCAAAGTTGGCCACAATAATCATTGGGGTATCTAGTTTAAATATGTGTCCGGTTACTTTGTCAACCAACCAAGATGGTTGTCATAGCTAAAAAATAGAACATAGGGGTTACATGTGAACCTCCCGACGGGAGTACAAAACTCCCGTTTTCAGGGGTCTCCTCCCGTCCTCCCGTTTAGGAGAAAAAACTCCCGTGTATGAAATATTTCATGAATGAAAATTTCAGACGCCATATTTGATCATTTCTTACTACTGTACGGGTGTAATTGACACCTGTGTTAAATTTTACCTGTAACAAAGAAGATGTATAATTCGGTGCTTTTCATTTGCGCCAATTGGCATTTCATTTGCGCCAAAAAAATCTTTCATTTGCGCCAAAAACTATATCTTTCATTTGCGCCAATATTACATGTAAGTACAGGTAAATACAGGTAAATACAGGTAATAATTATAGTATAAAACATATTTTTTTTCAAAAAGTCTTTTAATAATGAAGAAACATATTCCTCAGAAATACAGATAATAATAGTATAAACATCATACAAGTAATGTTAAAACCTGAATAAAACCTTGGTAAAATCATGAAAGTAATGTTAAAACCTTGATAAAAACAGAAAAGAAAGCACTATACACTGGAGTACATTATTGAGACATGTGTCAGCAGTATAGTAAAGTTACAAGTCTGTTCTGGTACAAAATTTATATTGACAATTGAATAATTTAACTTCTCTGCTCTTTTTTTTCTTTTTTCAATTAAAATGAATTAAACAAAAGAAGATGTGGTAGTAATGTCAATGAGATAACTATAGGTGACAAACAAAATTACCTTGTAGTTCTGTGCGTATTATCTTTGAAAGTCTTGCAGTTATATCACCAGATGCTTTCCGAACTCTGACTCTGAGTTGTTGGGATTCTACTTTCTGCTGGTTTACTCCATGGTTGTGCTCGTTTAAAGTTTTTATAATTGTTTTGCTGTCCGCATCAGTCGTAATCCTGGCTTTATATATAATTATAACCTTAGTGACTCTCAGTTTTGTATTAGAAATGAGTATGAACTCACACATATATCCAGGGGGAGTTATGTACAAGCAAAAAACAAAATAAATCGTAAATAATATTTAACTTTTCCGTTATATTACCTGTTATACCTGTAAAATGGCGCAAATGAAGGTTTTTCTTTTGGCGCAAATGATATATAACCTTGTGGCGCAAATGAAAGGTTTGATTTTTTAAAAATTGGCGCAAATGAAATGCGCCCGTATAATTATATGGCCTCACTTGACAGCTTGGGTGTCATACATACTGGTAATCAACGATGTTTACCTCTGGCTAACTGCCGTTGTGTTAAAAAAAAAAACGATGTGTATTGGGAATATTGAAATACATTTTTGTTACTTCCCTTTGTTTTATCCTGTTTTCAGTTATTTTGCTTTTAAAAATGTAAATTGTAAAAAGACTATAAATGATTAATATTTTTATCAAATAATCATAAAAGGATGTTGATTAAATGAATTTAAATGTTTTGGGACAAGTAAAAAAATATAAATTTATAAATTAATTTTGCAATCTAGACCTCCTTTCAAGAATGAAATTGAAGTTTATATATTAAATCTGTTTCAAATATAATTGGATTGTTCAATATTTACATTGAGCTAGAAATAGCAAAACAATACACACTAATTAAGTCGTTTTTTTTAAGTTTTTATAATGCAGTACCACTGTAAGTAGTGTTTGTTAATTTTTCAATTATTTTATGATATTGCAAATATACATTAAGAGCTTATTTCTTTCTTATTTGTCTATACATTTACCAATGATAAGGAGATGGAGACATGAATAAAAATCTATACAGATAAGATGAATAAATACAATGATTAATTTGCAAGCAGTGAACAATCATTTATCAAAAACAAAACAAAACAAGAAACAGATTCTTCTAAATATTTTAATTTATTCATATAGAAAGGCAATAAGGGTACTATAAACATATAACAATGTGATGGATATTTGAAGAAAAAACACAATTTCTACATCATATGGTTACATTTACGACAAAATTTATGTCGATAAAAAACCTCCTGATCTGAGTCCTAATCTCCTGACCAAAATTTCCAAATCTCCTGATCTGAGTTTCACAGTCCATCACATGTATTGGGGTAAAATGTAGATGTTGGCTTATATCTCTTAAACCAAAGAGAGCATTTTAGAGCAAATCTGACACTGGTTAAAGTTGTTTGTCAGGTCAAGATTTATCTGCCCTGATTATTTCTAATGAATCGGACAACCTGTTGTTTGATTGCTGCCCCGGAATTGGTAATTTTTAGGAAATTTTGCAGTGTTTAGATTTATCTTGAATATTATTATAGACATGGGGAAAATCAAAATGAATGGCCCAACTTTTTTAAATTTTTTTGCCAAATTTCAACATTGTTTTATTGCATTTTCTTTTGTAGTATATTTATACATATATATATATACATTAAAGTTTATAAATCCAAAAGGATATAAAAAAGAATAAAGAAATAAAAAAGTTCTGAAACTTTATTGACATTAACCAATAAAACATAATATTTAAATCAAGTATACCGTTTTGGAATATGATTTCAGACAATCTCAATCAAACATTTATAATTTGTTTACCCCAATTGATTGCATAGAGTCAATCATTACTTTTGATGCAACAATTAATATTAAATCTCATCTTTCATTATAATATTTTTAGTTTTTGGCTATTAAAAAATATTAATCATTAGTTGATAAAAAAAACTTCTTTAAATTAAAATTTACAAATTTACAAATTCAATGAGGACAAAAAATTGATAGATAAATCTTTAAATAAATAAGATATATCAAATAGAAAATACATCCAATTTCCTATGTTTTTGTTGGACTTTTGGCATATTATAGACCAAACTAAAATACAGAAGCTAGAACAAAATACTCATGATTTTTTTTTAATTTGTAATCCTTGCTGGTTTATAAAGACCTAAATCTGTCATTTCAAAATGTTATTTATATTTCAACTTGTGCATCTTATGCTCTTAAAGTGATTTTTCTAACACAATTATTATAAAAATGAGGTTAAGTTACCTAACTATGAACTTAATTCTAGTAAATATTCCACAGAATTACTGTTTGACAACTTAAAAAATGATCTGCAATCTTCAAAGTTTTTCTGAAGTAATTTTTTTTAAAATTATTACCTTTATAAGGTACTTTATTCCTCCTATCTTGTTGCACTCCTGACATTCAATATATATATCATATCAAAACAGTTATAAATAAACAAAAAGCCCATGATTTCTATTTTAAGTGTATATACCTTTCAGATTCAACATTTCAATTTCATTAGAACAATATTTTTGAACTACATCATACAAATCACTAATTGCATACATAAATTCACGTCTCATCACATTTCCTATTATGTCTTAGTGATGATGTCAGCTACATATTAAGCTTGTCCATTAAACCGTCTGATATACTAAGGTTTTTCTACCTCAGGCATAGATTACCTTAGCTATTTGTATTTGGCAACACGTTTAAGAATTTTGGATCTCAATGCTCTTCAACTTGTACTTTATTTGGCTTTTTGAAAACTTTTTTGGAATCAAGTGTCACTGGTGAGTCTTTTGTAGACGAAACGTGCGTCTGGCGTATAAATAAAATTTAGTCCTGTTATCTATGGTGAGTTTATTTAATACAGATGTGTTTTGAAAAAAAATTGTGCCATGTCATGAGTGCAACACAAAAATTAGTATCACTGAGGAATAGAATGATTTTTGCTTAAATGACTAAATGACTCACATCTAAACTTCAACAAAAGTCAATCCTTTTAAAAATATAACCTTTCTAGTATATTAAAGTAGTTCATTTACCTGATTATTGATATAAATAATGTGTAAGAGTCTAATAAATAAGTCTTCCTATAAATGGCAGGAGTGCAACTTTGGAAGTTGAAAGACTCACACTAAAAAAAAAGAAAGGCAAATATATGGTTTTGTTTTATTTTTCAACAGATACTTTACTAGATACATGATTGCACTCAAAGAGTAGCCTGATATACAAGGAATTTTTCTTTTAGAACCATTTCTTTGATGTTAAGAGTGCAACAGTTTTAAAATGACATTTTCTTGAACTTACATTTTAAGATAATATCGGATCCTAGTGATTTGTTTGCGTATAAACATATTTTTTTTTTTAACTATTTTTGTTACATGTATAAGTTATAATGAATTCTTAAAGGTAAACTTCAGAGAAGGACTTTGACCCAAGAATCATTGTATGTCAAGGTACAAGCAAACATATTTGAATTTTTATATAGGTTTAAAATATAGAAAGCTAATTATTCATAAACTGTGTATTTTGATGAGGAAATAATAATATTTCAATTTTAAAGTTTAATTATGGTTTCATGTTATACTTATTAAATCATTTTAACTATAATAACAAACAATTGATTTTGTTGAACTCCTGAAATGAATTTTAATACCAAAAGAAGAAGTTTCGTACAGATTTAATCATTTTAGATGAATGAAAGATGGGAAAGATAGTTGATGAAACAAAACTAACTTGAGAATAAAATCAGACAGACTAAGGGATGAAAACGCACCATCAAAGTCAACATCTACGATAACTTTGATGAACAGAAAATTGAGAAAATCCTGAGAGAAGATCAACCTCAAGGACACACTAGACAAATATAACCAAGAAAAAAACAATGTAAAACCTAACAACAAAGCTTTAGGCCTGATGACAAAAACACAGATAGATAAAAAATGAACAAAACAAAAACATTGGCAATAGGAAAAAGAAGAAAATTTATGCAAGCCAGAAAAATTGCAAAACGACAGACAAATGTCCAGTCAAGAAGCAAAAGTAGAGGCGCAGATTCATTATCTATAGAAATCAGAAAGAGAAGACAAAATATAGGGAAAATTCTTCCTAACCAACCCAGCTCTGCCCTGTAACAATTGAATACATCATACACCAAGGTAATTGTAAGAAATATTCATTACTGATGGAAGTGTGCTGGAAATTGATGTGTGCTTGGTGTAGCTGTGGATATGATGTACTCAATTGTTTCAGCTATAGCTACTTGAATGGACAATTTCTGCAGGTTTGCACATTTCTTTAAGCTTGCGTCAATTTTCTTTTTTTCTTCTGTTGTCCCTTTTTCTTTTTTTTTTCATATTCTCAGTGTTTTTATTCTGGTCTAAGTATTTCGAATTCTGTGTTACATTTTTTATTTCTTTTTTGGATATTTGGGGTTTTTTTTACCTTCAGATTTGGATTTTATTTCAGTGTTTTTTCCCCATTTTTCTACTCCTCAAAGTTGAAGTTGTTGTAGACTTTGATGGTGTGTTTGTATGTACTTAGTCTGTTTTATTTTATTTCAAAGATTAATTTCATAACAATCTTTCTCATCTTTCATCCATTCAAAGGTAGGGTCTTTAAATTGAACTCAAATTTGGCAAAACAGCTTAGTAGGGTAAATTCACAGGCACTCGTCTCAAAAAAAATTCCGCTATGTACCTTTATGTGGTATATAGGGAAAAATCTGAGACGAGTGCCTGTGGGTAAATTCATGTCAAGAGTGCAACAATTGAACATTAATTGTTTTGTTCTAACTATTATAAAAGTTTTAAACGACCTTGAATGGCTATACAGCCCTTGCACGGTTGGTTAAGTATTACATGAAACCATTATTAAGCTTTTTATATTGAAACATGGTTATTTCCTAATGACAAAATTTAAGACTTTCATAATTAGCTTCCATAGTTTAAAAGTATTATGAAATTTAAGTATCCAAATATGTTTGCATGCTGGTGATAAACTATAATTCTTGGATAAAGTCCTGCTTTGAAAATTACCTTTCAGAATTTATTATATAACTCATAAATACTTAGAAAAACATGTTTAGATGCAATTAAGTCAAAAAAGAAGCTGAGATTATCTTAAAATGGAGGTCCGAGAAAATGTAATTTTTTAACTGTTGCATTCCTGACATAGAATTGATGGTTCAAAAAGAAGAAAAAATCGTGTCTTTCCGGCTACTCAGCTGTGAGTGCAATTTTGTATCTAGTGAAGTATCTTTTTAAAAAATAAAACAGAACCATATATTGGCTTTTGTATGTTTTTCAGTGTGAGCCTTTAACCTTCAAACATGTCAAAGTTGCACTCCTGACACTTATACGGAGGCCTTTGTTACTAGACTCTCACACGTACATTATCTATAGCAATAATCAGGTAAATGAACTATTTATTGTGTGTTACATTTTAATATTGTGTCGGTGTTCTCCTCTTATATTTAATGCGTTTCCCTAAGTTCCAGTGTGTTGCCCCAATCCCCCCCCCACCCCCATCGATTTTCGAGTTTAGAACAGCGGTATACTACTGTTGCCTTTATTAAGGTGCGAGTCATTTAAGCAGAAATCATTCTATTCCTCAGTAATATTAATTTTTGTGTTGCACTCCTGACATTGAATAACTTTTTTAAAACACATCTGTATCAACACGGTTTAATGGACAAGCTTAATATTTAGATAAAATCACCAATAAGACATATAAGTTGTAAAACAATAAGAATATAAGGTATATATTCCTCCATACAACAATTTGCTGTTTCTTGAAAAAACGTATTTTTTTAAAATATCAAAAAAAGGTGATGCACTCCTGACAATGTTGGCATCTTTTCTTTAAAGTATTTTTTCAATATACTTGAGATTTTCCAAAATTTATATGTTTTGCAGGAATGTTCTACACATCAAGCCACTGACATCATTTCAAATCAATTTATTCAAATAAATGATCAGCACAATTGATAAATAATGCTTTATATGCAAGGAACTATTTATTTTGACTTTACACATAGAGATAAACTGTATACAGCAATAATGTTCAGCAAAGTAAGATGTATAAATAAGTCAACATTATCAAAATGGTCAGTTGACCCCTTAAGGAGTTATTGGCCTTTATAGTCAATTTTTAACAATTTTTCGTAAATTTTTGTTATCTCTTACAAAATCTTCTCCTTTAAAACTACTACGACAAATTTTACCAAACTTGTAATTTAAAAATGTGTCCGATGACCCCGTGCGCGAAACAAGATGACCGACATGGCTAAATAGCACATAGGGTAAACAAATGCCGTTTTGTGGTTCATATCTCTGAAACCAAAGCACATAGAGCTAATCTGGCGGAATAAAATTGTTCATTTGAGTATTGGAATCTTCAGACCAATCAGGTAACCCGCGGTCGTTTTTGGTTTGCTACCCCTGAATTGGTAATTTTAAGAAAATTTTGCTGCGCAGCTTTTGTTTATTTAAAATCTTGAATATTATAATAGATACAGATTAACTGTAAACAGCAATAATGTTCAATAAAGTAAGATCTACAAATAAGATGGCATGATCAAAATGGTCAACTGGCCCCTCAAGGAGTGATTGACCTTAATAGTAAATTTTTAACAATTTTCATAAATTTTGTATATCAAATTTGTTTTACCAAATATTTTCCACTGTAACTACTGGGCCAAGTTAATTATAAATTCATAGAGATAATTGTAGGCAGAAAAGTAATTTACATTTATAAATATGCAATGTGAATTAAGCACATAGGGTAATTGTTGAGACTATATAATGCGCTTTAAACAAAGCCGTGTTCTAATTCACACAAAATATGTTTGACACATGCGCACAAATTCATTTACTGTTTAATTATATTTTCGTTATAATTTTAATTGTTATTTAAAAACATGATATGTATATTTTAGCTGAGCTTACATAAAAAATTAATAAAACATATTGTTTATCGAACAACATATATTTACCTTGCTTTAGGTTTTGATACTTATTAAATACAAAAAATGTTATGTGCACCGTAAATAAACTCATAATAGATACCAGGATTAAATTTAGTATACGCCAGACGCGCGTTTCGTCTTCAAAAGACTCATCAGTGACGCTCGAATCAAAAAAGTTAAAAAGGCCAAATAAAGTACGAAGTTGAAGAGCATTGAGGACCAACATTCCTAAAAGTTTTGCCAAATACAGCTTAGCTAATCAATGCCTGTTGTAGAAAAGCCTTAATCAGTATTTCAAAATATTCAAAAATTTGTAAACAGTATATAAATTATAAATATAACCATATCAATGACAATTCATGTCAGCACAAAAAGTGCTGACTACTGGGCTTGTGATACCCTCGGGGAAATAAATCTCCACCAGCACCCTTATGAAACTGAATTGTTTGCCGCAAACGTGCAGCAGACTTGCTGCAAGCTTGCGGCAAACAAAAAGTTTGCAGGAACACAGAACAAATTGTTTGCAGATGTTTGCCGCTAGCTGCAAACTTCCGGCAAACATTGCTGCAAGCTTGCGGCAAGTTTGCAGAAACATCAATGTTTGCCATAAGATTAATTGCCAGAAAGTTTAAAATAAGAAAGAATGTTTGCCGCAAGATTGTAGAAAACTTTGATCATTCAATATGTTTGCCGCAAGATTGCAGAAAACTTTGACCATTCTATATGTTTGCCAGAACATTGCAGGAATTACACAATATTGACTGGGCATGCCTAGTTGGCACTTCCTGGATGCTTACAATTTGAAATTGTGGCTAGGTCATGTTGGTTGTGTTTGGAAATGCATTTCACATATAAGAGATCAAGAAGGCATTTTGGTTCAATGATATGGGATAATCAGTATATGTAACTGTGTAAGTACAAATGATTCATGGAACTGCATGTTTTGATAAAATAATTAATGTTATCATCATACATAATTAAGTAAGCAACTATATATACATGTATGTGTGATTGAAAAACTTACGATAAGCTATTATATGTTTGAATTTGTTGCTGATGTACTGCACCATCATGATTATGTTTATTAAGATTAAGTTAAATTCTGTTTTGCAGTTATACCTAGCTTTAATATACTCAAAATATCTTGAGATTTTACCTTTTTCAGTTTTTAATACAGGTATATTATGTCATTTGAGAATGACTCCTGTCCCTTTTTCAAAACTCAAATGCATGTATGTATTTCCTCACATCTCATGAGTTTGTAAGAATTCTTTCAATGATTGTAAAAAGACAGGAATTGACTTTTTTAAAATGTTACTGTGTAATTTGAAAGAGAATAAATTGAATGTGTCTACACACATGACATTGGTATATGTGTAGTTCCTGCAAGTTTGCCACAAAAATTTGCCGCAAGCTTGCAGCAAACAATTGCCGCAAGCTTGCGGCAAATCTAATTTGCATAATTGTGTTTGCCGCAAGCTTGCCGCAAACTTCATTTGCATGGTAAAATGGTTGCGGCAAGTTTGCAGCAAACGTTTGCTGCAAGCTTGCGGCAATGATTGCTGCAAACTTGCGGCAAATGTTTTCCGCAGGGCTTATTTTTCGGTAAGGGCAGTGGCATCGACCCAGTGGTTGTAAATAAACTCATCATAGATACCAGGACTAAATTTAGTATACGCCAGACGCGCGTTTCGTCTGCAAAAGACTCATCAGTGACGCTCGAATCAAAAAAGTTAAAAAGGTCAAATAAAGTACGAAGTGGAAGAGCATTGAGGACCAAAATTCCTAAAAGTTTTGCCAAATACAGCTAAGCTAATCTAGCTATGCCTGAGGTAGAAAAGCCTTAGTATTTCACAAAATTTCAGGACCAAATTTAGTATACGCCAGACGCGCGCAAAAGACTCATCAGAGACTCCACGGGGATGATACGAGAACACCAACACATTTTAACGGTATTTTTGTACGTTTTGATCATGTTGATCTATGAAAATAACATATTTGTCCTATTAAAATCGAAATAATTCCTTAACGTAACACTCAGAGTAAATTATTGACAAAAATAATGCTTAAATATGTTCAAATTAGCATAGAGCATAACATGAAGGATTAGAATTATTTCTTAAATTGATTGCCAGTTTTGATACAATAGGCGTTCCATATGTATAAACACTTCAGTTATCTCCCTTTGTTAATGTTATTATTCTGTTGTTATCACGACATTTTTTTGTTTGATTCAAGAAAAGTATTCAGTAAGCATGTAAGTACTTATTAGGCATTGGTCATTTATAATAACAAAATTACTTGCTAAATTGAAAAATAGGTTTACTAGTTTTGTACTGCACGTCATAAATTACAGCTAAAACGTGAAACAAAGGATTTTGTTTACATAAAAAAACATAAATGCCTCTCTGAAATGAAAATGTTTAATACATAGATACGTCCTTGACTAAATAGATTATGACAGCTATTATCAGTCGTTTCTATGTACATTAAAAATCGTATCAATATAAGTCCATAAATTATGGCATTGATAGAAAGTAGGTTATTGAATATAGAAATGTTAATGCAATTTTTTTGTCTATGGAACGCCAGTTTAACATATACACATGCAATATTCAAGGATTCGTTGTATTATTTTGATCTACATGTAATTTGTCAATTTGACATACTGATTATAACTTCAATCATGATATTATTATCATAGAAGTATTGACAAAATAATTATTTACCAATAATGTCGATATAGCCAAATCCTTAAAAGTAAAAATATAAAAAAGGACCAAGATTGATCGCATCTTTTTAAAATATTTTCATTGATTTTCTCCTGTTTAACTTTAATTCATGTATCCAATAGAAAAAAATGTTTATTATAGTAGTAAACTTCTCTCTTATTAGATTCCATGCCATTCAAAGAAAATTAGGTGATACAGTGTACAGAAACCAATGAATTGTTGGACATCTCATCACAAAATCAGAAAAATCTGATTCCGTAATTATCTCCCTTGATCAAACTACAGTTTATTTTATATTTGAAAATCCCTTTCATCCTAGAGAAAATAATCAGGATATTGATGCTGCATTAGAAAAGAAACGCACGAAATAATATTATACTGAGTTGGACCAATCTGTGAAAACACACAATGGAGAATTTAAGCAACACACTCACAGATTCATATGAGAACACACTGATGATAAACCAAATTAGTGAAATGTATGTTGTTCAAGCATTGCGTCAGAGCCAGCTTTTGCAGAGACAGACTATAATACCCTCGAATGATAAACCTAAAATAGGTGATAAATTTAGTTTTAGTTTTAACTTGCAATTTATGGGGAAATCACATACTGTTGATAAACCAAATACATGTGATATGTGCGGTAAAGGATTTGCCAATGGAACAGCCCTAGGAAGACACATAAGAACACACACTGGTGTTAAACCTTATAATTGTGATATATGTGGTAAAACATTTGCTGACTGTTCAAACCTAAACAGCCATAAAAGAACACACACTGGTGATAAACCATATAAATGTGATATATGTGGTAAAGAGTTTGCTCAAAGTTCAGCCTTAGGGATACACAAAAGAACCCACACTGGTGATAAACCTTTTACATGTAATATCTGTGGTAAAGGGTTTACTCAAAGTCCAAGCTTATGGAGACATATTAGAACACATACTGGTGATAAACCTTATATATGTGATATATGTGGTAAAGGATTTACTCAAAGTAATGATATGCAGAGACACATGAGAATACATACTGGTGACAAACCTTATAAATGTGATGTATGCGGTAAAGGGTTTGCTCAAAATTCAACAATGCAGAGACACTCAAGAACACACACTGATAATAAACGTTATACAGGTGCTAAAAATTCAACATCGAAGAGACACACGAGAACACACAAAGATGAAGAGTGTAGTTCAAACTTACAAAAGATGAAATCAGATACTGTTGATAAACCTGAAACATGTAATATATGTGATTTAGAGTTTGCTGATAGATCAGCATTACATACACATACGAGAACACACATTGATGAAAAACCTTTTATAGATGAAGAGTTTAGTCTTAGTTCAAACTTACAAAAGATGAAATCTCATACTGGTGATAAGCCTAATATTACATGTGGTATATGTGGTAAAAGTTTTGCTCATAGTTCAACCTTAGTGATACACATAAGAAAACACACAGGTGATAAACCTTATAAATGTGATGTATGCAGCAAAAGTTTTGCTCAGAGTTCAAACTTAAAAACACACATGAGAACACACAGTGGTGATAAACCGTATGAATGTGAAATGTGTGGCAAAGGGTTTGGGGTTTCTTCAAACTTGCACACACACATGAGAACACATACTGGTTATGCAACTTATAAATGTGACATTTGTGGTAAAGGGTTTAATCAAAGAATAAACTTTGATACACATATGAGAACACACACTGGGAATGAACCTGAGAAATGGGATTATATGTGGTAAACATGGTAAAGGTGCTAGTGATAATTCAACATTTCAGAAAGACATGATAATACATACTGGTGATAAGGCTAATAAATGTGATGAGTGTATAGTAGAGAGTTAGATGATCGTCAAACTGGTAGAAACGCTTGATAAAACATATTTCAGATAATCAAACTTAATAAGTGTGTGTTGTAAAGTATGTGGTAAATGGATTAGTCAAATGTTCACATCACAACACATATTGGTGATAAATTATAATGAAACGTATGTGGTAAATTGATTAGTCAAATGTACACATCACAACACATATTGGTGATAAATTATAAATGAAACGTATGTGGTAAATGGATTAGTCAAATGTACACATCACAACACATATTGGTGATAAATTATAAATGAAACGTATGTGGTAAATGGATTAGTCAAATGTACACATCACAACACATATTGGTGATAAATTATAAATGAAACGTATGTGGTAAACGGATTAGTCAAATGTACACATCAGAACACATATTGGTGATAAATTATAATGAAACGTATGTGGTAAATTGATAAGTCAAATGTACACATCACAACACATATTGGTGATAAATTATAATGAAATGTATGTGGTAAATAGATTAGTCACTGTTGCCCATCGAAACACAGAACACACATTGGTGATAAATTATAAATGAAATGTCAGTGGTAAATTTGTGAGACAATGTTAACAATTAGAACACACATTTATAGTAATTAACTATAAATGAAATGTTAGTGGTAAATTTGTAAGACAATGTTAAATATCAAAACACTCTGGAGATCAATTATAACTGAAATGAATGTGGTAAATGGACAATTGTACGCATCAGAACACACAATGGTGTAATTATAAATGAAATGTATGTTGTAAACGGATTAGTTAATTTTAGATATCAGAGCACCCATAAGTAATCATGGTAATAAAATATATATAAATTGTATGTGTTTAATGGATAAGTCAAGTTTAGACATTAGCGCACACATTAGTAATAAATTATAAATGAATTGTACATATCATAATATACTCTGATGATAACTTATAACTGAAATGTATGTGGTAAATGGGTTGTAAAACAAGAAAATGTGGTATGATTGCCAATGAGACAACTCTTCACAAGAGACCATTAATGTGTGTCAATGCTACACATCAGAATACACACTGGAGATATATAATACCTGTAATGTATGTGGTAAATGTGTTCACTTGTCGATCAATGTTACACATCATATCACACACGTGAGATAAATTATAACTAATGTATGTTGTAAACTGGTGTGTCAAGACGACTGCGACAAACTAGAACACATACGGGAGATAAGTAATAACTGGAATGTATGTGTTAAATGCATTAGGCCGTGTACGTTTACGTAAAACGCCAAAAATCAAATCAATCACCCAAAACGCTGGCAATACTAGCCTCAATCGTTAAACTTCGGCTTCAAAACACGAACTTTAATTAGGGAGCTACCATTTGATTTTTATGAGGGGGCTAGGATGAAATTTGAAAAAAATAGGCAGGACAGGAGTTTTGAGTAAAAAAAAAAAGGCAGGATGAGACACTTGCAAAAAAAAAGTCAGGACGACAATTAAGGTAACAAAAAAGTCAGGATAAATTAAAAAAAAAAAAGGCAGGACCGAACAGAGTGAAAAATAAAAAGGCAGGACAGAGATTACAGCTAAAAAAAATGCAGGACAAAATATTTTTCATCCTAGCCTCCCCCCCCCCCCCCCCCCCCCCCCAATAAAAATGTAATGAAAGCTCCCTTAGCATTGGCACATCTCATTTCCATTGGGATTGTTTAGTCATGTACCTTCAGTCCTGGTTTACTTTGAATATTTGCATATTTTTTGTATGTTAAAGTGTTGCTATTTTAATTTCAATATATGCATTATCGAAATTACAAAAAAAAACGAGACATATCTCTGTGATAACAGTTTATATAATAACTATTTGCACATCTCATTACCATAGAGATTAGTTGACCCCGCTCCCTCAGTTATGGTCTATTGGCTGAAATTTTTGCTTGGTTTTCATGTATTAGTTTATGACTAGGTCAGTTATGAGGAACCGTTAGTGGTCATATAATGATAGTTGGTGTGCAGTTGTATAAGCATTCAATTTGACATTATCTCATTTCCATGGATATTAGATAGCCCTGATCCCTCAGTCAAGGTCTATTGACTTTGAAATGTTGCTTAGTTTACATGTATGTTTTAGTTTGTGTTTAGGTTTGTTTAAAGGGAACTACTTAATATGATAAGTTAATGGTATTTGGTATGCAGTTGCATTAGCATTGACACATCTCATTCCCATGGAGATTGTTTAGCCATTTACCTTCAGGCATGGTTCATTGACTTTGAATATTTGCAAACTTTACATGATGATGTTATAGTGTTGCTATTTTAATTTCAACATTTTCATTATAGAAATTAATAATAAAAAAAGCGAGACATATCTTTTTTAAAATTATATTATGGGTTTACCTGCGTAACACTTTAATGTCCCAAAAGTTTAACTTCTTTTCTTTAGATTTAACCTCACTCAAAGAAAATAAGGGGAAAAGAATGCACAGAAACCAATGAACTTACAAAGCAAGATTAGATCACATACTGGTGATAAGCCCAATACATGTGATGCATGTGGTAAAGGGTTTGCTCATGGTTCAGCCTTAGGAAGACATAAGAACGCACACTTGTGAAAAACCTTATAAATGTGATGTATGTGGTTACGGGTTTTCTGTCAGTTCAAACTTATGCTGAAATTGACATGGTTGTTTTGTAACACAATCATACACATTCAGTTTTGAAATCGAATAGTTGTCATGCTGTTTATGTGTGTATGTTCAGAAAATTGGTGAGATTCTTATTGCTCTAAAAAAATGTTTGAAAACAAACAGAACGTATAAAAGTAATCATTAATTCGCAATTGATACGTCATTGGAATGCGACTGCAATACACTCTCTGAGGTCACGCAGGTTCATACAATACTCAGTCCGGCATTGGGCGGAGCTTTAAAGCGATATCTGTATAGTATACAGATACAGCATAGCGATATCTGTAGGGTTGTATCTGCATAGTAGAACACCCAATTGCAGGATAAATATTAATACACACACTGGAGTTCAATAATAACTGTTAGGTATGGGGTAAACGTGTCAGTCAATATTACACATTCATACACACACTGGAGTTCAATTATAACTGTTATGTAGGTGGTAGACGGTTAACTATTCAATGTTAATACACATTAATACACACACTGGTGTTCAATTAAAGTGTTATGCATGTGGTAAACGTACCGTGACATTCATTCACACACTGGAGTTAAATAAAAGTGTTATGTATGTGGTAAACGTGTCAGTCAATGTTACACATTCATACACACACTGGCGTTTAATAAAAGTGTTATGTATGTGGTAAACTTGTCACAGTCAGTCAATGTTACACATTCATACACACACTGGAGTTTAATAAAAGTGGTATGTATGTGGTAAACGGTCAGTAAATATTCCACTCGGGAACACACATTGGAGTTTGGTGAACAATTATAAATGAAATGTATGTGGTAAACGTGGAATTTGGTGAAAAATTAAACGGCAACCAGTAAATTACAGATTTGACTTGGGACAGACAGACAGGCACATAATGATACATGAAGCGCAAATCCTGTTTCCCGGCATATACAACTGGACAGTGGTATAACAGTATAACGAACTATAAAAAATCCAAAAGATATTTCAGATATGAAGCGCAAAACCCCTAACAAAAAAAAGCACCAATTATTAATGATCTGAGAATACTTGTAGTGATTGAAAGCCAATTCAAAGCCAATATAACAACAACAACAAAAAAATCATGTACTAGTATGTAAGACTTAATCACCAAATTCGTTGTTACAGCAATGACCCAACTAAAAAAAAAAAGGAAATCGCGTAATAAGAATTGAATCACGGATTTGTATAGTAAGATTATATAATAATAATAATTTTTATTTGCAAAATACACCCATATGGGTCAAGCAAACACAAATACAACATTTAATACAGACAGTGAAGAATTACAAATATAAACATAAAAAAAAACATAGTTATAAATGGTAATTAATGTAACCTTTGATGGACATGGACCTCATTTTCGCAATTCTAAAGATTGCTTTATAAAGTCACCAATTTCTGTCAAAAGCTCAGATTAAGGATTTAAAATCCTTGATTGAAACAATGTTGTCTTCATATATATATAAATAATATGGTGTAAATATTTCACTGGTAAAAAAACTAGAATCAGAAGTCCCATTACTAAGACCTACCAACCTAGTGCTCATCTGTTGTTAAAAATGCAGACGGCTTTGTTACAGCAGGCGTTCCATACATATTTGAAAAATAGTTATATCCCTTTGGTATTGCTGTGATTTAACGCGACTTTTTTGTGCCAATTTAAGAAAAGTTAAACTTGTAGGTAAGCAATTATCATATATGTAATATAAACATGATGCCAGTGTTTTCGGTCTTGATTTCAAAACAAAAGAACTTTGAAAAACTGTAAATTACTGCTGGCACTATGATTTATAAATATTTGATTTAATAAATATGTTTCTTTAAAACTTCAAGTATTTAAATTTAAATTAAATATGCAATTGAAACTGACAACCGTTGACATAAAAATAAACTATTGTATCTAACTGATACCGAACAAGGACGAACAACATAATGATGATGGCCTCATTGGTTTTGTTTTTTAAATGATTTACACAGAAAATACTATGGAACGCCGAATGTGCAAAAATTAAAGTCACAAAAATACTAAACTGGGTTAAAACTGCGGGGAAAATTCAAAACGGAAAGACACTTATCAAAGTCATCAAATGGCAAAATCAAAATCAAAAACACATCATTAACGAATGGATATCCGATAACAATAGTCCTAACTTGTCAGTCCTAACTTGCCATGCAGGAATTTTAGGTAAACTTCTATAAACAGACTGGATACATGGATTACAATTTTAAGTAAAGCAGACCAGAGAGTCACATTTCTTCATGTGCATTCTTCTTTATTAATGTATGCAGGATTTTTAAACGCCATCGCGTGCCAATGAGCAGTGGTGGATCCAGGGGGAGGGTTCCGAAGGTTGCCCCCTCCTTTTTTTTGCCTATCAATGCATGATCCGAGATTACTCTAATGTCCTACGGCTCGTTTGACAGACCAGCTGAGACCGTGGGACGTCAGAGCTCGACCCATATCAAAAAGTGGATATTTGCCCAACCAAAATAGATGCATCGGAATTATATAAATCGGGCATCATTCTGTTAATTTTTGATTTAGCTCTTCATTTATTGTCGAGCCTGCAACTTTTGTTGCAGAAAGCTCGACATAGGGATAGTGATACGCCGCCGTGGCGTTAGCTAACTTCTTAAAAGCTTAAATATATTTTAGAAGGAAGAACACCTGGATGCTTCATACATTGTATATAGATGCCTCATGTTACGAACTTTCCGTCAGTCACATGTCCAATGTCCTTGACCTCATTTTCATGGTTCAGTGACTACTTGAAAAAATAAGTTAAGATTTTTTTGTAATGTTAAATTCTCTCTTATTATAAGTAATTGGATAACTATTTGGTATGTACGTACCTTTGCAATGTCCTCATGCCCGTCAGACAGTTTTCACATGACCCCGGCCTCATTTCATGGATCAGTGAACAAGGTTAAGTTTTGGTGGTCAAGTCCATATCTTAGATACTATAAACAATAGGCCTAGTATATTCAGTGTATGGAAGAACTGTAAGGTGTACATGTCCAACTGGCAGGTATCATCTGACCTTGACCTCATTTTCATGGTTCAGTAGTTATAGTTAAGTTTTTGTGTTTAGGTCTGTTTTTCTTATACCATATGCAATAGATCTACTATATTTGGTGTATGGAATGATTGTAAGGTGTTCATGTCTAGCTGACAGGTGTCATTTGACCTTGACCTCATTTTCCTGGTTCAGTGGCCAAAGTTAAGTTTTGAGTTTTGGTATAATTTTCTAATACTTTATGCAATAAATTTGGTGCATGGAAATATTTTAGGATCTATATGTCTGTTATGCAGGTTCTATTTGACCTTGACCTCGTTGTCACGGTCCATTGCTAAGTGTTAAGTGTTTGTGTTTTGGTCTGGTTTTTTTCCTTATTTTATAAGCAATAAGTCAACTATATTTGTTGTAGTGAAGAATTGTTAGCTGTACATATCTGCCTGGCATGGTTCATCTGACCTTGACCTCATTTCCACGGTTCATTGATCAATGTTTCATTTTCTTGGTTAATGTTGAGTTTATGTGACAGTTGTAATAAAGGTTTATATTTAGGTCTATTAACATAATATCAATGATTAGTAAAGAAGGCAAAACATAAAAATTTCAGCGTGTGCACTCTTGTGTAAGTTTCACCTACCTGCCAACCTTTATTTTCTAAAAACTTTAACAGTTTTCACAGAGACCCATCGATTTCTGCATTTTGACTTTCACTTTCAAATGGACGTCAAGTTACGAGAGAGTTCGTGGTCTCGAAACTCAAATATGCAAATATTTATATTTTTCACCTCCTGTATAGGTGATCGATGTTTAACATTTATTAGCCAATCACGATTTTTCACCTCCTTTACAGGAGATCGGTATTAAGCATTAAATTCCGACCACGTAACAGTTGGAAGCTCTCGGACATTTAGATAACTTGCATCGGAAATGAACGAGGTGTCCAATTATGGTCATTTGCATAAATCATCACTGTTTTCTCGTGGGCAGTCACGTGATAATCTTTAAAAATGAAACGCAAAATGCAGAAATTGATAGGTCACTGTGAAAACTATCTAATTACGAGAAAATAAAGGTTTGCAAGTAGGTGAAACTTACGCAAACGAAGAGATATTAATGAAAAATTAACAGATTTATGCATGATTTATATAGTTCCGATGCCGTCAGTCGGCACCAGAAGCGACGAAGTAGCGCATCTCTTTTGGGTGGGCAAATATCAACTTTAAATTTTGATATGGGATGTTCTGTCACATAAAGAATGTAAAGGGGTTAATAGCATGTTCTGTCACATAAAGAATGATGAGGGGTTAACATATAGGATTATATAAGGGACATATATAATGTGGAGAGTTAACATGCTTTGAGAGCTTAATCTTTCCTCGTGTGTCTGAAGCTCACTAATGCTACTTTAGTGTGACATTGTAAGAAAAAAATAAAAATCATTATAAGCTTCTAATTTTTTTACAAACTATTGCTGCAAATGGTGTCCTTCTATTTGTAACCAAAAAAATCATTTTTAAACTTGTGTCAGTTTGGAACCAAAGCAAATAATGAATTTGGAGCATGTAACATGGACACTTTTTCCAAATTGAGATTAATGATTCCTTAACTTATTCAACATTCAATATCATATATATTGATCACAAAACATTGTCTATCATCAAAACTCTAAAATGTATATTTTCATTTCTTTCAGAAATTTTGTGAAAACAAGTTTCCTCTACTTTTCTGTCAATGTTACATGCAATGTTTAAGAGATAAATACAGTAAGAATCATTTTCTTTCTGAACATGTAAAGGCTCTTTTTCATTGTGTTACCCTCACATTAAAAAAATGTATTAATATTTTTGCAATTATCTCGTTTCTTGTATAAAATAGTGACTCAAATGTTGCATGTAACGTGGACACAAAAAATATGAATAATGAACCATGCCAGAATTGACCTTAAAAGATATAAAAAGCCTCCAAACAACCATCTGAATGTAAATTATACAATTATACTGCCACATTTCTCATATTTGATATTATTTAAATAGTGGTTAATACCAAAACCATTCACCTAAATTTCAGACAGCAGACATATTTTTTAACTATACCAGTAGTTATGCTTGTTCATGGTTGTACACTATGGAAGGCTAAATTAAAAGATATTCAAATGTCAAAATAACCAGAAAAATAAAATTAAGACCAAAGATAGATCAATTGATGAAGGAGTCATCCAAAATTTCCACAACATGAAACATTTTTATATCAGTAAGTAAGCAACCCGTTTTTTTATGCACAGGGATGAGATTGATAAGAAGACAACCACACAACCATCAGCATCCACAAGTTTCTCACTCAATAACTTATAATGACAAAGTAAGGGTACAAAATGATTACATGTATCCCTCATTCATGTGACACAGTTACACTTAAAACTAATAGTATGAAAAACCAAGACAAAATATGGACAAATCTACGAGAGGTTGATACAGCTGCATTTATTGAGAATCTTATTTTCAATCGTTTACATAACTTCTATGAAGAACAATTTGGGTTTCATCTTTGAGGTTGTTGTCTGATAGACATATTACCCCATATCTCGTTTTATTTCTGCTGGTTAAGCTTACATTTATGATAACTTTTTAAGGTTTAAACAATAAATTTTATTTCAAACATTCAAAACAAGTTTCTTGTTTCTTGTTTTCTGTCTCCAACAGCTTCAACTATCTATCTGAAAAAAGAAAAAAAACAAAACAACAATTAATCTACCCTCAATCAGAACCAAAATCCATGCATAGAATATAAAATTTACAATAATATAGAAACTCTCAAATATCTTGTTTCGATTTTTCAATGCCATTTCATCTTGAAAACTTTTTACCTAAACTACAGGAAGCCACAATTTAAAGGGTCCCATAATGACCAGTGTAAAACTATTCAGAAGAGAAAACCAACACCCACTAGACCATAGTCCTGTTTTAAACTTTATTTGGCCTTCTTTTACTTTTTTGTTTCATTAGCGCCACTGAAGAGTCTTTTGTAAACGAAAAGCGTTTCTGGCCTACAAAATTTCAATTCTGGTATCCATGATGAGTTTGTTATTATTATTTTGAAATCAGAAGGAGCCTGAACCTCTTATAATGCAAAAGATATTCTGGAATGTCAATTATTGGCATAACAATTAAAAAAAAATGTTACAAATTGAATTCGTGAGTTCTATAATGAGCATCAGTAAATACACATGATACATGTGTTGACTGGTGATTGAAAAGGGATAAATAAACAAGATTTTGAAATAACTATCTTCTACACCAGACATGGGGTCAATTACATTTGAAAGTAATTAATTACATTCAATTACAATTACAAAATCGTCAATTAAATTACACATTACATTTGACTTTTTTTACCAAATTATGTAATTAATTACATTCCAATTACTTGGCAAATGTAATTAATTACTTCAATTACATTTGAAAGGAAAAAGTTTTTAAATTCTTCACTTTCAACAATAGAGAGTGGTAAAAGATCCCCAGCTATGAACATTATAAGAGCATTTGTCATTTCTAACTGTTTTGGATCAGACGGTGAATATTTTACACTTTTTTTTATGCATTGTGTCAATGTTGGTTGAATTTCTTTATTCTCAGAATGCAGAATGTACAAATCTCTGTGTTTTCTCTGAAAATTACAAAAGGCCTTATTTAATATCTTGAAAATATTAAATTGTTTTAATTTACCTATTGAAATTTTACATTTATTTAAATTTATTTGATTGTAAATGATACAAAAAAAGAGCACTATTTTTTATTTTTTTAAATGATTTTCATTTTTATCCCAGCTTATTCAAATTATTTATCTTAAATAAGTGATTTAGAAATCTGACTTCTTAAAACAAAAATAAACTTTAGTTTTAATCACAACTAATTAATTTAATAAACAAAATATTTTCCAAATTTAAATGTAAGCTATTAGAGGATATAAGATAAATGAAATCTGGTTAGAAATGAAAAAGAAGCATTATGAATTTATTAATTTTTAAAATTCTTATATAGTATTACCTTCATATGTGTAACAAAGTTGGATGTAACTTTATAACTTCCACTAATGAGGGTGCCACAATGCATACATTTTCCTTTGAAAGAATTTAAACATGTACCTATAGGCCCTAGGGGTATATTTATCTCTCTCTAATTAGCCTTATATCTGTTTAACATAACTGTTATAAAAACAGTCATTATATAGTTTGTAATAAAACAAATAGCCAGAGGTTATATTTATTGGTTATTTAAGTCCTTGAATAAAGTTAATTATGTTAAATCAATGTCTTAAAATATCTATCTAAATCTACTTATTAAGGTCAAGACAGTGACTTCCTAGTGGTTTCTTTTAAAATTATGGCATGTGTCTACATTTTTTTTATCATTCAATACAAAATGAAGAATCTACCATGGTTGTGTTAATACAGAAAGTATATGTGAAGGCTTTTCTTTGTCAGCTTACAACATTTGTTAAGATTATTGCTTTTAATAATTTTTTGAGAAAACACAAGATTTAATCTTTTGATCCAAAATTTCAAATGTAATTGACCTGTAATTGAAAAGTAATTGTCAATTACAGGCAATTTTGGCTATGTAATTAATTACATTCAATTACATGTAATTGAAAAAAATGCTCAATTACACATTACATTCAATTACATGATAAATTGTAATTAATTACAGTCAATTACAATTACATATTTCAATTACCCCATGTCTGTTCTACACTGCTGTAGAATGGTTGTAGAATGGTCAAATTGGAGATCACTAGTATGTCTGCATACACAGTCACCATCATCTGGTTTTCTAACACAGACAAACACTACTATCTGACTGGCTGAAAGGACCGTCACCACCTGACTCACTAATAGGGACCTTATCAGACTGGCTAACACAGACATCATAATCTGCCAGGCTGATAGGGTTATCACCATCTGACTGGCTGACAGGGACATCACCATCTGACTGGCTGACAGGGACATCACCATCTGACTGGCTGACAGGAACATCACCATATGACTGACTGACAGGAACATCACCAACTGACTGACTAATATGAACATCACCATCTGCCAGGCTGACTAGGACATCACCATCTGTTGTCTGACAGGGACATTACCCTCTGACTGGCTTACAAGAACATCACAGACTGACTGACTGACAGGGACATCACCAACTAACTGATTGACTGATATGTACATCACCATCTTCCAGGCTGACAGGGACATCACCATCTGTCTGGCTGCCAGGGACATCACCATCTGACTGGTTGACAGGGACAGTATCTTTTTGCAGCATCTTCCTGAGAGTTTTCTTCATCACATTTATTGCTGATCATCTTTTTCTTTCTTAGGTTTATATTGCCGGTAGATTTTTTTTTATTAAAAATTGCATGTAAACTTTCAAGACCGACACCAATTTTGTTGTCAATGAAGAAAATACACTTCTAAAAAGAATATCTATATTTAGAAATAAAGATGAAGTTTGATGGTGGTGAAACAAGTTAAATTATCCAATAATCTCTTTATAGAGCAAAGGAGTTAGTAAATGTTATCAGTTCTGTTCATGCGTGTAACATTGACAGAAAGTAAAAGATTGTATGTCAATGTTACATACATGAAGACAAGAAGATGAAAGTGGTGTGCTTAATAGTCAACTTTGGAGAAATAACATAATTGCTGTCCAGTAATATCTAATTAATTATTTAGGTTATAAAATGTTATAGTAATGTCTGACTTTAAGGAAGTAATACCTTTGTATCATTTTTTGTATGTAACATAAAAAAATCTTGACACAAAATATTGTTGTCAATGTTACTAACTAGTGTTAAAAGACAAATTAAACATGAAAACATGAAAACGCTTTAATTTTGTAAAATAAAAATAAGATAATAGCTCCATATAGCAGTAAGTTTTGTGTACGCATGTAACACTGGCCTGAACATGTTAAAGTCTAAATAATTGACTCTGTCAATGTTACATACACAATTTCTTAATGAAAAAAAAGTTTAATTTGGGTTTACTTTATACATTATTTTTTAAAATAAGTATCATAATAATAACTTTGAATATTAAAAATTAGATTAACTGTTGATTTCAACACTGTAAAATCTTCTCATGTAACACAAAAAAGACCTCATACAAAAATCGTAGTCCATGTTACTCTTAAAGTTATCATAGGAGCACCAAAGAAATTGTGTGATGACAATATTTCAGATGCTAGTCATTTATAAACTCAGATAAACTCATTTTAAAGCTCATAACAGAGGTTTGGAAATCAATGCTTTTAAAACATTATAATTCTGGGTTATGTATGTAACATTGACAGGAACACCAACAAATGATGAGGAAAAATTGCTAGTCAATCAGGAAAAAAATTACCACAAATAATTAAAACTCGTTTATTTCTTTAATATCATTTTAATGAAGCAAATTTAAATTTCAACAAGATTTTATTGATTGACTAATTGTATGCACATTTATTAGGTTGTAGCATGTAACCTGGACGCAGAAGATGTGTCAATGTTACATGCCTTTAAACGATAAGAATTACAAGTAATTATTGTAAAGTCTAGAAATCAAGAAAGATCAACAACTTCTCTGTTAAGAATTCAGCATAAATTTACATTTGATTTAATATTATGCACTGGCCAATTATGCATTAAGTGTAATAAAGTAATATTGTTTTTATTCTGGTGTCAATGTTACATTTTATGTTTTCAAATTAAGTGGCCAGTTATCTTTATAATGCTGAGAATGAATACAAGTACCCTTTCAAAGCTATACACGACATATGCCGCGATGACGTACGCCGTTCGCCACTGCTATTCGCGGCATATGCCGTGATGAAAAAGGATTTTTCAGTAGGACTCTTAAACCATTCGGTTTTCATTCGGGTTCTCTCTAATTTTTCATCGTTTGGATCTAGGATATGCAAGGTCTCATTTGCGCTTGAAATCCCGACAATTTTTATAGTAAAATCATGCAGTAGAAGGAAAATAAAAACAAATATTTTGACAAATGCAAATGGCGGAAATCGGAAACGAAGCTGTAAATATGGAAAAATTTCAGCATTTCCTTGGCGAAACTAACAACGAGGATTAGTTAAAAGGTTTTTTGTTATCTCAATGTGTTTATTACATTAAATTCGTGTGGGAAATATGATTTGATCGATCATTACGAGACGTAGAAAAAGGGGGGAAAACGGAGGTTGACTGAAATTTTTTAGCACGGAGCTATTTATTTGTGCCACGATTAAATAAAACGTTATGTATGGTACAATACGCTACTGAATCGGGCAATTGATGTCTTCTTTACAATATGGCAGATAAAACAACAAAATAAATGAAGACTAAAAGTAGTTTTTATTCAAAATTCAACACAAATGTAATAAATTACACCTTTTACCTGTTTATTACCTGAAAACGCAGGTAACCTGATAAAAATTTCAGTAAAATAATTGCCTATCATTACAGTTCATGCTCTCCTGAGCATTTTTCATGCAATAACTTTCTCTGTATCTCATATAATAAAAAAGATACAGCAGTCTGAAAAGGAAAATACTGTTCTAATGAATGAACTAAAAAAAATGCAGCAGCAGCAGCCAATTTTCTATTTTTTTGTGTAGCGTTGAAAGGGTTAATCAAATTGGCAATTAATCTGTGGTATTTCATGTAAAAAATTAGATTGATAAGGCAAACTGTACAAAAAAAAGCTTTTGCATGTATCATAGACACCTTTCCTTGGTAAAGATTTTCGTGTCAATGTTATGTACAGAAATCTCTCCAGCAATAAAATGAATATCGTAAGGGTCAAACCTGTTTAAATACAAGATAAACTTATATTTTTTGACAAAATTGCAAAGCAAGTCGCACATCATTATCAAAGAACCTAATTTACACAAAAAGGGCATGTAACACGACATTCTGAGGTCAAATTAACCTGGTCCCACTCTCTTATCATCTGCTTGATCACTGGTAGATGCCAAGTGTGAAAGATGACAAAGCCACATTTTAATGTAATTGTCAGTGGGTTGAAATGTGAAAAAAATAATTGTGTTAATGCTTACTATAAAAAGTATACAACTTTTATAAAAAGATGAGTATTATTGGGCAGTATTGACACGAAAATGAAATAAATTTTCTTACCTTCTATATTTTTCAAACTTCAGTTGATTGATAAAAATCATGAAATCCAAATTGTAACCATTGTTGACATCTTTCAAAATTTGCCATGCTGGACCAATAACTTGTTTCCAAAGCTAATCATCTAATGAAAAGGTGCATGTAACATTTGTTGACTCGAAAAGTTACATGCACTTGTCCATTTTCAAACGTATTTTATTTGCAGCAATAATCGGATTCTGTACAAAATGGGGTTTCTAAATGATAGACCGATCATTTTGCAGTTGATTTTCAACTATTATAGTAGAACAATTCTTCAGGCATATTCTAAATATGAGTAGGGGTTTTGCCACTGCAGAAATGTCACACTTTTTGTCTACAGTTTTCAACTGCCAGCACATAACAAGTGCTGATTTTTTGTTGATTTTTTTAATTGGATCCATTTTTTTTGCATGTGGCAATAAAGACTAACCCACTTTGATATTTAAACAATGTTTATTCTCCATATTTGCATGATTTCTTTATTTTTTAATTGGATAACACTATTGACCCTAAAATTTCACTAGCGAATTCCTGCCCATATGGGATGTTCTGTCACATAAAGAATGTAAAGGGGTTAATAACATGTTCTGTCACATAAAGAATGATGAGGGGTTAACATATAGGATTATATAAGGGACATATATAATGTGGAGAGTTAACATGCTTTGAGAGCTTAATCTTTCCTCGTGTGTCTGAAGCTATGCCAGTAACAGACAGAAAGTTTAGAAATATTAACAATAAAAGACATGGTAGAAGGACAAAGAAATCACTGTCCGACAAAAGTTTACACCATTATCAATAAGGACCAAGAATTTCTAAGTCATATCTTTTGTAAACTTTTAAGTTGAATTTTTATGCCCCACCTACGATAGTAGAGGGGCATTATGTTTTCTGGTCTGTGCATCCGTTCGTCCGTCAGTCCGTCCGTCCGTCCGTTCGTCCGTTCGTCCGTCTGTTACACTTCAGGTTAAAGTTTTTGGTCAAGGTAGTTTTTGATGGAGTTAAAGTCCAATAAACTTGAAACTTAGTATACATGTTCCCTTTGATAAGATCATTCTAATTTTAATGCCAAATTAGATAATTTATTCCAATTTCACGGTCCAGTAAACATAGAAAATATTAGTGCGAGTGGGGCATCCATGTACTGTGGACACATTCTTGTTTCTTGTAATATCGTAATTTGTATTAAGCTCACCTGGCCTGAGCTTTTCTCATCACTTTGCGTCCATCGTCGGCGTTCATCGTCATCTGTCGTCATTAACTTTTTCAAAAATCTTATCCTCTGACACTACTGGGCCAAATTAAAACAAACTTTGTCAGACTGAAATCTTCATTAGGGTAGACAAGTTGAAAAATGTTTCTCGCGACCTGGCCAACCAACCAAGATGGCTGTCATTGCTAAAATTAGAACATAGAGGTAAAATGTAGATTTTGGCTTATATCTCTTAAACAAAAGTATTTAGAGCAAATCTGAAAAGAGGTAAATATTTTATCAGGTCAAATTATATCTGCTGAAAATGAATGGAAAAACCTGTCTGTGGGTTTCTGTCCTTAAATTGGTAATTTTAAGGAATTTTTGCCGTTTTAGCTTATGCCATCGCTTGGCGGCCGTCGTCGTCCGTCGTCTGACGTCTGTCGTCGTAAACTTTTTCAAGAATCTTCTCCTCTGAAACTACTAGACCAGATACTTCCAAACTTTAACTGAATGTTCCTTAGGGTATCTAGTTTATAAATTGTATCCGAAGTTTTGATCTATCAACAAACATGGTCGCCATTGCTAAAAATAGAACATAGGGGTCAAATGCAGTTTTTGGCTTACATGTATATATATCTCAAAAACGAAAGCATTTACAGCAAATCTGATATGGGGGTAAAAATGTTCATTAGGTCAAGATCTATCAGCCCTGAAATTTTCAGATGAATCAAACAACCCATGGTTGGGTTGGTGCCACTTAATTGGTAATTTCAAGGAAATTTTGCAGTTTTTGGTCATTATCTTGAATATTATTATAGATAAAGATAAATTGTAAACAGCAAAAATGATCAGCAAAGTAAGATCTACAAATAAGTTCAAATAAGTTAATATGACCAAAATTGTCAATTGACCCCTTAAGGGGTTATTGTCCTTTAATGACAATTTTTCTTAATTTGTTCAATATATTTTCTAACTTTAAAAAATCTTCTCCTCTAAAACTACTCAACCAAATTCAACCAAACTTCAACTGAATGATCAGTAGGGTGTATAAAATAAAGTTTGTGTTTTATTTTCTATTTTGTCAAAAAGCATGGCCGTCATGTCTAAAAATAGAACACAGGGTAAAATACAGTTTTTGGCTCATATCTCAAAAACTCCAGCATTTAGAGCAAATAAGACAGAAGTTACAGTATTTATTAGGTCAATTTCTACCTGTCCTGAAATTTTCAGCCGAATTGGGTAACTGGTTTTTCAGGTATAATGCCCCTGAATTGATGATTTAAAAGAAATTTTACAGTTTTTTTGTTATTATCTCGAATATTATTATAGATACAGATAAACTGTTAATAGCAAAAATGTTAAGCAAAATAAGATCTACAAATAAGTCAATTTGACCAAAATTGTCAATTGACCCCTTAAGGAGTTATTGCCCTTTAAAGACTTTTTTCACAATTTGTTCATCATGTTGACTTACTTTAAAAAATCTTCTCCTTTGAAACTGCTGTATCAATTTCAGCCAAACTTAGGCTAAATGAGTTTCAGAGTATCTAGTATAAATTTTATATTGTATTTCCTTGTATATCAAGAAACCTAGCTCCTATGGCTAAAATAGAACATAGGAGAAAATGATTTTTTTTAGCTTTTGAAGAAAATAGAACGATTCAAAGAACATTTAAATAAATTGAAAAGCCAAAATAATTAAATCATTGAGGAGAGATTTAACCAAAAAATTTAAGGTGAGCGATTCAGGCTCTTGTTTGTTGTTATCGTGAATATCATTACAGACTGAGATAAACTGTAAAACAGCAATAATGTTCAGCAAAGTTAAATCTTCAAATAAGTCAACATGACCAAAGTACTAGTAGTTAATCCCTAAGAAGTTATTGCCTTTTATAGACATTTTTAACATTGTTTTGTAAATTTTTGTTATATTTTACAAAAATCTAAAATTCTTCTACTCTGCTACTAAGACAAATTTAACCAAACGTGTCCAAAATCATCATAAGAATGATTAGGGTATCTAGTTTGAAAAATTTGTCCAATGACCAGGCCCGTGAACCAAGATGGCCAACATGGCTAAAATAGTACAAAGGGTAAAATGAAGTTTTTGGCTCATATCTCTGAAACCAAATCATTAAGGGAAAATCTGCTGCGGAAAGAATTTTCATTAGGTCAAGATCTATCTGCCCTGAAATTTTCAGAAAGATCGGAAAACTTGTTGTTGGGCTGCTGCCCCTGAATTGGTAATTTTAAGAAAACTTTGCAGCTTTTGGTTATTATCTTGAATATAAATATAAATTTTGCAGCAAGATTGTTCAATAAAGTAAGATCTACAAACACATCAACATCACCAAAAACACAATTTTGTAATGAATCCATCTTATATGCACATAGACCAATTTTTAAGCTGAACGAAACACTGAGGCTCTTTAGAGCCTATAGTTATAATATTTCATTTCTTTTTTTTTAAAGACTCTGGAAATAAAGTGGCCAAGAGTGTACAGAAACCAAATATTGTCGAACAACAATATACAGATATATTTCTCTAATTACAGCCTTTTTTCAAACTACCTTTCTCAACCTACAGTTCAGTTTATCATGTTTATATCAACTTCAGACTGGGAGCAATCAACTTCAGGATTGTGATATTTGTGCTAAAAATAGATATAAAAAGGAAAATATAAGACACATGATGCTGAGTTAGAGGAGAATATTAGAACACATACTGAATAGTTGAATAACACATGATGCCGAGTTAGAGGAGAATATTAGAACACATACTGCATAGTTGAATAACACATGATGCCGAGTTAGAGGAGAATATTAGAACACATACTGAATAGTTGAAGAACACATGATGCTGAGTTAGAGGAGAATATTAGAACACATACTGCATAGTTGAATAACACATGATGCCGAGTTAGAGGAGAATATTAGAACACATACTGAATAGTTGAAGAACACATGATGCTGAGTTAGAGGAGAATATTAGAACACATACTGCATAGTTGAAGAACACATAATGCTGAGTTAGAGGAGAATATTAGAACACATACTGCATAGTTTAGGAACACATGATGCTGAGTTAGAGGACAATATTAGAACACATACTGCATAGTTTAGGAACACATGATGCTGAGTTAGAGGAGAATATTAGAACACATACTGCATAGCTTAAGAACACATGATGCCGAGTTAGAGGAGAATATTAGAACACATACTGCATAGTTGAATAACACATGATGCCGAGTTAGAGGAGAATATTAGAACACATACTGAATAGTTGAAGAACACATGATGCTGAGTTAGAGGAGAATATTAGAACACATACTGCATAGTTGAAGAACACATAATGCTGAGTTAGAGGAGAATATTAGAACACATACTGCATAGTTTAGGAACACATGATGCTGAGTTAGAGGAGAATATTAGAACACATAGTTAAAGAACACATACTGCAAAGGTGCAGGAACATTTTCTTTTATTGGTAAACTGAAGTCAGAGACATGACAACACATACTAGTTATGCTAGTTACAAACTGTATAAATGTGATGTATGTGGGAAAGGGTTTAGTCACAGTTCAAGCTTGCGGAGACACATGAGAGTACATACTGGAGATAAACTGTGTAGATGTGATTTATGTGGTAAAGGTTTTGGTCAAAGTTCAACTTTGGAAATACACATGCGAGTACATACTGGTGATCAACCTTATAACTGTAATACATGTGGTAAAGGATTTGTTGATAGTTCAAGCTTCAAAACACACATGAGAATACACACTGCTGATAAACCTTATCAATGTGATTTGTGTGGTAAAGTGTTTAGGTATATGTCAAGCTTACAGAATCATAACAGAACACACACTGATGATAAACCTTTTAACTGTGACGTATGTGGTCGAGTGTTTAGGTATAGTACAAGTTTAAAGAATCATAGCAGAACACACACTAGTGATAAACCTTTTAAATGCAATATATGTGGTAAAGGGTTTGGTGGTAGTTCAAATTTGAAAAGACATATGACAATACACACTGGTGATAAACCTTATAAATGTGATTTATGTTGTAAAGGATTTAGGTTTAGTTCAAATTTACAGATTCATATGCGAACACACACTTGTGACCAACGTTATAAATGTGATTTGTGTGGTCAAAGGTTTATGAGTAATTCAAATTTACAGATTCACACACGAACACACACTGGTGATAAACCTTATAAATGTGGTGAATGTTACAAAGACTTTAAACAGAGCCAAAATTTACAAAAGCACATGAGAATACATACTCGTGATAAATCTTATAAGTGTGTTAAATGTGGGACAGGATTTAGTCGGACTGGTGAATTACAAAGACACATGAGAATACACATTGGTTATAAACCTTATAAATGTCTATTGTGTGATAAAAGCTTTAGTGATCCTTCAAATTTATATAGGCACAGGAGAACACACACGGGAGATAAACCTTATAAATGTGTTCAATGTGATAAAGGGTTTAGTCATAATTGGAACTTACAGACGCACATGAGAACACATACTGGTGATAAACCTTATAAATGTGATGTATGTGGTAAAGGGTTTAGTCAGAAAACTGGCTTAGAGAGACATAATAGAATACATACTGGTGATAAACCATATAAATGTGATATATGTGGTAAAGGGTTTAGTCTTAATGGTAACTTACAGACGCACATGAGAACACATACTGGTGATACACCATATACATGTGATATATGTGGTAAAGGGTCTAGTGTTAATTGTAACTTACAGAAGCACATGAGAACACATAAAGGTGTTAAACCTTGTTAATGCGATGCATGTGGTAAATTTGCGAAACTCATTGCTTAGAGAGACACATGAAGAGACACGCGGGAAATAAACCTTATAAATGATTATGTCATGTGTGTGATAAATGTTATGTGTGTGATAAATGTTATAATGTGAGAACGTAGAGAGACAAAGGAGAATACACACTGATTTTAGGGAGCTACCATTTGATTTTTATGGGGGGCTAGGATGAAATTTGAAAAAATAGGCAGGACAGGAGTTTTGAGAAAAAAAGGCAGGATGAGACACTTGCAAAAAAAAATGTCAGGACAGCAATTTCGGTAAAAAAAAAATCAGGATAAAAAAAAAGGCAGGACCGAAAAGAATGAAAAATAAAAAGGCAGGACATAGATTACAGCAAAAAAAAAATGCAGTACAAAATTTTTCATACTAGCCCCCCCCCCCCTAAAAATCAAATGGTAGCTTCCTTTCACACATAAAATGTGAAGGAAAAGATCAACATGATATGAGCTTAATATAGAGACACATGAGAATACACAAATTGATCTACAAGTGACAAACTTCATCAAATTGAATGTGAAGTATACAATGACAGGTTATGTAAACTTCAAAGCTTACAGAGACACATGAGAATACACAAATTGATAGTAAAGTGACAAACTTCGTCAAATTGAATTGAAAGTATACAATTACAGAGACAAATGCAATATATGTACCAGACATAACACTGATAATTAATTGTACAAATTTATGCAAACTGTTCGTTCCTTGAAATGTTTATTTTGTACTTAATATAAATTTAATTAGATTTCTTGTTTATATTGTGTTACATTTGTTATTTGGGGACTTTTATAGCAGACAATATGGACTATGTGGTGTGGGTTTTGCTCAGTGTACAATGAGCTCTAGTTGTTAATTTCTATATATCGGCCATCTGGAGAGTAGTGTCATTGTCAATTATCTAATTAAAAAACTACAATCCAGTGGACAGCACCTCCATGCTAAATTGATATTTAATTTGTTTAAGATATTTACAACAATTTCGCATAAATCTGCTTTTAAATAATTTATTAAACTTGCAAGTCTTTTTAAGGCAGCAACCATTTGATTTACGGGGGGGGGGGGGGGGGGGGGGGGGAGGGATAAGCTAATGATTTTGTTTAGAACAAAATGTTTGTTTCACCCTCAGCGTCCACTATACATCTATATGCCATGCTTAAATTGAAAGAAAAAAATGTTTTCGGCTCGTCTCCAAACAAATAGATTGATTTTCGCAGAAAAATTTGCCCATAATTCAAATAGTTGCTGCCTTATTCATCAACGAAAACGGCACCCAATGCCCTAGTCCCACTGTTGGCAGGTGGACAAAACACCATCCAACTGAGATGTAGTGCAACTTATAGCATGCTCAGATACACAAAACATACACCAGTAATAGCCCTTATACTAGTGCTGTATATTGACAGTAATGATTAAATCAGGCAAGATATCCTGGTGATAAACATGATAAATATGATCTATATTGTAAAAAAAAAAATACGTGATGGTTGCTTATCTTAAAGACACCATATACACATACCTGTGAAAACACGCTATAAATGTGATATGTGTGTGAGAAGGTATACCAATATGTATACTGAGTGAGTGACATCAGTTCTTATCACCTGCGCGTGTATCTACATATACGTGTGACATATGTGATAAAGAGATTGAACGGAATTAACAATTTCCCGTTCCAGAATCTAATGCATTCTGGTTAATATTTTCAAAGGCATACACCATATACACATGAACACACACACTGGCGATTTAAAGCGTTCGGATGTAAAGGGTTTGGTGATGGTTCAAGTATATACACATGAGAACAAATACTGGTGACATAAAACATTTGAATGCGATGTGTGCGGTAAAGTGTTTTGTGTTAGTTCCAACACATACACATGAGAACACGAACTGTTGACATAAAACATTTGAATGCGATCGCGATGTGTGCGGTCAAGGTTTGATGAGAAAACACACTGGTGACATGCAACTTTTGAATGCGATGTGTGCGGTAAAGGGTTTTGTGATAGTTCGAATATATGTAGGACTCTAAAGTACGATGGTACTCTAAAGTGCGATGGTCACGCTAAAGTGCGATGGTCTACGCTAAAGTACGATGGTGTATCACGCTAAAGTGCGATGGTTGTTTGTTCGCTAAAGTACGATGGTGTATTACGCTAAAGTGCGATGGACCTACAAAGTTTAGAAAATCAACCACATAATTCGTACTTTAAGTTAAGTGTAAAAATAATCTATATTCCCTGTAAATGATTTTTAACAATTCGGACGTAAAACAATTTGGATAATTGGTGTAGCTTGCCGTTCACACAGTCTTTCACTTATGTGAACACCTCCCCTTACAGCTGTCATTGAAAATGTACAAACAAAATCGATCATTGTGTACATACGTAAAATCTATTTGTCTCCGAGCTTTCTCCATTTTCGTATCGAGTACAAATACAAGTACTTGTTATAGTAGGCCTTACTTGTTATATTCCCTACAATGTACAAATAAAGATTTAGCCGACAATTTATAATTTATCCACGAAAACATGAACCTTTATTTTACCGCCGTTACTTTTGAATAAATTTGGCAATGTTTTAACGTTCACCTCAAAGTAAGCTGCAACATGCAACATTTATAATGATTTATATGTGTACGTTCACTTCTAACAGAAGCAAAATACGTATTTTGTATCTATAGTAAAATAGTCAACTGCAGGGCACAAGTACTTCTTCCAGCACCCGAAAGAAAAAACATATTTGAGTCAACAGACAAAGTCTGATTTGGTTTAAAATAATCAAGTTTGGTTTAAAATAATTAAGTCTTAATTATTTGGTTTACAAGATGTTGAACAAATATTCTTAGAATTTATCTAACGGTGTGCAAATGTTTGGTTTGTATAAAAGACTGAAAACGTCATTATTCAACTGCGTGTCTTACGTCTATTCTTTTGCGGACAATCGCACTTTAGCGTTTGTAAGCATCGCACTTTAGCGTAGACCATCGCACTTTAGCGTCACCGTCGTACTTTAGCGTCCCCATCGCACTTTAGAGTCCTACATATGTACACATGAGAACACATACTGATGATATGAAGCACTTGCATGTGATATACATTGTAAAGGGTTTTATAATAATTCAAATATATACACATGAGAACACACACTGCATGGTTCCATAAAACATTTGAAAGCAATGTGTGCGGTAAATGTGTTGGTGATAGTGCAATCATATACACATGCGAACACATACTGGTGATATGAAGCAATTGAGTGTGAAATATATACGGCTAAGGGTTTTGTGATAGTTTTAACATATACACATTGGAACATCCATTGGTGAATAACAATATGAATGTGATATATGCGGTAAAGGGTTTGGTAATAGTTCATACATATACTCATGAAAACATACACTGCTAACATAAACCATTTGAATGTTATATATACGGTAAAGGATTTGGTGATTGTTCAACCATATACACACGAGAACACACACTGGTGTTTACAGTATGAATGTGATATATATACGGTAAAGGGTTTGGTGATAGTTCGTACATATACACATGAGAACGCATGCTAGTGAAATTAAGCAATTGAATGTGATATATACGGTAAAGGGTTTAGCGATAGTCCAAACATATACACATTGGAACATCCATTGGTGAATAACAATATGAATGTGATATATGCGGTAAAGGGTTTGGTGATAGTTCATACATATACTCATGAAAACATACACTGCTAACATAAACCATTTGAATGTTATATATACGGTAAAGGATTTGGTGATTGTTCAACCATATACACACGAGAACACACACTGGTGTTAACAGTATGAATGTGATATATAGACGGTAAAGGGTTTGGTGATAGTTCATACATATACACATGAGAACGCATGCTGGTGAAATTAAGCAATTGCATGTGATATATACGGTAAAGGGTTTAGCGATAGTTCAAACATATTATATACTCATGAGAACATACACTGGTGACAAAACATTTGAATGTGAAATATACGATAAAGGGTTTGGTGATAGTTCAACCATATTATATACTCATGAGAATACATACTGGTGAAAAAAGTAAACATGGAAACACACCGGTATTAACCATATGAATGTGACATGTGCGGTAAAGGGTTTGGTGACAGTTCAACCATATTATATACACATGCGAATACATACTGGTGAAAAACCGTTTGAATGTGATATATGCGGTAAAGGGTTTATTGACAGTTCAACCATAGTATATACACATGAGAATACATACTGGTGAAAAAAGTAAACATGGAAACACACCGGTATTAACCATATGAATGTGACATGTGCGGTAAAGGGTTTGGTGACAGTTCAACCATATTATATACACATGCGAATACATACTGGTGAAAAACCGTTTGAATGTGATATATGCGGTAAAGGGTTTATTGACAGTTCAACCATAGTATATACACATGAGAATACATACTGGTGAAAAAAGTAAACATGGAAACACACCGGTATTAACCATATGAATGTGACATGTGCGGTAAAGGGTTTGGTGACAGTTCAACCATATTATATACACATGAGAATACATACTGGTGAAAAACCGTTCGAATGTGATATATGCAGTAGAGGGTTTGGTGATACTTGTACATATGAGAACATACACTAGTAATGTGGCCTGACTAATTATACTAATCACTGAGTTTGTATTTACACGAGCAGCATAACGGATGGGGTATGTGGGGCAGGATCTGCTATGCTTCCGGGGTAACAGAGATCACAACCGACGGCGGGGTTCGTGTTTCTTGATTGCAGTTTTACTTTAAACATATTTAATTTCAAAAAATCATGTACATGACATACACATATAAATACAGTGATAAAATATAACATAGGGATTTGGAAACAAGCTTTCCCTTATATTAATCCGTCTCCCTGAAGAAAAATGATAAAGGGAAATAACTGCAAAATTTTTTCGCAGATATTTCCTATATAATATGTGTACCGGCGGCGGATTTCAGTTTTAAAGGTTATGTTTGTTCATCGGCCTCCACATGGGTGATTACTTGATTACTTGAGTATTTTTATAATGACTCTTTGATTACCAGATCAAATTTTTCGTGATTATTTGATAATCTATGACTTTATTTTTGACAGCCGCTATTTTGCCGGCTCAAAGAAAATAAAATAGCTCCTTAGGGGCTATTTTAACGGCTCAATAGAAATAGCTTATTTTGCTCTATATTGACAACTCCGACTAAGTTGCGATTATATATCGAGCTTTGATATTTTGCCGGACTTATTTCAGATTTTTAATCAGACAATATATAAAATTACAATATTATTTTATTGTAAAGATTTAAGTACTGCTCTTTTTAAGAACCAAACAGAGTGCCATATACATGTGATATATTGGGGGAGGGGTCCAGATTTTATTTATAATTGGCCTAGAAGAAGCAATAAATGAATACTGCTAAAAAAACAATATGAGTGGTTGCCATGATAACGGACACACTATTTTTTGGTTGTTAGGCCTGGTAAAATCTTTCTAAAATCAGCTAAATCACTACAATTTAGAGCCTGATTCTGAATATAATCATGCATTTTTCATTAATGTTCATATGTTACATTGATACAACTTGTTTTAAGCTTCATTTTAGTGAACGTTGCATGTGAACCAAATTTGTTAATTTTTGCAAAAAAAAGCATATTTTCAACTTTTTTTCTAACTAGTGTTTTTCAGAAAAGTGCAAATGTGTACAGAATAGTTCGCACTGTAGTTATAAAGTAAGAATACTACTTTACCAAATGAAATAGAAAAAATGCATAGGATTTTCTTTAGTTTTATCACCATAGTAACCGATTTTTTCCTTGAAAACGAAGTATTTATTTGAAGAATATTGCATTCCAAGCGCTTAAATGTCCTGATAACCGACAAGAAAATACTTCAAAGCTAACAAAAACTTTAAATTACTATCGTCATGCAAGTGTTGTTGACTTCAATTGTTACCACGGAAACATATATTATCCATAGCAACAACCACTCGAAAACTGCATAAATAGAAATTTTATGTAAAGAAATACAAAGATAGAGGGTAGATAGATATAGGAAGATGTGGTGTGAGTGCCAATGAGACAACTCTCCATCCAAATAACAATTTAAAAATTAAACCATTATAGGTTAAAGTACGGCCTTCAACACGGAGCCTTGGCTCACACCGAACAACAAGCTATAAAAGGCCCCAAAATTACTAGTGTAAAACCATTCAAACGGGAAAACCAACGGTCTAATCTATATAAACAAAACGAGAAACGAGAAACACGTATATATTACATAAACAAACGACAACTACTGTACATCAGATTCCTGACTTAGGACAGGTGCAAACATTTGCAGCGGGATTAAACGTTTTAATGGGCCCAAACCTTCTCCCTTTTTCTGAAACAATAGCATAACATCACAACATAGAAAAACATACGATACAATTGGCAGACTTAACTCAATTAAAAAACGTATGATTACACAATGAACGAATAAATTTGATCTGCGATATCTGAACACAAATGCACAGCCAATTAAACACTAGAGACAAACATTCAGATGCTTATTTTTAAATTGGAGTATGAATTCATTCTTTGCTTCACCCACAGTTATGTCAGGGTTTTGTCTTCAGATTGTTCAATAAGTGTATTTATATAAAGTAACATTGGGGTTTGGGGGTTTGTAAAAAGGGGGGAGGGGGTATGTTGATTTTTTTAAATGTTGCATACATGTAGATACTTGAAAAGATAATTGCGTTTGGTCGGACTTTGTTTCAAGTTCATCATCTGATAATCAATTCTTGAAAGTTAACAGCTGATGAGCTTCATGGGATAACAATAGCCAGGCCAACCTGGCTTATCATGTGGTAAGGCAAGATAGATATGGCCCTAACAATTGTGAGAAACCTCTTAATTTCTTAGGGCACCCACCTGTCTGAGATGTTATTCCACCAGCATAAATCACAAAATTAACCTGTAACATAATATTAAGCTGTACAAACCAATAATGGAATCATTTGGTCAAAGCATTTCTTAACTGGAACTGAAGAGTGATGGACGGACGGATAGATGGACAGGCAAATTGAACACATTTTAAGTTCAACTTGGTGGTGACTTAAAACATACTAATAGTCAATTGGTCAGGCGCGGATCCAGAGGGGAGGTTGCGGGGGTTGGAATCCCCTTTTTTTTTTGGACCATCAAGGCATTTGAATGGGGACATGTAGTTGGAACCCCCCGCCCCTTTCTCCTTTGTCCTGGGTTAGGAACCCCCCTTTTTAAAATGGCTGGATCCGCCCCTGATTGGTGATTGCTAATATCAGAAGTCCAGTATAATGGAATCCTCTTAATATATACATGTAGCTATTAACATATCATTAATATCTCCTTTGTTGTACTACTATCCAGCAATTGGAATTCAGGATCTCCGAGATAGACAAATAGAATACATCTGCTAAGTTGGAATTTTGCTAATCCCGTTATAATAGTTATGCTATTACCGGCAAAATTATAAAATTAGAATTATCAAGCAGAATAATTGTATTAATTATGAATCATTCCTTACTATACAGCATTCTACACATATCTCATAAGTTTAAGAATCCGATAACATTATATCTTGTTTTTGTGTGTGTGTCTTGGTTTGTTTGTGTGTGTGTTGTGTTCTCGTGTGTGTTAGTAAAATTCTTTCTTGACTAAACCATGTAAAACGTAGATAATATACATCCCATTCATACATTGTGCCTGACGGTCGAAGCGTTCTCGTGTCTGTCAGTAAAATTTAAAGTTGAACAAAACGTTGATATCATTCATCATATTCATGCAATAATTGTACCTGACTGTATGTGTGTCTGTAAAAATCTTCCTTTACTAAAACATGTAAAACTTTAATAACGCCTCCGGGTGCGGCAATTTCTCGCTGCATTGGAGACCTGTTGGCGACCTTCTGTTCTTGTCTGTTCTATGGTCGGGTTGTTGTCTCTTTGACACATTCCCCATTCCATTCTCAATTTTATAACATTCATACATTGTGTCTGACTGTCTGTGTTACTAGTAAAATTCTTCCTCGACTAAAACATGTAAACCTATCACTGAACCCTTTATCACACACGTGGCATTTATAAAGTTTATCACCTGTGTGTGTTCTCACATTGATACTTTGTGTCTGACTGTCTGTGTGGTCTCGTGAGTGTTAACAAATTCTTTCTTGACTAAACATGTAAAACGTAGATAACATACATCACATTAATACATTGTGACTGACTGTCTGTGTGTCCTCGTATGTGTTTGTAAAATTTTACTTGACCAAAACGTTGATTAAATACATTTATACATTGATATACTGTGCCTGATTGTCTGTGTGACCACCCCCCTTCCCGGCACGGGGATCGAACAAGGAAACTTTGTTAGTAGTCCGATGCGCTAACTTCTACAAAACGGCTGTCAATTTACAGGCAGTTGAATCAGAATTTGTTTTCTAACATACCCTAATACGACTCTCAATTCACAGGCACTTGTCTCCGATTCCCCCCACCCCCTACATACCTTAATATAATAATATATAGGATTTTTTTCTGAGACAAGTGCATGTGTCTCAATTTCTTTTGTTGAATCAAAAGGCTTGCAAGTCCAATCAATTCGGGGAAAATGAGCATTCGTAATTAATATTTTTACAAAAGAAAGAGAGGGCACATGTGGGCTGTCAACTGTGGGAACGCGAAACAAATAATCCGTATGGGCTGTTGTGTATGAATATATAAAATAAAATACAGCGTATAGAATTGCCAAAGAGGAGAAATGACATAGCAATTAACAAGTAAAATCACAAAAATACTGAACTTAGAGGAAAGTCCATAATCACATGGCAAAGTCAAATAGCAAAACACATCAAAAGCGAATGGACAAGAACTGTCATATTCCTGACTTGAGGGGAAGGACAGGGGGGGTACCCTTCTCCCTTCTCCCACCCCTCTTCTCCTTTCTCCTTTCTCCTATCCCTCTTCTCTTTATTTTTTTTTTTAATTTACCGGAAAAAAAGAGAGATATTTTATTTTTTCATATTTTATTTTTTCTCCAACTTTTTCTCCTTTCTCCCAGCCTTCCTCTCCTTTCTCCTACCCCTTTCTCCTGTCTCCCTTACCCCTGTCCTCCCCCATATGACTTGGTACAGGCATGAAATAAATGGTGGATTAAACCTTGTTTTATAGCGCTAACCCTCTCACTTTGATGGCAGTCTCATCAAATTCCGTTATATTTCCAATGATGCGTGAACTAAACAGACAAAATAAATAAAATAGTCAAAATATGGGTACAGTCTGCAGTTACCATCGTAGAAGTCATTGTACAATGAGCATAACCCACACCGCTTAGTCCATGTAGTCTGCTTTAAAAGGCCCAAAATGACAAATCATTTCAAACGGGAAATAAAAAGTCTTATTGACAATAATGATGATGAACGAATAATTTATTTTATATGCAAACAATTACAATGTACTCTCTGCCACAATCGTGACACTTATAATGTTTACCTCCAGAGTGTGTTCTCGTGTATCTCTTAGCCAAACAGTTTACACCACTATTTACCCCACACGCGACATTTATAAGGTTCATCTCCAGTGTGTATTCTCATGTCTCTAAGCCACGACGTTCGCATAGCTCTTAACCCCATACGCGACATTTATTAGATTCATCTCCAGTGTGTATTCTCACGTCTCTAAGCCACGACGTTCGCATAACTCTTTACCACATTATACATACGTGACATTGATAAGGTTAATCTCCAGCGTGTATTCTCATGTCTCTAAGCCACGACGTTCGCATAGCTCTTAACCCCATACGCGACATTTATTAGATTCATCTCCAGTGTGTATTCTCACGTCTCTAAGCCACGACGTTCGCATAACTCTTTACCACATTATACATACGTGACATTGATAAGGTTAATCTCCAGCGTGTATTCTCATGTCTCTAAGCCACGACGTTCGCATAGCTCTTAACCCCATACGCGACATTTATTAGATTCATCTCCAGTGTGTATTCTCACGTCTCTAAGCCACGACGTTCGCATAACTCTTTACCACATTATACATACGTGACATTTATAATGTTCACCTCAATGGTGTGTTCTCATGTACTCTCTTAGCCACGAAGTTTACATTACTCTTTACCAAACACGTGATATTTATAAGGTTTTCTCCAGTGTGTGTTCTCATGTGTATCTCTAAGCCACGAAGGTAACAATACTCTTTACCCCACACGCATCATTTATAAGGGGTATCTCCATTGTGTGTACTCGCGTGTCTCTAATCCACGAAATTCATTCATTCATTCTTTACAACACATGAGACATTTATAATGGTTATCTGCAGTGCGTGTTCTCATGTGTCTCTAAGCCACGAAGTCCACATAAGACTTAACAAGACACGTAACATGTAATGTGTATCATCAGTGTGTATTCTGATGTATCACTGCATTCCCCATGATTAAATATTTTTCCACATATATATCACATTTAAAATGTTCAACATCAGTGCGTAATCTATGTGTCACTGTGTATTCCATGAATGCATCCTTTACCACAAATATCACATGTATAAGTTTTTTTATCAAAGTGTATTCTGATATGTCGCTACATATTCCATGAATGCATCCTTTACCACAGTACTAGTATATCACATGTATATGTTTTTTTTATCAAGGTGTATTCTGATATGTCGCTAAATATCCCATGAATACATCCTTTACCACATATATCACATGCATATTATTAAAAGGTTTATCACCCGTGTGTATTTATATGTGTATCTTTAATGTTGTACTTTGAGAAAACCCTTTATCACATACCATATGCAACATGTATACGGTTTATCCCCATGGTGTGTTCTCATGTGTCTTTGTATATAATTTCTCCGATTGAACCCTTAACCACATATATATTTAATCAGCAAGATAAGTGTGTGATTTCATGTGTTTCTTTAAACCATACATACTCTGATTAAATCCCTTGCCACATATATCACACTTATAAGGTTTATAAGCAGTGTGTGATTTCATGTGTTTCTTTAAACTATTACCCTGACTAAATTCCTTCTCACATATATTACATTTAAAAGGTTTATAACCAGTGTGTGTTCTCATATGTGGCTTCAAGTATGAACCATCACCAAACTCTTTTCCACACACATCACATTTATAAGGTTTATCTCCCGTGTGTGTTCTACTGTGTCTCTTCAAGTGTGTACTCTCAGAAAAACCTTTACCGCATACATCACATTTATAAGGTTTATCTCCAGTGTGTGTTCTCATGTGTCTCTGTAAGGTTGAACCTTGAACAAACGCTTTACCACATATATCACATTTATATGATTTTTCACCAGTGTGTGTTCTCGTGTGCCTCAGCATATCACTACTTTGTTTACTCCGTTTTCCACATATATCACATTGGTAAGGTTCATCACCAGTGTGTATTCTCATGTGTATCTGCAAATACGCCTTCTCATTAAACCCTTTACCACATATTCCACATTTATAAGGTTTATCACAAGTGTGTGTTCTCTTGTGTTTCTTTAAGTATGCACTTGTTGAAAACCTTTTACCACATGTATCACATGTATATGGTTTATCACCTGTGTGTATTCTTATGTGCATCTTTAAGTATGTACTTTTCGAAAACGCTTTACCGCATATGCCACATGTATACGGTTTGTCCCCATGGTGTGTAATCATGTGTCTTTGTAGATAATTTCTCCGTTTGAACCCTTCACCACACATTTCACATTGATAAGGTTTATAATCAGTGTGTTTGCTCATGTGGCTATGCAAGTTATGACTTTGAGTAAATCCTTGACCACACGTTTCACATTTATAAGGTTTGTCACCAGTGTGTGTTCTTATGTGTCTCTTTAAGGTTGATTTCTGAGCAAATCCTGTACCACATATATTACATTTATAAGGTTTATCACCCGAATGTATTACTATGTGTACCTTTAAGGTTGCATGATTAGCAAATGCTTTCCCACAAATTTCACATGTATAAGGTTTATAAACAGTGTGTGTTGTTGTGTGTTTCTGTAAGTTTGAACTCTTATAATAACTATAACCACATATATCACATTTAAAAGGTTTATCACCAGTGTGTGTTCTCATCTTAACATGTGCTTCTGCAATTGTGGGCTCTGACAACATTATTTCCGCCAGAATGAAGCTGGTGCGTTCTAATATAACTTAACTAAAGTTTAGTCAAGGCCAAAAGGAGGTAATTGCATGTCTATCTGTTATGTTTTGTTGTTGTATGACAATATTTTGGTTTCTGTACCCTTTTGGTCACCATATTTTCTCTGGGTTGTGTGGAGTCTAAAAAATAAGAAATTAACTTTTAATTATAAAAACAAATTTCATTATCTGATATTTACAGGGGCGGATCCAGCCATTTTTAACCAGATGCTCCGCAGGGCGCAGCTTTATACGACCGCAGAGGTTGAACCCTGAACGGTTGGGGCAAGTATGGACACAACATTCAAGCTGGATTCAGCTTGAAATTTGGATCGTGATTAAATAGTTGACACAGCATAGGTTTCTGACACAGAATGAATGGTCTAATGATCTCAAAATATTTGTTTTGTCTTTGAGCAATTCACTATGCTGTAGAATATTAATCCTCTAAAAAAATGTAATTTATGAAATTTCAAATGAGAAAAATTGAACCGCCCCCCCCCCCCCCCCCCCCCCAAAAAAAAACCCCATTTTTTTTACATCCCCCTTTCCTTTATTCCAAAACTGATCTCAATTCAAATTTCTAATGGACTTTGCAACAATAATTACTCAATTTAAATACATCATAAAATATTAAAATGTAAAAAAAGTGCTTGTTATCACTGAATTATAAAGATTGTTTTAATTTATCACTTAGTAGTAAAAGTGAATAATTTTTCCCTTTGTACTTTTTGCATCATAAACTTCCAATCCGGCAATCGATGTTTTGACAAAAACAATGGACTTATTATACCAAAGCCGGTATTTATCTTTACTCATACTTGGCATAATTTAAGCCACATTATTATCCGGTATTAATTACTCCCTGTCACCCGTGTATAATATTAAGCAATCAAAACAATATCACTTGTCAAATATCTGACGGCTAATTAGTCCTATAATTTAGACTCTGCAGGTTCATATCATTTACATTAATTGGGAGAAAATGGATGGTTGTTAAACTTATAAGACTCTGAGGTTCAACATTGGTAGTAAAAAAAATTATTCGATAAAAAACGTTCAATGTAAATGATATGAACATGATGAACCTGCAGAGTCTTACATTATAGGACTAACGGCCAATGGACGTAACATAAACATGTTGCATACCGGATTCTTTCGATATTCTCGGGCTTTTACTTTTTTTTAAATAAACATTAATTTTGTAAATAGTGTACGAAGTAAATAAAAGCGCGGTAAAATGTTCATTCATGAAATATTTATGAATGAAATGCTGTCTCACGTAGATTTCTTTTGATTTTTTCTTCAGCGCATGACAAATCCGAAAAGAAGATTTTGTGATACTCATTTTTAAAATGAAGTTAAATTCATCTGAATTGTCGGTGAACATTCATTCCTTTTTTATTCAAGCTGCAATCTTTTCAAAAGGGTAGTAACTCAAAATTTCAACAGGCATCATTCAAACACTAGTACTACATTATCTCGGAGCATATATATGTAATTTTCGATAGTCTATCACACCGAAAGTTGAGGCCGATGCCTAAGGAAAGTATTGCTTCAAAAGATAAGTAACTCAATATTTCAAAAGCATCATTCAAACACTTGTACTACATTATCTCGGAGCAAATGTAATTTGCGACAGTCTGTCACACCGGAAGTTGAGGCCGACGCCTAAGGAAAGTATTGCTATAGCAAGCTATAGCAAACTTTCAAAAAACAAAAAATGTGAAATGCACCAAAAAAGACAACCACTAAACAACATGCCTCTGACTTGGGACATGTTTATAAAAACACCTGGTTTAAAAGAAATTACATACATACCATAAGGCAGCAGTGTAACCTTACCATGTAAAAGACACCCTTTAAAAGTTAATGAAAAAAACGTGTTCAGATAAAAAAAAAAAAAGTAAAACCCTTCACCAGTTCATATGGCCTTTAAACAAACTAATATTTATGTGATGGGTATTCAGTGGTAATTTCAGGTTTTACCATGTAAGTTTTTTTTTGTTGTTTTCAATTTTGTTTGTTTATTTATCAGTACAAGGTGTAAAAATAAATCTCAAAAATACTGAACTCAGAGGAAAATAAAATCGGAAAGTCCCTAATCACAATAAAAAATTAAAGGACAAAAACACATAAAAAACGAATGGACAACAACTGTCATATTCCTGGCTTTATACAGGCATTTTCTAATGTAGAAAATGGTGGATTAAACCTGGTTTTATAGCGCTAAACCTCTCACTTTGTACGACAGTCTCATCAAATTCCGTTTTATTTACAACGATACATGAACTAAACAGATATAATAAATAAAATAGTCAAAATATGGGTACAGGAGTCATCATCGTGTTACAATTTTAAAAGAAACAATTTAACAGAAGTACACAAAAGCATCTATCAAATTAAAAACACAGTCATTGCTTCGCGTGTGTGGCTGTTTTGTCTAGGCTATAAATAGCTTTCTCAAAGAATTAGTTTCGGTCATCAAGGTGAAGAGGATACAGTGCAATTAAAACTGTATACCTGTATGTTTGTACAATTAAACTTGCAGGCCTTTTTCATGACCCACAATTTAAGACATCAAAATAAAAAAGTACATTCAGAAAATAATATCTTCAAATCAAGTTAAAGATTTTAAAAGTTTTCGTTTTTAACAAAAGAGCTTTGTCATCTAAAACTTTTAAGAGCACAAAGCACACAGCTTTTAATTGCAAATGCTTACTACCCTAAGCATTTAGCATCACAAAAAACCTTCCAGAGCAGGTGCAAGGATCTTAAAAATGATCAATATCATAAACCATTGTTCAAACATGGAAGTATTATAATACTTTAATGGTTCAAATAATCATGAATATACCCCAAATTCCCAAAAAATAACACAGTTATAATAACAAGTTCGCGTATTGCATTTCTCAAACACAAATAATCATTAATTGCTTAAATTTCATCACTTTTGTATTTGACCTTTAGCTTTAAAACTAACACTTATCGGGAAAAAACTAGCACCTAAGAATGGAACATCCAGTTGGTGACTTAATTAACATGTTGTGAAAACAGGAGTGAAAAAAATATTCCTTTAACAATGATTCCTTTAACAAGAATATTTCACCCTACATCGAACAGTAGTTACATTAATTAAACAATCAATGTCAGTTTCTAATTCGTATACAACAAAAATAATTATAAAACATTAAATCTTTATCATGTTTATTAAACAATAATCTAACATGCCAAACAAGCATTTGGGTTTACGATCGCATTTCTTTTTTTTTTAAAGAAACCAACTTGTCTGTAAGGGTCGTCGGACCCGTGTATATCTACTATAACAGCTAGAATCATGCTATCATAATCAATAGTGCTAATTATGCGTTCCATAGACACATGTTGGATCGGTGTTAACTACGTGATCTGTGTAAATCATTTAAAAAATTAAAACGGCTGAGTTATCTAAATTCTTTTTATTATATTTTTAAATTAGATACAATATCTGAGGTTAAAGACAACAGCGATTGTGTTGTCAGTTCGTACACCTTAAAATAACTTACATCATGTATAAATATTTATCATGTTGGTCTAAGCTTTGCCTGAGTCTGCTGAGAGCTTTGTTATTTCAGAGACAAGTCCGAAACCACTGACATCATACATTGATTACATAAAATACATAATAGCTGTCTAGTTAAACATTTTTAAACGACTTACGTTTACCTTCTTTTTTTTTTTATCATATACAAAACGAATCAGCCGGATAAATAACAATACCAAAGGGAGATAACAAATTTAGAAATACGTATGGAACGCCTGCTGTAACAAAGCAGTCTGCATTTTACCAACAGTTGTGTATTTTGTTCAATGGATTTAAACATTTTAAGGTGGATAGAATCGGATAGAATTTCCCGTTATTCTATGCCAACATGTTATATTTTCTACCATGAAATTAAATATTACAGAAGCATGGATTAAAGCTACACATTTTGCAAAACTATACCTGATTTTGAATAGATTATCGTTTTCATAAAAAAAAATTGGGAAATTATAATCCTGGTACCTTTGATAACTATTTCTAGGTGAAAATATGGCCATATTTGCCAATTTGTTATGATGAACCTTAATACTAGTGTTGAATTTTGACTAAATAAATTTAACTGATATCGATGAAGGGATTCGGCGAAAGAAAAACCTGACTCGAACAAAAAACCGTTCATATTCCTGATCATCTTCAGTTTGTAGGTTCTACTTCAATTGTATGTACTAATTCATAGTCAGTTTTATGTCATTTCTTGGATATACATATTTTTTTTGTTAGCTTACTTTTCAAGTTTTTATATGACAGCAAAATAAAATTGAGAATGGAAATGGGAAATACAAGCTTGTCAAAAATTTGCTTTCCAGTAATGCTTAACCATGTCGTGGTTGTTTTCAAGAAGACACATTTGTTTTCCAGATAATAGATTTAGTATGATGTGTATGGATGTCTATGCAATTGTACTAGAAGGTTAAATACCCAAAAATTAGAATTGATTTTGGGGTTATGGTACAACATTATTTGGGTGTTTTTTTTTACGAAATTTTGTTTTTTTCTTAAAATAAAATTACCATATTTACATTGATTATTACTCATCTAGATGCAACAAATACTGATTTTGCTGGAGAAGCACACAAAATAGGGTGTTTGAATTATTTTATCTGTAATTTGTGCATTTTTCCTATGATGTGTATTCCTTGATAATGTTAACGTCATTATCATGATAAAGAAAACAAATTTGGTAAGTATATTAACAGTTGACATGTGCCAACTGCCAAAGTTGCACATGATGTTCTCTCACAGAAACGCATGAGTTATTTGGTATATAAAACACTTGTCATTGATTGAAATTTTCAGTAATAAAAATTTAGTTTAGCCTTTTTGAATATTTCACTGATTGTGTGAAAATTGTAACAGAAAATTTACAAGACACTTGATAAAATTGCATTATCTGCAGAATTATTGATAACTGTCCTCACTATATATTCACAAGGACATATAAATAACATAATGTCCATACTATTCTGATCTGAGTTTTTATCCATACATTGTACATATACTGGCATGGCTGGTGCTGTTCCAAGTTGTCTTCTTTTTCTGTTTCTTGAGAAGTATTTGTTTAACCTGTTCAGTCACTATAAAGTGTTACAATTCTTATTTAGACGCAACACATAAATAGTGACCAGAAAGGTGCCGCTTTCACACGAGAGACGCTAGAAATTTTTTTTAAATGTACACTTTTTCAATATTTTTGTAGGATTATCATATAAAATTAAGGAGATATGTAGTTAGAGACTGCTGGTCTGCTGAATAGAAATGTTTGGGTTCATCTGATACTTGTTTTCAAATAAGTCCATATTGAAATTTGAAGGGTCCAAAATTAAGATATGTTTGATTTCAACTGGCATAAAAAAAATGGTGTTTCTGTGGTCTTATCAGGCTGTGTGTGGTGAAGCATTTTATGCCTTAAGGCTTGTACATTTTTTTTTATTTTGGTCATGAATTTTTTTTTGTAGTTTCCATCTATTGGGACTGTATAAGGTAGATATCTGATATGTGACACAATCAGTGAAAAGATTTGTTGAGAGTTTGCCAAAGGAAGTACAGATTTAGAAGATTGTGAATTATTGAATGTTGTTTTGTTTTGTTTTAAACTTTTGTTTTAAAGTTTTGAATTTGTCTGTGGGTACATGAATAACCGTGATCACATCCAATAGTATAACCAACGTCATAATCACTGTTCCTTGATATGGGGAATAATGTGGCAGATGAACATAAGTAGTTATGGTCAATTAGTGAACCGGAGTTTACCCCCGCATGCCGCATTGCCATTACAAAAAAAAATCCCGAGATTTATCATATTGCTTGCAGAGGTTTTTTCTGTGTTCTCATGGCAGGACGGAACTTTTACGCTAAACATGTTATCAGTAATTATGATTTTGTGACTTTTAAATGAAGTACCTGTGATTATTTGGGAATTTCTTTTTCCCCTCACTGATAATGGAAGAATGAAGCAGACGAAACATGGCGTCAGATGTTGTTGTCCAAATTTCGGTAATTTCCGTGATACAATCAAATTAAAATAAACTACATAAGTTACCAAAATTTCTAAATTCTTGTTTTTGGAAACAAATAAAAATTCATGTCGTATTTAATTTAACATTGAAATTATTCCGATCTGTCCCGTTTTTTCAAGTTCACATTTCGTTAAATTCGGCAGCCATTAAAAAAATTAATCGAACGAGATTTAACGAGTGTGACGAAAATTTTCAGATGGGTCGTGTAGAGAGAGTTATCGTTCTTTATTCCAAAAACGATGCTTCTACCATAAGTGCCAGCTAAAGTTGGCATATTATTTGATTAAACACAGTTTAAAATATCTTCTTTAAAAATCTTTTAAAATCCTTGTTATTTTTTCATACTTTTTGAAAGAAAAAAATGTGTCAATGTTAAATATATGAAAAGTCTAGAGAAATTTATTGCCCGGCAAATTTTCGTTATCAATGAATGTCTATTATTTAGTCAGGGATTTCGCTACCACAACTTATTTAACAACTTCACTAATTTCATTCATAGCTATTATATTTGGTTTTGAAGTTTGATTGAAACCTGTAGAAAACGTATTTGATAAAGGATGGCACCTATTTTTTACGGAAGTGTTATTTTCCGAACCCGGAAACTAAGAAACGATCCAGGTTTATGAACTTAGCTTCTTGATCTTTTTAGTAAAATTTTTCGAAAAGGTTACCTATTCAACATCAGTATATCTTTTATAGGTATTTATTACGATTTTGTCACCAGTTAATCAAATCAAACTAAATATTGTTGTTATAAACATACTACAAATTTATGGCTCTACAAAATCTGTCGATGCTTGTATCATGGCATTGCACAAGGTCATGTTTTTTTTACCGACAAATTATTACGTCTTTAGACTAAATGTAAAGGATGTTGTTGGATGTGTATTGATTGATAATTTAGGAAGATAGAGCGTTGTTAGGTCTAATCTGTATTGTAAAGTTTATGAATAATAATGAACTCAGTTTTGTATGTATGTGCCTGTCCCAGATATGGAGCCTGTGGTTCAATATTTGTCGTTTGTTGATGTGTTACATAAATTATTTGTTTTTTCGTTCATTTTGTTTATATACATTAGTACGTTAGTTTTCTCGTTTGATTTTTTTTTACATTTGCCATTTCGTGGCCTTGTATAGCTGACTTTGCGGTATGGGCTTTGCTCATTGTTGAAGACCGTACGGTGACATATATAGTTTTTAATTTCTGTGTCATTTGGTCTCTTGTGGAGAGTTGTTTTATTTGTCTAATCATACCACATCTCCTTTTTATATCAGTTATGGTTGAAACAATTTTAAGCAAAAAGAATAATTTATGTTGCGTGAGGATACAATCCTTTCATTTTCATAAAATGTCATGCCTATATTATCGAATGCACATCTATGTAGGTATCAGGGGACCTAATATCAAATTAAACAAACAATGAATCATTGCTAAACGATCTCACTTTGTCATAATAGAATAATAACTTTTGTTATATGATATTAAAATAAAATCATATCCCAACTTGATCAGTTACAAAGACAAGGGTAACCAAATAATTAATACTTCGTTACAAAAGAACAGTTATATATAATTCTGCATACGTGCAGTTACCCTCGGGAAAAGGGTGTTACTTTTATGGTATTACTATAGTAAAGTATAATATTGACTGATGTTTGAAGTTTTAACCTGGTTAACATCTAGTTACAATGGTGCTAATACGTTTATTTACAAATAGTCGATATATGGTTATAATCAAAAATGCGGCGGGGTTTAACATGTTGATCATATTTCAACCCCCCCTCTTCCTCTAGCCAATGTAGAAAAGTAAACGCATAACAATACGCACATTAAAAGGCAGTTCAAGAGAAGTCCGAGTACGATGTTAGAAGATGTAACAAAAGAAAATATACAAAATGACAATAGTACATAAATAACGACAGACTACTATCAGTTAACTGACATACCAGCTCCAGATCTCAATTGAATTGATTGAAAGATTATGTCTTCATCATATGAATATCAGGCACAGTCCTTCCCGTGAGGGGTTTAGTATCATACCATCATAAAATATATGAGAAGAACATAACCCATGTCATGCCAACAACTGGTTTTTAAATACTAGTAAATGTGTTTAGTTCCGATGCAATTACCATATAAGTGAACCAATATTAAAGCCAAAATATGCTATCTTTAATGATCTGACAACAGTATCGTAACTATGTCCCTTCTGAATAAGGAACTATGTCCCTTCTATTTAAAGGTTTTGTTAGCTTCTGAGGTAAATACTGACATTGTTGTGCTTTATAAATATATTCCTAAATTAAGGAACTAGAGAAGTTCCCGCTCGGACAGACACTCCATAGTCTAGTATATTATATCTAAACGTATATCAAACATGTGTACATTCCTCGAAAATTTTCTGATATATCAACGTCAATTCTATCTGAAGTGATAATTCGGCTGCAATAATTCGTTTCCTTGAATCGAATGGAGAATATGTTTTCCAACCAAACTTAACAATAATCTGGAGTCCGTACGAACGGTTGTTAGATTGTACTTTGTTACAAAAATGTTGATTGGTCGACAGAAGTGAAAAACCTACGGTATGGAATCGAAAACAAACGCGTTGTTTTTTCATAACGTATGAATTACGAACCAACGCGTTGAAAGTGACAACCAGCGCGTTGAAAGTAAAACCAACACGTTGAAAGTAAAACCAACACGTTGAAAGTAAAAACCAACGCGTTGAAAGTAAAAACCAACACGTTGAAAGTAAAAACCAACGCGTTGAAAGTAAACCAATACGTTGAAAGTAAAAACCAACACGTTGAAAGTGAAACCAACGCGTTGAAAGTAAAAACCAACGCGTTGAAAGTAAAAACCAACGCGTTGAAAGTAAAAACCAACGCGTTGAAAGTAAAAACCAACGCGTTGAAAGTAAAAACCAACGCGTTTATAATAAAAACCGACGCGTTGAAAGTAAAAACTAACGCGTTGTAAGAAAAACCAACGCGTTGATGATAAAAACCAACGCTTTGAAAATTTCATACGGTATGTTTATACCGCCAATGACACGAACAGCCACTCATACAAGATACGCTACCATCGGCAATCTTCGGGTGAATCCGCTACTCTCCTTCTATCCGTTAGATCAAAGTACGGAATCGACCGATCTTTGACGTATGTAAAACTTATCAATAGGCAATCTTCTGGTGAATTCGCTACTGTAATTGTTTCCGTTAGATCAAAGTACGGAATCGACCGATCTTTGACGTATGTAAAACTTATCAATCGGCAATCTTCTGGTGAGTTCGCTACTCTAATTGTTTCCGTTAGATCAAAGTACGGAATCGACCGATCTTTGACGTATGTAAAACTTATCAATCGGCAATCTTCTGGTGAGTTCGCTACTCTAATTCTATCCGTTAGATCAAAGTACGGAATCGACCGATCTTTGACGAATGTAAAACTTATCAATAGGCAATCTTTTGGTGAATTCGCTACTCTAATTGTATCCGTTAGATCGAAGTACGGAATCGGCCAAATTGTGACGAATGAGAGGGACTTGTGAAAGAATTTGGTATGTAATTGATTCATATGAAATGTAATTCCTTTCACATGTTTACTTGAAACAACTAGATATAGGTGTCAAATTACTTACTGATGCTCAGTTTTCACAGGGTATCGATTCTTTGCAGTGGAGTTAATAATGAAAAAATGTTGATGCAGTCCTAATGAGAAAAAGTAATTGAAAGGCTTAAAATTAAGGACATACATTGTCATGACAATTTGCCTCTAAAATTTGCACATTAACACATATTTGTTTCTATAAATAAAGGCAACAGTAGTACACCACTGTTCGAAATTCATAAATCGATTGAGAAAAAAAAATTAATGACACATCCTGGTTACAAACTAAAACTGAGGGAAACATATCAAATATAAGAATAACTAAGACACAACAGAAACACAACTTTAAAATGTTACACACACAAAGAAACGAACTATAATATAACAATGGCCATTTTCCTGATTTGGAGTAGGACATTTTAAGAAACAAAGGGTGGGTTGAACCTGGTTTTGTGGTTTCTATATGTATGCATTTGTATTTGTATAATGCATTAAACAAACCAACTTATTTGAAAAGATGAGTGAGAAACTGGTAATGCATATTTGTAAAAGCAACTTATTTATCCAAAGTGCCTTCAACTGTATCACTTTTTACCATTTCAATTTCTTTTGGGGGGGGGGGGGAGAATATTTTTCAATTTTATGTTTTGTTTATGAAAACAATCTACTTTTTGTAGGTTTATTTTTCCTCTATTTGAAACTTTAAATTATCTTAAATTCTTAATTATTGAAAGTTTGTATTTTCTTACTTCCTATGAACTTTTTTACAGACTGTTCCATGATAAAGGACTATCCACTAGAATTTCATAAATGGTTTGCAAGTAAATATTGAAAGGTTAAATGGAAAATTTTAAAAGTTGTATGAAAAGACAAGTGAATATTTAAAAAAAGGAAAATCCTTTAAAAATAAAGCATCAGATGTGTTTATGCTCCACTGAATTCATTAGCTTGGTTTTGCAATAACGACGAAAATCAATTAAGCAAATGTCACTTTCTCATGAATTTTTCAGTGTAAGTTTTATGTTGAGCGTTTATTTATTATTGTTGCATTTAACTTATAATTTATTCAAATCTATTGTTGCATTTAACTTTATGAATCATTATTTCATATTCAATTATTTTCAAAGGCCAGATAGGCATGCGCATAAATTTTCGTTTTTTCCGACCCCATTTTGAACAGTTCCCTGACAACTAAATAAACAGAGACTTGTCGATCTTGTCATTGTGAAGATTGACACTTAATTAAACACATCCAAATTTTTGCAGAAAAAGCAGAATAAAAATAAGTACTTTTCATGCTACAATGAATATCAATAGGCACAAAATGTTTCGTTTGGCAGTTTTGTGTTTTTCCCTATTTGCGTGGACTATATGTGAAATAGTTGTTATACAAAAACAAAAGGATGAAATATATAGTGGCCACGTGCTGTTTGAGGTATCTATGCCTATGTGGTCATTGTGCGCCCAGTTTTGCTCGAGGGTCGAGGTATGCAAATCTATAAACTTTATAGCATGGAATAAAACTTGTCAGATAAATGATGCTGAACCCGGGGAAAGTAAATGTGGACTCATTGAAAGTGCAGGGAACAGCTTTATTGCTGCCTCAAACTTTCCACAGGTAAATACGATCCAAGATCTATAAATCAAATTATTGTTAAATATTTCAAAAATATATTACATGTAAGAATACTTAGGATAATAAATGCTTATAAACATAAACAAATGAAATTAGTCATATATGATAACAGATTAGTTTTTAAGTATGTTTTAGCCATATTATCGTGTGTATTAATAATTATATATCATAGCTGAGAGGATGATAGAGCATATTGTTACCTTTTATCTTGAGAAATCATTGTCAACTGAGGCCAAGGAATACAATGTTTTTTCGCGGGGTACAAATCTGCTCTATAAACCTCTCAGCTGTGAGTTTTTCAATTGATTATACTGAATGTCCTATCATTATTGTCTAAAGAAAGATTTTTAATCATTTTTATTCTGACAGTCAACAAGTTCAATGATAAAGTTTTGAGCCAAACGTAGAACTAAAGCATTCTCTTTCCTTAAATACTGCAATTTCATTTTATTGTCTTTTAAATCATCGATTTTTGATTGGTCAGCACGAAAAAGAGACATTCAAAACTTTTTCTACCGCCTAGCAATGGGATAGAGTAAATAATATCAATTGATAAATATCAAGTTTGCAAATTATAAAACCTCTGACTTAAAGTTTTAGTCGTGAACTTTTTTAATCAGTCTTAACAGTCTTACCGGTAATCAGTGATTTGCATTAATAATTGCACAATTTATATCACAAAGTATAGGAATAAAATAAAGAAAATCCCTTTGTAAAATCAAAAATGTATTTATTTTAATACATATTCAATTAAAGTTCCATTTGAGAATAAATCTGACAATTTGATGTATAATTTAAAATTCATTACAATTATAAAACGACTCATAAAAACTATAAGACATTAAAAAGATATAGGAAGATGTGGTGTGAGTGCCAATGAGACAACTCTCCATCCAAATAACAATTTAAAAAGTAAACCATTATAGGTTAAAGTACGGCCTTCAACACGGAGCCTTGGCTCACACCGAACAACAAGCTATAAAGGGCCCCAAAATTACTAGTGTAAAACCATTCAAACGGGAAAACCAACGGTCTAATCTATATAAACAAAACGAGAAACGAGAAACACGTATATATTACATAAACAAACGACAACTACTGTACATCAGATTCCTGACTTAGGACAGGTGCAAACATTTGCAGCGGGATTAAACGTTTTAATGGGCCCAAACCTTCTCCCTTTTTCTAAAACAATAGCATAACATCACAACATATAAAAACATACGATAAAATATCAATTAGCAGACTTAACTCAATCAAAAAACGTATGATTACACAAAGAACGAATAAATTTGATCTTCGATATCTGAATACAAATGCACAGTTAATTAAATATTAGAGACAAACAGTCATGACCAAAAGGCTATCAAACAAATTCAAACACACTGAGAAATAAAGTACGGCCTTCAACACGGAGCCTTGGCTTACACCGAACAACAAGCTATAAAGGGCCCCAAAATTACTAGTGTAAAACCATTCAAACGGGAAAAGCCTATACACGATTTTACTAATTGTTTCTCATTTCAGAATATGTCAAACCTTGTTGATAATTTAAATAATGACATCACAAAGAATTGTTGTCATTACAGTGCAAAGGGTATTATTGTTTGACACCAATAGGTCACTCACTGGTCAAGTGTCGCAAAAAATTAACACCAAATGTCACAAAAATCTAAATTGCAAGAGGAGTTTACAAAAGGCAGATTTCTGTGAAAGTTGAAAATGTACGAAATAGCAAGGACCATTCATAGTGATAACTATAAGTCATATGTCATAAGTCAGTTTATGATAACAAAATAAAGTTTTCTATAATTTTACATTTAACGAAAACATATGGGAAACAATTCAACAACTTCAATATAAAATTGACATCACTCTAAAACAGAGAAACCACGCCCTTCTGATCATTTACATGTGAAGGTTCGTTAACGACCGGTTTTATGATCTGTGTTTTTCTGTTAAAGACCGGTGGAATTTTGTGCTGACGAATAAAGAATGTCATATGGCCCCTTGTTATCCAATAAGAGAAGCTAATTCTTAACCGATATGATAAATTTTATTACACTTTTACCTCAGTATTCTGAGAAGTTTCACAATGCTAAAGATTTTATACAATAATAATCACTATTGATTTAGTTATCATAGTTATAGACCCCTTAACTGTGATTTTTTTTTCTCCAAAAAGAACCTACTACTTTGTTACCAACATATTGCTTATTCTAAACAAAGCTTCAAAACTAAAGCGTTCACATAATCCTAGTTTATGTTAACATGACTACATTTTCACCGTTCTGTTTTAGATGTTAAAACTTAAAAAAAAATTATTAGGCTAAAAATTCGGTCTCAAGCGTTCCTTCAAAATAAATTTAGTAACGTATGAAGAAGTGTATTCTAGAAATACTTTTCATTCATCAACGTTAATCACATAGTTGAATGGTATCATATTTTTATATATTATTGAGTATTTTGGGGATGGGGCATGCATTGCCTATTTACCATGTTACATGCCATGTCGCACAATAGTTTAATTTTGAAGTTTTACTGAATTAATTGTTTGTTTTTGAATTTGGTTGATTATAACATTTATATAATAATCAAATACACTAAACCTTTATTATAATGATACTATATTGCTTTAGCAATTATTTATACAACACCGTGAAAATTATATATACATTTGACTAATTAAAATTTACGGCATATGTTCGAATTTTTGCGTATTTTGTGAAAATGGTGCTCCAATATAATTATCATATTTCACGTTTTGATAAAAAAGTCTCTGTTATTAAAAATAAAAGTTCATGTAAGTTGATCATGTTGTTTAATCGGGAGAAAGAAGGACTAATGATTAAAATGTTCATGTAAATATAATTGTTTGGTCTGACAACTTTCAGAAACTAGCTGGTCAATGCGAAGGGAATGCTTGTAAGCGCAATGAGGCCTGTATGCCACGGGGACCGGATTACTTTTGCGTTCCATTACCTATTAAGTTATATGAATGTAGCACACGTAAGTTTTATATTTCATTGCATATGCATTTGCACAAATAAATCTGATCAACTGATGTTTTTCAGTCATGCTTTTGAATGTGTTTATCCTTCACATTTTCTTGTGTTAGAGCGTCTTTGCATCAGCTCATCAGTAACTTTAGATTCATGTTTTTATTCGTGTAAAATGGTTTTTTTCAGACAACTTTGTCATAATTTTATTCAACTTGTTTTTATCAACGGTTTTCTACAAAGCATGCAAAGCTTAACATTAAGTTGTTTTGTGGGATCTCAGAAAAAAATAATAATAATGGCGTTATAGAATATTTCCTTTATTTTTTTTAATAATTAGAAAAAGTGAAATAACCAATAGTGTAAAAACAGTATACACACTACTCTTGATTACTAATATATTAATATCTAAATCTTCAGGATAAGTTATCAAGTACGAAATTGCCAAATAGCAATCGTCACCAGTAACACCACACGTAGGGAGCTACCATTTGATTTTAGGTCATTGAAGGTAGCTAGGATTAACAATTTCATCCTGATTTTTTTTAGTTGTAATTTGGTCTGATTATTGTTCTTATTTTTTAAGCCAATTTTTTTATTTTTTCATTACTCATAAACCGTTAATCGTGTAACCCTGGAATCCTTTATTTGAGACCCCTATGTCATAACTTAGAAAATGAGGTCAAGGTCAAAGGTGAAGGACAACTTGCCAATTTTCATTGTTTTTCCATTTACTGAAACACTTTTAAAGATATATATAAAAGGACAAAGGCAAAATGTTTGCTTTGCTGTAATGAAGATAATTGGGTTTCATTGGTCTGAAACAATTCAATGGCATCTAATGGCCACTGAAATGTCAAATTAGAAAGTAAATTGATTATTACTTTAACTTGGTTTATTATAAAGACGTATGACCTTTGACAAAAGGTTGGGTGACATATGACATTGAAAAATGTTAAGCGGAAGTGACCTTGATAATCCAGAAAGTAGCCATTCTGCACTTTTTCATGAAAAAGTACTCGGAGTCCATATATTTTGTAATTTAAATACTAGTACATTAGCTTATCACGAAAGACCAGAAGTGAATATTTATAAACCGGAAGTGGCCGATCATATTCTGGTTTCCAGTCAAAAGTATAAAAAAACTATGTATATTTGAAATCAGTGTGAAAGAAGCTACCATAGAAATTAAAATAAAAGTATTACATTATCTCCCTTATTTCACTCAAAAGTATTAAAAACCCAATTAATGGCATCGTAATGAAGAAACTTATGATTGGATGTCAATTTAAACTTTGAGTAAATGAGAACTAGCTTTTTTTCAATAAATTGATATGGAAAGACCCTTAAATAATTGTTTTCGAACAATTGGTTTTTAATCTTTTACTATATTCGGTCTTGCCTCTTTTTTTTTAAATGATTTATCTTATTTATTTTTTACAGAAATTGTGGTTCTGCTTTTTTGTAAAGTTGCTCATCCAGCCTTTTCGGTTTTACTCAAAACTCCATTCCTGCCACCCACCCCTCCATAAAAATCAAATGGTAGCTCCCTTGAATAAAAAAAAACAAATGCGGGTTCTGCATCAAGAGGGATAGGTACTTTACGTCGATGACTAGTATGACAAAGCATAAGAATTTCGAACATGTTAATCTCTATAAAAAGTATTTTCACGAAACGTCGTCATCCAGTCGTTCTCTGGTGACTTTACGTATATATTATCAGAAATACGAAATAATGAATAAAATCTTAATTCACTTTTTTAAAATAGCTTTACACTTCCGTCCACGGGATTGCAGTGACCTTCCAATAGGAAGTAAATCAGGGGTATATACAATATGTCCATCAGATAAGAAGTTTGATGTTTACTGTGACATGGATACAGCAGGATTTGGTTGGACTGTAAGTGAAGTGAAGATGTAAATTTTATTTCACCTTTTTTAATAATGTTACAGTAGTGATATAATTTTTTCATACATAATACAGATATTAATGTTGAGTGTAATTTACTTTTGAAAAAATAGTGTTCACTTTGTCGAACAAGTAAAATGAATATAAGTACAGTGTAGCTTACCTAATCCGACATCTCAGTATTCTAACATTCTCTTTAATCGACACATTTTCATGGTCCTTAAATATACCTATCTTTGAAGAAAAAACCTGAGAATTCCAACACTCTGTTTAATCCGACATGTTTATCAGGATCCCAAGTGTGTCGGATAGCACATCTCAATAATAGATTTCACGACACATTTGTCGCATCGAAACATTGTTTATTTGATAAAATAAATAAAAAATAATACTAGTTTCCTTTTTTAATAGTGTTTGTTAGTGCTGTTTCCTTTTCCTTTTTTTCTTTAAATATTCGCTGTTCGTGATGGGCTAGAGACAGTTGTTTGCAATTTTCTGTTTTATTCCCGGTTTCTTTTTTTCTTCAAACTTACGTAACTTTATTAAGCTAATTGTCTCTTTTTTCTGAAGTTTTTTTTTTTAATCATTCAAACTTCCAGAAGACCAATGTTAAGGTGGTACCTAACACTACAGGGAGATAACTCCGTAAAATCAGCTAAACGTTTTAATGAAGTTGTGTTGTAAAAGGAATATTAAGCTTCTCAATGATCAAAATAAGTGTTTGTCAAACTGCTATATAACCAGTGTAATTTTTCTGATAAAACGGTTGGTTCAAATCTTTTGAAATTTTTATATTTTTGTCAAAGGATCAAAGAAAATACTTTGTCAAAATTTTAAGAAAATTAAACGAGCCAAATTAATTTTAGTTAAAGTGTTGGGTACCACCTTAAGTGTTTGATTACTTGATGACACTTTATGAAAATGTCAAAAATATGGTTAATTCAAATTTAAAAAATAACATATGAAATTTCGCAAATATTGTATATATATTACTAAATATATTAAAAATCTGTGTCTATTGATTTTCGGTTAGAAGATGTAATCAATAAACAACACATAAACGTAACTGACATATACGATATAGATATATATAGTCCAATGAGGAAAACACTATGGATATTTGGTTAATATTTAAAATACAGATAGGCCTATTCAAGTGACCTGTTACTGTTTATATATGCTTCAGAACCATTAAGGAGACTTGTGGGTAAAAAAATTAAACCTTTATTTTTTCATTACAAATTCTATTTATTTCACTATTAGTTATTACGTTATCATGTTTCCCAGATGACGTTTAAAATGTTTATATCATTGAAAAAGCTCCAAATTATTTTTTTGGCATTAAATTTTGAAAATCTTTTTTAACTCATCGGTGACCTATATTTCTATTAGTGTTTTCAAATAAGCTGTACATCAACTAAATAATTTTAAAATTTAAGCGATTTCTGTAAATTTTTTTTTAATTTCGATATAACCTCTATTTCTTCTATTAGTTCAACAGAAAAAAAGGACATTAACAAAAATGTATGCTTATTCCGGATGCAGATTGTGAACTTAAATGAACGATAATCCCATTTTTTTATTTCATTTTTCTATTAAGTATAGGATAAAGTTCATTTATAAAAAAAAAAGCACAACCCTATATTAGAAAAAAAAAATGAGTTATACCCAGGAGCTCCCTTAATAAATATACTTTTAGATATATTTGACATTTTAGTTTTCTTACAACGAATGTATAGATTAACAAGTTTTGATTTATAACATATCAAATTTCCAAGAATTCGGGGCTTAAGCAATAAAGCTTTACAGAATTCTCAGAGCTTTTTTCTGTCAATAAGGAACAGTTATGGCTATCAAGCAACGTTCGTATTTTAATGGTTCCGTTTCCTGGATTTACATTCATCATGAACACTTAAAAACAAAAATATGACAGCGAAAGAGCTACAATTAGACACTTTAGTACACAAATTGATAGCTTTACGTATAAAAAAAACCTTAAAGAATAGAGATGTATCGAAATTACGATACTGCATCCAGACACAATTTTACTTCAGTGAAAATGGACGAATTGCTGCAAAAGTCGAGAATGTATTTTATTTGATTCCATTATTATCAATGATATATTACTTACCAAAAGGTTTTCCAAAGCAGAATGGACGGCACTGTTGATTTTTACAGAGGATGGTGCGATTATGAGACTGGATTTGGAAATTTAAAATCAGAGTTTTGGTTGGGTAATTTTGGTTTCTATATAAAAAAAGAAGATGTGTTATAATTGCCAATTAGACAACTCTCCAAAAGAGATCAAATGACACAGAAATTAACAATTATAGGTCACTGTAGGGCCTTTACTCTCCACAAGAGACCATATGATACAGAAATTGACAACTTTGGGTAACAGTAGGACCATTAACAATGAGCAAATTCCATACCACATAGTCAGCTATTAAAGGCCCCAAACTGACAAATGTAAATCAATTTAAACGAGAAAACTAACGGCATAATTTATGTACAAAAAATGAACGAAAAACAAATATTCAACCCATCAACAAACAACGACCACTGTCCTGACTTTGGACAGGCACATACATACAGAATGTGGCGGGTTAAACATGTTAGAGGGATCTGAACCCTCCCCTAACATGGGACAATGGTGTAACATTACACCATAAGAACGAATTATGAAAAACAAGTTTAAAAGGGCGTAATTCATCAGATGGATACACATAGAAATACTACACAGAGTCGGACGTTGCCAGGTACTTATATATCCAAACAATAAAACGACACTAAGTACAGATATGTGAGTACTTGCAGTTACTGACAGCTAGTTCAAAGACACAAACAACTAATACAAAAAATCATGCATCTAAGACTAAAACATCTAATTCATTTAAAGAAAACATCTTGTCCATTGAACACAGTTATTTCAGCCATCTGTGTTAGCTTATTTTTATCCTATTAGAGTACACATTTTCAACCTTTATGAAGAAATATTGATAAATGATTTCTTTGTATAAGAATGTTAACAATATCAAGGAAGTTAATTCACGTTCGATTTGAAAAAAAATATCTGAGCATGTTACTTAATTAGTTTAAACATTTGAAATAAGGTTGAGCTTATTTTTACCAGTAAGGCAATTTGATCTATATATCATTCACATGTCATAGATTAAATTAAAATAACAAATTAAACACCAGACCAAAATGATTTAAAATAAAAAAAACAGAACAAAACACTTAACAATTTCTTACAACATTTGGACATAGGTTTCAACAAAGAAAGTTTTGTATATAGATGTAGGAAGATGTGGTATGAGTGCCAATAAGACAACTCTCCATCCAAGTCAAAATAATAAAGTAAACCATTATAGGTCAAGGTACGGAGTAGAGGCTCAACCGAACAGTAAGCTGTATATTTTTTGTGTTGTTTTGTTTTAAATGATTATTTTTGCAAGAATGATAGAAAAAAGTAAAACACAAAAAATACAGAACTGAAAGGAAAATCCACCGAAAAAAACGGAAATTCCCTGATCAAATGCTTAAACCAAAAGCTCGAACACACCAAACGAATGGGAAACAACTTTCATATTCCTGTTTTGGAACATGCATTACGAAATCGCTGGATTAAAACTTTTTAATATCTAGCTTACGGGTTTTAACTAGAAATGATAAGCCGATCGATTTACATTTGTTCGAATATAAATTTCTCATTTCTCTTTTGCACAGGAAATGATTTCATAAATGTTCTAACCTCTTCTGGAAACTACAAGCTTTACATACACCTTGAAGATTTTGACGGGAATTCTAGTTATGCAGTGTATTCCAAATTCAGTGTCGGAGATGCCAACACAAAGTATACTTTAAATATAGGTGGATATAGCGGTGATGCAGGTATAACTCAAAATTTAACTTCATTGTTTTGAATAAATGGAGGGCGTTTGTGATAAATGCAGCCAGACTCCATTCTCATTGAAACCAAATTTATTCAAGCTATAAACTGCTAATTTTAACAAAAATTTTGGACAATTCATATTCAAAAATATTTTGAAAGTTTTTGTATTCATTTTTATAGCAATTTCGTTGAGTTAAAAAAAACATAAATAATCTATTTATCGCTAATATGTGTAATATTAATTATTACAAATTCCAGCAAATAAATATATTTTATACGATGATAATGCATTTTCTTTTTTTGGTACTATTTTTTGGCGCAGGCTTATTTGATATAAATATGTAATCACACAGCTTGTTCATTCATTTGAAAAAAGTTTTTCAACTGATCAGCCGGCGTGTTCATTTATGGCGAACACCATTTTCACCGTTTTAAAGTCAACGTTATGTGGTAAATTAGATGTTTGATCAATATTTAGAGTTGTGACTTCTTGTTTTTCAGTTGCAGTAGTTTGATTTTTTTCTAAATGTCCAGTAATTGATATTTGGAACGTTAAGTGAAAATGTTGCAAATTGTTGTGTACATAAATTTTCCTGATATTCAAAGTTTTTTATGATTTGAAGCGTTGTATCTAGGTCAAAATCAGAGTCCCATAATTCCGATGTGTCAATTACTGAGCATAGGGGATGTATTGTATAAGCACACGAAGACAAATACATGTCTGCAGAAGAAATGCAGACTATAAATTAATTAATTATTAAATTCACGGTAAAATTTTAAACTTCTTGCGAGAAATCATCTTTTATGCTGCAACTATAGCTGATTATATCCTAAATATAGTAACAAAGCTATATTTTGTATAATGTCAATTTCATCATAGAACACTTTTTCCACAATTAGGGGTCCTTTAAGGGATTAAGATACGTTTGACATTTGTGTTACGATTTAAAAAGCTATCAATGTATTAATTTAAATTGCATTATAAAAACAATATTAGGCCAATGTCATAAACATCTAAACTTTTTTTGTACTCAACGCAAACCTTAAGAAGGACTCGGTAGACCCTTCCCAGTTTGTCAGCCTCATAAAAAAAGTTTATGTTTTCCTTACATTGACCTAACATTGCATATTTCTGATGACATTTCATAGAATTCGTATAATAACGTTTTATTTTTTATAGTTCCGGCTTAACTTTTATGATTGGCCGACACTCTAGCGCGTGGCGTGGATAGGATTAATACACAGTTGCTAAGGACCTTAGAAACTACCGATTATTTTACTTCTCACTCTACTCGAGTGATATGAAAATTATCACAACAAAATATCAAAGGAAAAATACAGATAATAGCGATAATTGAGTTTCATTGTACGTGAACTATATCAAATCTTTATTTATTTTCTCAGGAGATAGCCTTATGTACCACAACGGCAGGATGTTTTCTACTAAAGACCAGGATAATGACATATGGTCAGCCAACTGCGCATTAAACAGAGGAGCATGGTGGTACAAGAATTGTCATAATTCTAATTTGAATGGGAGATATTCAGAACAATGGTCTTACACAAATATGATCTGGAGAGGATATAGATATTCACTGAAATCTACTAAAATGATGATTAAACGAAACAAAGAACTAGTTTAAGAAAGACGCACATTATTTTTTGAAATGTTTCGGACATACGAAGAACTTATAAAAATCCGTCTGCCTTAACAAAATGACAACTATTGGAGTAAAGCGTGGAGGAACTCGTTACAATATAATTTTTAATTCACGTTACATGCTTATTTTTTGGTTTGATCTTTACTCAGAAGATAGTTTGATCGACATTATGACCAACTCATTTCTTATTGTGGTCCGACAGGAAGCTGTGAAAATGTAAATGTTTTAAAGAGTCTATAACTATGACATTCTAGCAGACAGTGTTTGCTGCTCACAACTTGTTCACACAAACTTAGTCTAGAAAGACAAAAAAAAATCTGGAAAAGGTGTTCATTGAAGTAACTGCACTTCAACGCGATTCTTGCATATAGTATGTGGCCTTTTCTACAACCAGTCTTGAAATATGAAGGGACATTTTAAATATTATAATTTGAAAATTTCCAATGTGATGTTTTATGAATTTCATCTCTTACATCCTGTTGAAGTCTTTTCCATTAACCATGTTAACGTAAAATAAACTTATCATATATGTAGGACACAAATCTCTGGTGGGTTTCAAATCTATGGAAGATTCCAAATCTATGGCAAATGTGACGTCATGCCATACCAAATCTATGGCAGATGATATACAATCCTAATCTGTGGCAAGTTTTGCAAGTCCCTATTCTATGGTGGATTTTTGCTAATTTTGGCAAATTTTGTGCAAATGAAAAACAATGCATGACTTGTCTTAAACAAGTTGAAATGTACGAAAACAGGATCATAACTATAAACATTTGTGAAAGAAGGTTCATTCTGGCTATTCCTACATTTTGAATTTTATAGGTAAAATAGTAAAATTTTATGTAGCAGTTCCATGATGGTCAAACAAATCGTGATGGCAACTATACAATTTCGTAAATGGTGAATTTATATACCTTATTGATTGAAATAATGTGTCCCTTAAATAATATACATTTTATAATCTGTGCATGGTACCTATTATTCCATTTATTAAACAAACAAGAACGCATTTTTTTTTAAATAATAAAATGATAAATTAAGTTCATATTTTCAAATAAAATTTATTTCATAATTAAAACATTTTTTTTATTTGATGACGATTAAAATCAAATTTGTATCCGGTAATGTTATCTTTCACTTTATAATATTTGTCTGCAGTTGACAGTTAAATATTTTATATAACCCTTTTTCTCAAATATCAGGTACTGAGAACAGCTGTGCACTTATTCATCGAGGGCTTCGGCCAGTACACCACATTTTGTCCCTCTTTCGGATTATAGCTAGGTCGCGTCTAACTTTAAACCATCCGCAAACTGTTGCCGAGGGAAATACCTTCATCTGGAATGGTGTTAACATGTATGGGTTTCGCCATTGTTAGCGGCGGCGACGATGTTATAAGAAGAAAAGGAGATGCTTTATTTCCATAAAATGGGCTCACACGGAGCATAATATAATATCATTTTAATATTATTATTTTACAAATATTATAAACAATAACCAGGCTCAAGCTATCAGCCACTCGCTAGCAGCCACTACGCTAGCAGCCACTACGCTAGCAGCCAGTTTTCGGGTATGTATATGAACCCAGAAGTTGCATAAGATTCAACCGTACTCAAAATGTTTTTATTGGTATATAACCAATATATTATCAGTGTTTAAGAGGCAATGCCAGAGAAAACCAGGCAGAACTTGGAAATTTTGTTCAACAGCCTTTTTGAGATAAATGTGTTTTTGTAATGTACCCACCTTGTTTTGTTGGGAAATGACATTTTTAAAAGTCATTTTGGGTTATTATGAATAAAAAAATGAATTTGATTTTTCAGTAAATTTGACTGCTTATATAGGGAAATATGGGTATTCATTTCTTAACAAAAACAGCCTACAATATAACAATTGATTTATATTCTAAAAGGTGACCATGAATACAACAGGAAATTATTATAACATCTCTGGTATCTGTTGATATGTAAATGTTCTAATGCAGTAAACTGTCGGGAAACAGCAGTTTGTTTTCGACTTTTTGGTGTTTAGACATACCAAAAGTGATGCTCTTCAATTTAAAAACCGATAAAGGTTGTAATCAGCTGTTTTGGTTAAATGAACTTCTGCTGCATATTTTTATACATAATTGACCATTTTGATACGATTTAACACAAGTATATAACTTTGTGGTGTTGGGAAACTTATTTCCCTCAACAAAAGATTGTTGCATACATGTACGGGTGATCTATTCCTAGACACATTGGTTAAATAAAGGCAGTTACAAATTCTGTACGGGAATGAGGATTATTTATATGATTGAAATTATTGTACTTTTTGCTGGAAATGTGGAATATGAGGAATTTAATTTTGCTATGATAAACATGCATCAGCCATTTTATCCATTCTCACCATATACAAGTTAAAGATATTCAAGTTCAACAATAATGTTATCCAACTCACCACATACTATATATAGCTAGTTTATACTTATTTTTGAACTTATGAGTCAATATAATGCCATCCGTGAGTAGTTTTGATGATTCAGCTGGAAATGATACAGTTTGCTCCCACCTTAAAACAGTACATGATATATCATGGACAGGACACCAAAGACAAAGAAAGATCTAAATGCCATAATTTTTGGCATCTTGAAAACTAGAAAGGCGGATCTCTTTGAAGCAGATGATAGTTATACTGTAAAAAAAAATATATAATAAAGCAGTCGGAGAACTATTCGATGATTTAAAAAATATCTTGTGTTGTTCATTAATTTAAGAAAATAGAAATCGATGTCAATATACCAAACAGCGTGCTCCCCGCTTTTGATTTTAATAGTCAACAGATTTTAGTGTACATAGAATCGTAAATATGTAATAAAATTATCAAAATGCTTACAGAATTGCTAATACAGGGAATCGACATTGAAATCATAAATTTATTTTGTGATATTGTGTCAAATAGCTTTCCATAATCTCGGCATCCTGTCAAATAGTTTCTGAAAAGTTATTATTGTTCTGCATGACAAAAAAAAGAAAGTTGCACTCGTGCATTAATACTTTTTTTAGCAGACAAATCTCTTTTAACGAAACATTCTATTTCTGAAGCAGTGGATATTGGTTACTTTTAATTAGACAAAAGGTTTAATCTATGGAAGATTCGAAATCTGTGGCAAATTTGGACCGAATTAAAAAAAGGAAGCCGAACAACACCCTGGATTTGTTCTCAAGTAGACTTTAGCTATACAGCTTCACATTGAAACTAGTGGCGAATAAATTATTGCCGTAGAACATTTTTATTAACATTTCCGTAAGGGTGGGGTAGGGTGTCCGACCCCAACTTTGAACCGAATTTAAAAAAAAACTAAGCCAAACAACACCCTGGATTTTTTCACAAGCAGACCTCAGCTACTCAGCTTCCCATTGCACCTAGTGGCGAAAAAAGTATTGCCGTAGGAACTTTTTAATTAACATTTCCCTGAGGTTGGCGAAAAAAGCATTGCCGTAGGATACTATAATTAGCATTTCTGTAACGATCTGGTTAAATTTATACATGAATCCTATTTGAGGTACCACAAGGGGCACCTGTTGCTTCTGATCCAACTAATGGGTTTCATTAATTTATAAAATTGCAACAGTTTTCAATATAGAACCTGATTCCTCAGAGGCTTAAAATCAGGAACGCCCCTCTTTTTTTCCGGCAAGATTAAAACCTGACAAGAATGATAAAAAAATCAGTGCTGTTTGTGGCATCGATGAGAAAGCTTTCATGATTAGGATAGATGACTTGAATGCTATAGTCATGATAGTCCTTCTAAGTTAAATGACAATAAGGAAAAGGCAAACTGTTGGTCATAAAGGCAGTTCTATTAAATCTAAAGTTAATATTCCACCCTTTCACAGAAAATTAGATAATAATTTTCGTCGTATGGACAACTCTGCCAGGGCACTTTTTGTAGCAGTTTCGTTTTTTTGGATGAGGCAGCTTGTGAAGATGATAGGATTGAAGGACGTAAAGCATTGATTAATTGCTTTAGACGTACAACCGTTTTTTGCCGTCAATTTTGTGCTGGACAATACTTAGACTCAGTCCCATATCATCAGCTCAGTAGTGCGGTACAGTACTGACATGATTTATAACAAACCTTTCTAAAATTGTCTGTTTATAAATTTTGAAATTATAAAGAAACTAAGGTTTCAAGACAACTCCCTCAGGCAAAGTTGACCTTAGATGAATTTGGCTATTTGTTTTACGTATTTTTGTCATATAGCTCTTCAATTGTTTCAGTACTTATACATCCCTCGGATTTTAAATGTTAGGCTTTGAGCGTTCCCGATGACGATATATCCAGAAAAGGGATTCGGACGCATGAAATTATTAAACGTGTAGTACATACATCATCAGAGAAATTACAGGATGTTAGATAAACCCAGAATGTTTATAATAATTCTGGTAGTTATACCAAGAACTTTAACCAGTCTAGCGATGACCGCACTCCTATAAATGACTTTAACAGAAAGAGGAAAAATGACTATTTTGACAATTCTGATCATGGAGCTTAAGTTGCAGGAAGAAGCACTTATTCCAACAAAGATAATTTTCGTGGTGGAAATTTCTCAAGGAAAGGAAAGTTTTTTGGAAAGCAGTTGGGAGCCCAAAAGGTTTCCCAAATTCAAGAAAGTAAGTTCAACCTTTTACACACTGTAAATATAAGTCCCGAGGTAAGGGCACGTTTGCTAATGTTTCACAGGAAGTGGACACAGATGTAACATGAGATAAATGGGTTTTATAAACTTTACTAGGTGGACTAAAACTCGAGTTTATGAATCATCCATAATTAACCATAAAAGAGACAAATGTTCTTAGATATGGTACTCACGAGTCGGTTATTTTAAAATAAATGTTTTATCAGAAAAATGTTATAGACATGTTCCTGTTGGGTAAGACAACTTGGGTTATTACAGCACAGTTTCCGTAGTTCCGAAACGACAAGAACGTCGGCTTCAGCTTGTCAATCTGAAACCACTCAACCAATTAGTAGTGCCTTGTAAATCAAATTGGTTTTGTACTCCGTCTAGTTAAAAATTTTGGATTTCTGGTGAATGAAAAAAGTCAATCTTAATACCAATTTAATATATAAAATACTCGAGAGTCCTTTTGACGCTAGAGAAAAGGATAGTTACACCAACATATACAGGATTTCAAAGTATTTTTGAAATCATACATGCATTAGTAAACAGTCAATAGATTCAAGCAGAATTAATGTAAAATTTACTAGATCTGATGGCTTCATGCATTTACCTCATACCTAGAGGCAGATTACACATGAGGCCAATCCAACTTTATTTGTTAGCACTATGGACATGATGAAGGCCAAACATCAGCCATTGAATCAGTTCATTTCTGTACGGATGAGATTAAACAACGTCCGCAATGATGGATCAATTTCATACATTATAAAACGAAGAATGGTCCTTACCACCCCTTGTCCTTCGGTTCAATATTGTTGAAACGGTTTTCATCATTGCACCAATTGAAGACGAATCTCTGTTCCATATTGATGGTACCATGGGGAAGTGTTGTAAATCTGATATATTTCGCTACCTTGAAGAGGAAGTTTGCTCTTCTTTCAATCTACCAATCACACACAGATTTGATATGCAATGGTATCGGAATTAATCAATATATGTAAGCAAAGAAATGTAGCACATTTTGGTGATATTTTACAAAGCTACCTCACAATTATGTGGACATGTTTTTGAAATGCTTGAACGATCGCTACGAATTAAAGAATTCAATCAAATCTGCGGAAAGACTCTGTCATTCGGAGCTAAGAAGGTGTATCAAGTTAATGAAGGCAGAGCGATTCGAGATTGGAAAAAGTTTCTGTGTAATGCAGAAAAAATAAACATTCACTAAACATATAACTTGGTGAGTATTGCGAGCGGTATACTAGTATTGAATAGTCCCCTTTAGAGGAAGATGCAGTGCTGTTTCTCTAGGGTGTTTTTAATGATCTAGAGGTTGGGGAAAAGATTTCATGCAACAGCATGTCAAACTCTGTTGACTTATTCAGCACACAGGAAGAAGCAAACACTCGAGTACTGTTGCATTTGTTGTGTGCAAATGATACTGATGCGTAATTGCTCTGTGTTCACTATTTTCACAAATATTCAAATGCTGAGGAGTCATGGTTTTAAACGGGATCCGTATCAAACTTAAAAGACAGAAGGCGGAATATCTTATCAGTCCATGGAATATGTCGGTTGTTTGGACCTTCAATCTGTTTTTAACTACCAGCTTGACATGCCCTAGCAGGTTGCGAAACCAATTCTTCTTTTTTTTTCGGTCAAAATAAGAAAACCGTGTTTAAGCTTTTGCATAGAGATGCAGAAAAATTCCGATCTCATTCGATAATGTTTTCAACAGCAGATCAGGAATCCGCCTTTAACAATGGACGTGCATTAGTCATATCATTATTTGATCCCAAGGAACGTTCAGGAATCTATACGACAATTTAAACAAGCTAAGAGTTGAAGTTGACACCATAAAGAATGCCAATCTTGTGAGAAATCCCCCCATGTGAAAACTCGTTTTTACAGCACATCCTTCATGCAATGCTTCAAATGCAAGTCTGAATGAGCTCTCGTATTTCTAAATCACCGTTCATACTTCCCGAAGACTCTGGTTGGCAAGAGAGTGAAAAAGATTTCCTTTGAGGGTCCTTTGTCAGCAGATTTCCTTCGAGACCTTGTTTGTACGTGCAAGAGCAAAACAGCTTGCAATACAAATGAATACTATGAAGGGTCGGATGATTGTCGAAATCATGTATTCTATCGAGTAATATTGGAAAAAGACGACGATAAAAAAGATGACTGATGTCAGGTTTTCAAAAATTGTTATGCCCTTTGTTTTTAAAAAGATCCCTACAACCAACCTTATTTATGTTCCAATCTAATAAAGCCCCAAAAGTTCATAGAGATAGAATATTCACAGAAGCTTCAGTCCTTCATTTAACTCGTTTTATTTAATTGTCTTGTGCCAAAATAAATGAAAACAACACGTTTAATGATTTCTTGCCTCCGAAGCGCTTTTCTGGATTTACCTTCATCAGGAACGCTCAAAGCCAAACATTTGATATCCGAAGATGTATAAGTACCGAAACCGTTGAAGAGCTATATCTCAAAACTATCTAAAATAAATAGCCAAATTCATCTAAAGCCAACTTTGCATGAGAGAGTTGAAACCTTAGTTTCTTAATAATTTCACAATTTATAAACGGACAATTTTCGAAAAGTTTGTTAAATCATGTCAGTACTGGAGCTGATGATACCATCGGGGACTGCACATACATATACATCAAAGCAAAAATCAAATTGACTTCGATTCTTTTATTTAACATCGTTAAAATTACGAAATATATCTTCAAAAGTACATGTCTTTTAAAAAAAATGAATTTAGGGTCGGTTGTTGTTGCGTCTTGTATTTTCGTATTGTTATTTGTCTGAATTCCCTTAAAATGGACATTTGGTGCTATTATTATTTTCAACTTTAGTCGAAAATAAAGTTTCAGTTTAATTCATTATTGATTTCTTGTTTAGTAACAATTCAGGTTTTATTTGCTCACTTTTTATAACTTCTTGTGAAATAAATGAACACTAGTAAATAAAGGCTTAGTTTTTTATTTACATTTGGTCAAAAGTTGGGATCGAACATCATACCCCACCCTTACTAAAATGTGAATTAAAAATTCCCTACCGCAAACCTTTTTTCGCCACTAGGTGCAAAGTGAAGCTGAGTAGCTGAGGTCTACTTGAGAAAAAATCCAAAGTGTTGTCCGGCTTATTTTTTTTAATTTGGTCGGAAGTTGGGAACGGACACCCACCCCACCCTATCGGAAATTTGAATCAAACATTCCCCACGGCAATACTTTTTTCGCCACTAGGTGCAACGTGAAGCTGAGTAGCTGAGGTCTACTTGAGAAAAAATCCAAAGTGTTGTCCGGCTTATTTTTTTTAATTTGGTCCGAAGTTGGGGACGGACACCCACCCCACCCTATCGGAAATTTGAATCAAACATTCCCTACGGCAATACTTTTTTCGCCACTAGGTGCAAAGTGAAGCTGAGGTCTACTTGAGAAAAAATCCAGGGTGTTGTTCGGCTTAGTTTGTCCAAAGTTGGGATCGGACACCCTACCCCACCCTTACGGATATGTTAATAAAAATTGTTCTACGGCAATGCTTTTTCGCCACTAGGTGCAATGTGAAACTGAATAGCTAAGGTCTACTATAGAAAAAATCCAGGGAGTTGTTCGGCTTATTTTTTTTTTTTAATTTGGTACAAAACTTGGGTTGGACACCCTTCCCCACCCATACGGAAATGTAAATAAAACCTTCCCTACGGCAATACTTATTTCGCCACTAGGTGCAAAGTGAAGCTGTGAAGCTGAGGTCTACCTGAGAAAAAATCTTGGGTGTTGTTCGTCTTAGTTTTTAAAAAAAATTGAAGTTTGGTCCAAAGTTTGGGACGGACACCCTACCCCACCCTTTCGGAAATGTGAATAAAACATTCCTTACGGCAATGCTTTTTTCGCGACTAGGTGCAAAGTGAAGCTGAGTAGCTGAGGTCTACTTGAGAAAAAATCCAGGTTAGTTTGTCCAAAGTTGGGACAAAAAAATCCAGGGTTTTATGTTTTTGTCGAGTCTGCAACTTGTGTTGCAGAAAGCTCGACATAGGGATAGTGATCCGGCGGCGGCGGCGTAAGCTAACTTCTTAAAAGCTTTATATTTTAGAAGGTGGAAGACCTGGATGCTTCATACTTTGTATATAAATGCCTCATGTTACGAAGTTTCCGTCAGTTCCATGTCCAATGCCCTTGACCTCATTTTCATGGTTCAGTGACCACTTGAAAATCAGTTCAAATTTTTTGTAGTGTTGAATTCTCTCTTACATGTAATTTTAGTAATAGGATAACTATATTTGGTTAGTACGTACCTTGCAAGGTCCTCATGCCCGTCAGACAGTTTTCACTTGACCTCGACCTCATTTCATGGATCAGTACACAAGGTTAAGTTTTGGTGGTTAAGTCCATATCTCACATACTATAAGCAATAGGGCTAGTATATTCGATGTATGGAAAGACTGTAAGGTGTACATGTCCAACTGGTAGGTGTCATCTGACCTTGACCTCATTTTCATGGTTCAGTGGTCAAAGTTAAGTTTTTGAGTTTTGGTCTTTTAATCTAATATAAGATGCCAAAGGTCAACTATATTTGGTGTATGGTAATATTTTATGATCTATATGTCAGTCCCGCAGGTTTTATTTGACCATGACCTCAAGTTTACGGTTCATTGCACAGTGTTAAGTTTTTGTGATTTGGTCTATTTTTCTTAAATTATAAGTAATAGGTCAACTGTATTTGTTGTTTGGAAGCATTGTTAGCTGTACATGTCTGCCTGGCATGGTTCATCTGACCTTGACCTCATTTTCATAGTTCATTGGTCTGTGTTTAGCTATCTTGTTTAATGTTAAGTTTATGTGACAGTTGTAATAAAGCTTTATAATTAGGACTTTCAACATAATATCAATGATTAGCAAACAAGGCGAGACATTTCAGTGTGTGCACTCTTGTTTTTTTTTAAATTTTGTCCAAATTTGGGGTCGGACACCCTACCCCACCCTTACGGAAATGTGAATAAAAAATTCCCTACGGCAATGCTTTTTTCGCCACTAGGTGCAAAGTGAAGTTTAGTAATTGAGGTCTACTTAAGAAAAAATCCAGGGTGTTGTTCGGCTTAGTTTTTGTTTTAATTTGGTCCAAAGTTGGGGTCGGACACCCTACCCCACCCTTACGGAAATGTAAATCAAAAATTCCCTACGGCAATACTTTTTTCGCCACTAGGTGAAAGTGTAGCTGAGTAGTTGGTCTACTTGAGAAAACATCCAGGGTGTTGTTCGGCTTAGTTTTTTTTTAAAATTCGGTCCAAAGTTTGGGTCGGACACCTTACCCCACCTTTGCGGAAATGTGAATAAAACATTCCATACGGCAATACTTTTTTCGCCACTAGGTGCAAAGTGAAGCTGAGTACCTGAGGTCTACCTGAGAAAAAATCCAGGGTGTTGTTCGACTTAGTTCTTTTTAAAATTTGGTCCAAATTTGGGGTCGGACACCCTAACCCACCCTTACGGAAATGTGAATAAAAAATATCCTACGGCAATACTTTTTCGCCACTAGGTGCAAAGTGAAACTGAGTAGTTGAGGTCTACTTGAGAAAACATCAAGGGTGTTGTTAGGCTTAGTTTTTTTTTTAAATTTGGTCCAAAGTTGGGATCGGACACCCTACCCCACCCTTACGGAAATGTGAATAAAACATTCCTTACGGCAATAATTTTTTCGCCTCTAGGTGCAAAGTGAAGCTGTAAAGCTGAGGTCTACTTGAGAAAAAATCCATGGTGTTGTTCGGCTTATTCTTTGTCAAGCCTGCAACTTTTGTGGCAAAAAGCTCGACATAGGGATAGTGATTTGGCGGCGGCGGCGGCTGTGTTAGCTAACTTCTTAAAAGCTTTATATTTTAGAAGGTGGAAGACCTGGATGCTTCATACTTTGTATATAGATGCCTCATGTTACGAAGATTCTGTCAGTCACATGTCCAATGCCCTTGACCTCATTTTCATTGTTAAGTGACCACTTGAAAAAAAAGTTCAGATTTTTTGTAATGTTGAATTCTCTCTTATTATAAGTAATAGGATAACTATATTTGGTATGTGCGTACCTTGCAAGGTCCTCATGCCCGTCAGACAGTTTTCACTTGACCTCGACCTCATTTCATGGATCAGTGAACAAGGCTAAGTTTTGGTGGTCAAGTCCATATCTCAGATACTATAAGCAATAGGGCTAGTATATTCGATGTTTAGAAGGACTGTAAGGTGTACATGTCCAACTGGCAGGTGTCATCTGACCTTGACCTCATTTTCATGGTTCAGTGTTCAAAGTTAAGTTTTTGAGTTTTGATCTTTTTATCTAATCTAAGATGCCAAAGGTCAACTATATTTGGTGTATGGAAATATTTTATGATCTATATGTCAGTCCCGCAGGTTTTATTTGACCATAACCTCAATTTCATGGTTCATTGCACAGTGTTAAGTTTTTGTGTTTTGGTCTATTTTTCTTAAACTATAAGTAATAGGTCAACTATATTTGTTGTATGGAAGAATTGTTAGCTGTACATGTCTGCCTCGCATGGTTCATCTGACCTTGACCTCATTTTCATGGTTCATTGGTCTGTGTTTAGCTATCTTGGTTAATGTTGAGTATATGTGACAGTTGTAATAAAGCTTTATACTCAGGACTATCAACATAATATCAATGATTAGCAAAGAAGGCGAGACATTTCAGTGTGTGCACTCTTGTTTTTTTTAATTTGGTCCAAATTTGGGGTCGGACACCCTACCCCACCCTTACGGAAATGTAAATAAAATTTCCCTACGGCAAAATTTATTTTGCCACTAGGTGCAAAGTGAAGCTGAGTAGCTGAGGTCTTCTTGAGAAAAAAATCCAGGGTGTTACTCGGCTTAGTTTTTTTTTTTTAATTTGGTCCAAAGTTTGGGTCGGATACCCTACCCCACCCTTACGGAAATGTTAATTAAAAGTCCCTACGGCAATACTTTTTTCGCCACTAGGTGCAAAGTGAAGCTGAGGTCTACTTGAGAAAACATCCAGGGTGTTGTTCGGCTTATTTTTGAAAAAAAATTCTGTCCAAAGTTTGGGTCGAACACCCTACCCCACCCTTACGGAAATGTGAATAAAAAATTCCCTATGGCAATACTTTTCTCGCCACTAGGTGCAAAGTGAAGCTGGTTTTTTTTCAATAGACACTTAATTTTGTTATTGACCACCATACTTTGTGTACAAAAAAAAAACCTTTGGTCTAATCAAAAGTAAGCGATATCTACTGATTCAGAACTAGAATGAGTCGTAGAAACAGATTTGTCGTTTTGAAAAATATTAAAGCACGAGCGCAACTTTCTATTCTTGTAATGCAGAACATTTCTTTCTTTTTAGGAACTATTTGACAGGATGCCGAGAATATGGAAAGCAATTTTGACACATATATCATAAAAAAAAATTCTGATTCTGATTGTCTTTCAGTTAATGAACCGTAAATGAAATTTTTAATTCATTGAATTAGTGTCTTCGACTGCTTAAATATATATTAAAAACTCATAGTATAGTGGTTACAAACTGAAAAAAACATTTCGAGGACATTTGAATCTTATGCATTTTTTGGGTTCATAGACATATCTGAAAACTGGCTGCTAGCATAGTGATCCATAGTGGCTGCTAGCTTCAGCCTGGTTATAAATAATGTTTACGTTTATCTGTATATTATGAACATACATTAATATAAATAAAGTGTATTTGCTTTTTACTATCAACTCTCAATTTACTACTAAATCTATCTACGGTGCCGTGGATAGTAAACTTGAAAATGATAGCAGATAGCAAATACACGTTATTCATGGTAATGTACAAAGTACTGAAAAAATGCAAACCGGATGTCTAGTCTGTCTTAAAATTTCGTCCAATGACGGAAAAATATCCGGACGCATTTTTTTTCATTTTTCTTCCATAATAACCCAAACTGAATAATCATAAAAATGGGTGACAAATGCGACAATACATGGTACTTAACGGACAAAGAGGCATGATGATTAATTTATTGTGGAATGAAGAGAAGCGACAAACAAAATGACGTCTGCTCGTTTAATAGTATAGAGTAAGCTTCATATTATTTGCTTGGGACAAACTTATCATATAAAACAAAAACGAAATATTCAGCAGTCTTTTTTCATATAGATGAAAATGCATATCTCAATAATAGGAAAAAGTGAGGCCAGATAAATTAAGGATCCCAACCCTCCACCTAACCTGGGACAGTGGTTAAAAACTAAACCTTAAGAACGTACTAGAAAAATCAGTGAAAAAGCTTTACTCACCAGATAGAAAAAAATATAAATATAAATAATAAAGTGTATATCCAACAAAAAGACACTAATTACACATACTAGTAGTTACTGATGGCTAGTTCGAAGCCACTATCAACAAATGAAAAAAGGACATGCATATTTTTACCACATATATAACATTGAATATAAAAAAAGATGTGGTTTAAGATGGTTTATCCCCATTGTATGATCTCACGTGTATCTGCATAGTATTTCTCTGAATAAACCTTTTACCACATATCCGACTTTCATACAGTTTATCGGCAGAGTGTCTTCTCGTGTGTGTCTTTAAGTTTGAATTGTCAGAAAAACTGTTTCCGCATACATCACATTGCTAGGGTTTATCACCAGTGTGTGTTCTCACATGTGTCTGCGAGGTTCCACTTTGAGCAAACCCTTTACTACATATATCGCATTTATATGGTTTATCACCAGTGTGTGTTCTCATGTGTGTCTTTAAGTTTGAATTGTCAGAAAAACTTTTTCCGCATGCATCACATTTATAAGGTTTAACACCAGTGTGTGTTCTTATGTGCGTCTGTAAGGTTCCACTTTGAGCAAACCCTTTACTACATATATCGCATTTATACGGTTTATAACCAGTGTGTGTTCGTATGTGGCTCTTTAAGTTTGAATTGTCAGCAAAACTTTTTCCGCATGCATCACATTTATAAGGTTTATCACCAGTGTGTGTTCTTATGTGAAATAAGAAAGCATGTGGTTCTGATGGAGTAACAAATGAAATGTTAAAAATATCTTGTACTATGAACGTCAACATGTATGTTAAATTATTTAACTTAATTCTTTTTACTGGCATATATCCTTCTAAATGGAGAGAAAATTATATTAAACCTGTATTCAAAGGAGGGTGCTTTAATAACCCCTCAAACTACAGAGGTATAGCACTTTCTAGCTGCTTAGGAAAATTTTTCACAAGAGTTTTGTATAACCGTTTAGAAAAGTATTCAGAAACTAATAATATTATTTGTCGTGAACAGATTGGATTCAAAAAAGGATGCAGAACTAGTGATCACATCCTTACTTTAAAAACTATTATTGATAAGGCTTTTAAATCAAACAAAAGAATATATGCATGTTTTATTGATTTTAAAAAAGCTTTTGACACTATAAATAGAGAAGCTCTGTTGCACAAACTTGCTGAATATAACATAAATGGACCATTCTTTAATATCCTTAAAGATATGTATAAAGAAGTTTTATTTGCAGTAAAAGTCACTGAAGGCGTTACTAATATGTTCCCTTCCTCAGTTGGAGTAAAACAAGGCTGCATTCTAAGTCCTACCTTATTTTCTTTTTATATAAATGATTTAACCTCAATGTTTGATAACACATGTGATCCTGTAACATTACATGACATAAAATTGTCTAGTCTTTTATATGCTGATGACTTAGTATTAATTTCAGAATCCTCAGAAGGTTTACAAAATTGTCTAAACAAGTTAAATACTTATTGTGAAAAATGGAACTTGACTGTCAATTTTGACAAGACAAAAACAATGATATTTAATAAAAGTGGTAAAAAACTTACAAAAGACCAGTTTGTATTGAATAATGAATTAATTGAATGTTGCACAGAATATAAATATTTAGGTATACTATTCAAGCCATCAGGAATTTTCACTAATGCTGTAAATCTCCTATGTAAAAAAGCTTCTAAGGCATTATTTTGTATTAAAAAAATACTCTACTCAGATAAGATGGATGTTTCTTCCCATATGAAACTATTTAATTCTTGTGTTAGTCCAATATTACTGTATTGTAGTGAGATATGGTCGCTAAATATTGTGAAGAACAACAAAACTCTTGAATCTCAATATTTATCTATGGAATCAGTAAAACTCCAAATCAAATTTGCGAAAGGTCTTCTAAATGTTAATTCAAAGGCAGTAAATACAGCTGTATTAGCTGAATTGGGAATGTACCCTATTGGTATACAGGCCCTTAAGTCTTCTATAGGATTTTGGTTACATATTTTAAAGTCAAATGAAAATGAGTCTTTATTATATAATGTTTATAAAGCTAACAAGCAGTTAAATGATGGATTTGCTTCAAAAGTTAAAATGCTACTTTCAAAATTAAATTTCACTCATGTTTGGGAAAATCAATGTACCTTCTCTAAAAAACGATTACTATTAGCCGTCGTGAAGAAGCTCAATGAAAATTACATTATATTTTGGAAAAATTGTCTCTTTAATGATGAAAATTCAATAAATGGAAATAAACTAAGAACCTACAGAAAATTTAAAGTTAAGTATGAACTAGAAAAGTACCTTTTATTGAATTTAGATAAAAATGTTACAAAAAATTATGCTAAAATAAGAATAAGTAATAGTATGTTGGCTGTTGAACGTGGAAGATACAACAAAACAGCTCTAGAAAATAGAATATGTCCTTTATGCCATAAAGAGTTGGAAGATGAATTTCATTTCATCATTACATGTTCAGAAATTAATAAAACTAGGATCAAAATGTTTAATGAAATTTCTAATATTGTCCCCTGTTTTAATTCCATGAGTGAAGAAAACAAATTTGATTTTATATTTTCCTGCGAAGAATGTGATATTTTACTTATCATTGTTAACTACATAAGTGAAATGTATAATGAGAGAAACAATTATAATGTCAATATATGAACTGTGTAATGTATATTATAACATATTTTTTGATACATAAGCATAATATTTTAATACATAACTTTAAAGAGGAGGCATGCTGTCAAAAAATAGTATTATAATTAATACTATTGATCTATGTTTTTGTTTTTCTTTCAATGCTACATGTTTGTAGTGTAACTGTTTATTGACTATCGTTTTGTAATTTAAATATGCCTGTTTGTTTGTTTTTTTGTTGTGTATTTTAGTAACAATCCTATTGTTTGGATTTCAAACTAATAAAATTCTTATTCTTATTCTTATTCTTATTCTTATGTGTGTCTGTAAGGTTAAACTTCGAGCAAACCCTTTACCACATATATCGCATTTATAAAGTTTATCACCAGTGTGTGTTCTCATGTGTGTCTTTAAGTTTGAATTGTCAGAAAAACTTTTTCCGCATGCATAACATTTATAAGGTTTATCACCAGTGTGTGTTCTTATGTGGGTCTGTAAGGTTCCACTTTGAGCAAACCCTTTACTACATATATCGCATTTATACGGTTTATAACCAGTGTGTGTTCGTATATGGCTCTTTAAGTTTGAATTGTCAGCAAAACTTTTTCCGCATGCATCACATTTATAAGGTTTATCACCAGTGTGTGTTCTTATGTGGGTCTGTAAGGTTAAACTTCGAGCAAACATTTTACCACATATATCGCATTTATACGGTTTATAACCAGTGTGTGTTCGTATGTGGCTCTTTAAGTTTGAATTGTCAGCAAAACTTTTTCCGCATTCATCACATTTATAAGGTTTATCACCAGTGTGTGTTTTCACGTGTGTCTGTAGGGTTCCACTTTGAGCAAACCCTTTACTACATATATCGCATGTATATGGTTTATCACCAGTGTGTGTTCTCATGTGTGTCTTTAAGTTTGAATTGTCAGAAAAACTTTTTCCGCATGCATAACATTTATAAGGTTTATCACCAGTGTGTGTTTTCACGTGTGTCTGTAGGGTTCCACTTTGAGCAAACCCTTTACTACATATATCGCATGTATATGGTTTATCACCAGTGTGTGTTCTCATGTGTGTCTTTAAGTTTGAATTGTCAGAAAAACTTTTTCCGCATGCATAACATTTATAAGGTTTATCACCAGTGTGTGTTCTTATGTGGGTCTGTAAGGTTCCACTTTGAGCAAACCCTTTACTACATATATCGCATTTATACGGTTTATAACCAGTGTGTGTTCGTATATGGCTCTTTAAGTTTGAATTGTCAGCAAAACTTTTTCCGCATGCATCACATTTATAAGGTTTATCACCAGTGTGTGTTCTTATGTGGGTCTGTAAGGTTAAACTTCGAGCAAACATTTTACCACATATATCGCATTTATACGGTTTATAACCAGTGTGTGTTCGTATGTGGCTCTTTAAGTTTGAATTGTCAGCAAAACTTTTTCCGCATTCATCACATTTATAAGGTTTATCACCAGTGTGTGTTTTCACGTGTGTCTGTAGGGTTCCACTTTGAGCAAACCCTTTACTACATATATCGCATGTATATGGTTTATCACCAGTGTGTGTTCTCATGTGTGTCTTTAAGTTTGAATTGTCAGAAAAACTTTTTCCGCATGCATAACATTTATAAGGTTTATCACCAGTGTGTGTTCTCACGTGTGTCTGTAAGGTTCCACTTTGAGCAAACCCTTTACTACATATATCGCATGTATATGGTTTATCACCAGTGTGTGTTCTCATGTGTGTCTTTAAGTTTGAATTGTCAGAAAATCTTTTTCCGCATTCATCACATTGCTAGGGTTTATTACCAGTGTGTGTTCTTATGTGTGTCTGTAAGGTTCCACTTTGAGCAAACCCTTTACTACATATATCGCATTTATACGGTTTATCACCAGTGTGTGTTCTCATGTGCGTCTTTAAAGTTGATCTCGTAGGAAAATGTTTCCCGCATGCATCACATTTATAAGGTTTATCACCAGTGTGTGTTCTTATGTGTGTCTGTAAGGTTAAACTTCGAGCAAACCCTTTACCACATATATCGCATTTATACGGTTTATAACCAGTGTGTGTTCGTATGTGGCTCTTTAAGTTTGAATTGTCAGCAAAACTTTTTCCACATTCATCACATTGCTAGGGTTTATCCCCAGTGTGTGTTCTCACGTGTGTCTTTAAGGTTCCACTTTGAGCAAACCCTTTACTACATATATCGCATTTATATGGTTTATCACCAGTGTGTGTTCTCATGTGTGTCTTTAAGTTTGAATTGTCAGAAAAACTTTTTCCGCATGCATCACATTTATAAGGTTTATCACCAGTGTGTGTTCTTATGTGGGTCTGTAAGGTTCCACTTTGAGCAAACCCTTTACTACATATATCGCATTTATACGGTTTATAACCAGTGTGTGTTCGTATATGGCTCTTTAAGTTTGAATTGTCAGCAAAACTTTTTCCACATTCATCACATTTATAAGGTTTATCACCAGTGTGTGTTCTCACATGTGTCTGTAAGGTTCCACTTTGAGCAAACCCTTTACTACATATATCGCATCTATACGGTTTATCACCAGTGTGTGTTCTCATGTGCGTCTTTAAAGTTGATCTCGTAGGAAAATGTTTCCCGCATACATCACATTGATGAGGTTTATCACCAGTGTGTGTTCTTATGTGTGCCTGTAATGTTAAACTTTTAGCAAACTCTTTGCAACACATATCGCATTTATACGGTTTATCGCCAGCGTGTGTTCTCATGTGTGTCTTCAAGTTTGAATTGGTAGCAAAACTTTTTCCGCATGCATCACATTTATAAGGTTTATCACCAGTGTGTGTTTTCATGTGTGTCCGTAAGGTTATACTTTGAGCAAACGCTCTACAACATGTATCGCATTTATACGGTTTATCACCAGTGTGTGTTCTCATGTGCGTCTTTAAAGTTGAACTCTGAGGAAAACGTTTATCGCATACATCACATTTATAAGGTTTATCACCAGTGTGTGTTCTTATGTGTGTCTTAAAGTTTGAACTGTCAGCAAAACTTCTTTCGCATACCTCACATTTAAATGGTTTATCGCCAGTGTGTATTCTTATATGGCTTGTTAAGCTCGAACTTTTAGCAAAACTTGATTCGCATACCCCACATTTAAATGGTTTATCGCCAGTGTGTATTCTTATATGGCTCGTTAAGCTCGAACTTTCAGCAAAACCTCTTCCGCATACCCCACATTTAAATGGTTTATCGCCAGTGTGTATTCTTATATGGCTCGTTAAGCTCGAACTTTTAGCACAACTTCTTCCGCATACACCACATTTATATGGTTTATCGCCAGTGTGTATTCTTATATGGCTCGTTAAGCTCGAACTTTTAGCACAACTTCTTCCGCATACACCTTATTTATATGGTTTATCGCCAGTGTGTATTCTTATATGGCTCGTTAAGCTCGAACTTTCAGCAAAACCTCTTCCGCATACCCCACATTTAAATGGTTTATCGCCAGTGTGTATTCTTATGTGCCGCTTTAATCCAGGGTGTGTACTTATATGTCTTCCTAAGGCTGAACTATGAGCAAACCCTTTACCACACATATTACATGTATTGTGTGTATTGCCAGTTCGTGTTCTCATCTTGATTTTTCAGTTCATTGGTTTCTGTGCATTCGTTTCGGCTTTTTCTTTGACTGAGGAATCTAAATAATAGAGACAAAATTTTATAGAAAACAAATGTCAATATTCGGACATATGAATTAAAGTTGTAAGCAGTTAAAACTAGAGGCTCTAAAGAGCATGTGTCGCTCACCTTGGTATATGTGAATTAAACAAAGGCAGCAGACAGTTCATGACAAAATTGTGTTTAGGTAATTGTGATGTGTTTGTACATCTTACTTTACTGAACATTCTTGCTGCTTACAATTATCTCGATCTATAATGAACTTTTCTGTGTAGTTTCAGTGGGAAATGTTAGTAAAAATTTACAAATTTTATGAAAATATAGGACAATAACTTCTTAGGGGGTCAATTGACCATTTCGGTCATTTTGACTTATTTTTGAGTCTTAAATTGCTGTACATTATTTGTGTTTACAGTTTATCTCCATCTATAATAATATTCAAGATAATAACCAAAAACAGTAAAATTTCCTTAAAATTACAATATTAGGGGCAGCAACCCAACAATGGGTTGTCTGATTCATCTGAAAATTTCAGGGCAGATAGATCTTGACCTGATAAACAATTTAACCCCTTGTCAGATTTGCTCTAAATGCTTTGGTTTTTGAGTTATAAGCCAAAAACTGCATTTTACCCCTATGTTTCTATTTTTAGTCGTAGCGGCAATCTAGATTGGTTTGCCCGGTCACAAAACACAATTTTTAAACTAGATAGCCTAATAATGATTCTGGCTATATTTGGTAAAATTTGGCCCCGTAGTTTCAGAGGAGAAGATTTTTGTAAAAGTTAACTAAGATTTACGAAAAATGGTTAAAAATTGACTATAAAGGGCAATAACTTCTGAAGGGGTCAACTGAACATTTTGGTCATGTTGACTTATTTGTAAATCTTACTTTGCTGAACATTATTGCTGTTTACAGTTTATCTCCATCTATAATTATATTCAAGATAATAACCAAAAACAGTAAAATTTCCTTAAAATTACCATATTAGGGGCAGCAACCCAACAATGGGTTGTCTGATTCATCTGAAAATTTCAGGGCAGATAGATCTTGACCTGATAAACAATATATCTCCGTCAGATTTGCTCTAAATGCTTTGGTTTTTGAGTTATAAGCCCAAAACTGCATTTTACCCCTATGTTCTATTTTTAGCCATGGCGGCCATCTTGGATGGTTGGCCGGTTAAAAAAACACAAACTTTAAACAAAATACATCAATGATGATTATGGCCAAGTTTGGATTAATTTGGCCCGATAGTTTCAGAGGAGAAGATTTTTGTAAAAGATCATGGATATTTACGAAAAATGGTTAGAAATTGACTATAAAGGGCAATAACTCCTACAGAGGTCAATTGATCATTTTAGTCATGTTGACTTATGTGTAAATCTTACTTTGCTGAACATTATTGCTGTGTACAGTTTCTCCATCTATAATAATATTCAAGATAATAATTAAAAAAAGCAAAACGTCCTTAAAATTACCAATTTAGGGACAGCAACCCAACAATGGGTTGTCTGATTCATATGAAAATTTCAGGGCAGATAGATCTTGACCTGATAAACAATTTTACCCCTTGTCAGATTTGCTCTAAATGCTTTGTTTTTTGAGTTATAAACCAAAAACTGCATTTTACCCCTATGTTCTTTTTTAGCCATGGCGGCCATCATGATTGACTTGGTTGGTTGGCCGGGTCAAAAAACAAAAATTTTAAACTAGATACATCAATGATGATATTGGCCAAGTTTGGAAAATTTGGCCCAGTAGTTTCAGAGGAGAAGATTTTTGTAAAAGTTAACGACGGACGACGGACGCCAAGTGATGAAAAAAGCTCACTTGGCCCTTCGGGTCCGGTGAGCTAAAAAAGGGATTATATACATAGACATTTTTGTTAATTCCTTCTTTAAACAATTCTAGACAAGAAGAGACTGACAGATCCGATTTTAATGATTATGAGAATTATGATTTTTGCTTTTTCTACAAATCGGTCTACATGTCCCCGTAAAACCCATTTTGAATGTCTTAAATTACAATGAATCTGTGTTTGGTTTGAGACCATAATATTGTCGAAAAAACAGCTATAAACGAATTGCGTTTTAGTGTAATATATAAAAAAGAAGATGTTGTATGATTGCAAATGAGACAACTATCCACAAAAGACTAAGACTGAGTTCGGGGAACGCTTAGAATGCACGATTTTGCGTTTTTCTCAGAGCTTATGGGGGCCTTGAGCGGCCCCCGGAGCCCTCGCAATTTTTTTTCCGCTCGTTGCGCTCGTAGAATTTATTTTGCCTCACTATTAAAACAAGCTAGTTATGGCCCTGGAGCGTGGAAACTTCGACAGGAAATGGTTTGTTTGAAAGAAGAATACCTGTCGTTGAACCTGGTTTTTTATCGCGCATACTTCTTTATATTCCAAGTGTAACCAGTTTCTGAAAATTATTGGACTGTACAGAAAATATGGTTCTGGTAGCTTGTAAAAATGAATTGTAAACAGTGTTATTGTAATTAGCGATAAGCACAAATTTACCATTTTATAAGAATGATTGGAAGATTGCGAAACCGGAAAGTGGAAATGAAAAGAAAATTATAACAAAAAAGTTATGTCTTTCTTTCGGAAAAGAAATTACGGCCACAAATCTGAATTTTAAGCAAATATACAAAATTTCGACCTCATTTTACTCAAAAAGTAGCACATGAAGGTATATTTTTTATTACATATTTGATTTAATCAAGTAAAAAATAGTCTATACGCAAATTTTCACGAACTTGTAAATACAGGATAAAAACTGTATCGTATGCCCTTAAGCAGCTTCCCGCTAAACTGTGAAGGGCGCATATACGTGTTTTGAATGTATAACTAGTTATTTGGGTTTGTTTTTTCTAAAAAACTAGTAATTACGATGCGAAATATGTTCTAGTTACCCCCCTTTGGCCGATCATTTGATATTCTCGCATAACTGATTTTGAATTGTGTTCACTCCACCTTTAGTTTTAAAGTGAATTCTTTTTCCTAGTCATTACATTAGAATACGTTAGAGTAATCAGATCGAAATTTAGAGTTAGAAGTTTGAAGTTAAAAGTTTGACGATGGCCGACAGACCTCGCAGAGACGTCCATGGATTGAATCATAAGTCACTATCGGAGTACGGGATCCCAGATGCGGGGGAAACCAAAGAGGAGAAGAAACTTGAAGATCCAAGCAGTGTTAAAAGGAAGTTGGACGTGAGGGACGAGGAAAAATCTCTAAGCAGTGCGAAGAAGAAGTTGGCGGCAGCCCTCAGTCTAGACAAATCCTGCAATGAAGATGATGTTGAAGACGAGGAGTTGAGATGTTTAAGGGCGGAGTTAAAAAGCACAGAAGATGATTTAAAATCACAGAGATTACAAAACGAAAATTTGAAGTTGAAGGAAGAGTTAAAGAGAAAACAGCAGGAGTTAGAAAAAGAGAAAGGTGAGAGTAAAAGTACTTTACATAAGAAAGTGGCTACGACATCTAGCGACAAAAGTAAAGAGAAGGTTTTACGGGAAAAATCAATTAAAGACCCTTCACTAAATGAACTTAGGCAATTTGAAAAATTAAACGAAATAGTAGACAAGAAGTTATCAAAGCTAGGTCTTCTTGAGCAAACAATTGATTCTGATTCGTCTTCTAGTACTTCATCTGAAAAATCTCACTCTGTCACTGTTAAGAAGGGAAAAAAGAAAGTAGATTGTATCAGGGTTTCGGATAGTTCCGATTCAGAGTCAGATTGTGTCGAAAAGAAAAAGAAGAAAAACAAGAAAACCAAGTCCGGAATTAAAGCAAAGGCTTCCGACAAAGTCAAAACTCAATTGCTCTGGCCCCAATCTGCTCTTCAATATGAATTCGTTAACGAGTCTGTTTCCTTTAACGATTTAGATCCTAAACTTTTTACTGCAGGTGAGCTGGAGATAATTACAAGTAAAAACATTTCAGAAAAAGAGAGGTCAGGTCGTTTAAATCTACTAAAGAAGATAACATATTATAGCAATATTTATTCTTGGAAAGGTCTGCTATCTTTCTATGCTGCGTGGTTACGCAAAATTGAGTTAGGTCAGAAGTCCTGGGATGATGATCCATCGTCTATCGAAGTTCCTATTCTTACTCAGTATATTGTGCCTAAAGCAAAAACATCGAGTTTTCCCGCTAAGTCGTCGGAAAATAAGGATGACCAGGTTTGGTTTTGTACTCTTTTTAAAAGGAACCGTTGTACGCACAAAGGGTCACATACAACTTTCATTAAAGGTCAGCAGAGAGTAGTTCAGCACATTTGTGCAGTATGCTGGAAAAAAGATAAAAGCAAACTAAGTCATCCTGAATGTGCTAACTCCTGTTCTAATTTTCCAAAGTCTGGATGACTAGATATATCTTTTTCTCCGATGAATCCTGACGCTGAAATTTTTTATCCTGAATATTTGAAACGAAATCAAGCACGTAAAATTTTTTCTAGTTCCAATACGGTAGTATATGAAGGTAATAGAGATTTTTCAAATTGTTCAGTTTGCAAAGAAGTACACAATTTAGATAAACATTGGTTAGAGTTTTTAGAAAGATCTGTGTCGGATCACGAACTTATTATGAGTTCGCAGAAGTATAATTTTGAGGATAGTAAAATCCCAGTGGTTTCGCATTTGAATATAGACTTCTTCAAATTCATGTTAACAGATTATTTTGATAGAAACATTTGTCAATTTTTGGAATTCGGTTTTCCTATTGGTTGTGAAAATTATACTGAATTTTCTTCTGAGAAGATCGTTCAAAATCACAAGGGAGCGGTCGAGTTCCCGGATGATTTAGAGAAATATTTGAAAAAAGAAATCGAGAAGAAAGCAGTATTAGGACCGTTTCACGTAAATCCGTTTTCTCATGATATTGTCATTTCGCCGCTGAATAGTGTTCCCAAAAAAGGTTCTCAGGAACGGAGGATCATCTTAGACTTAAGTGTAAAAGGAGGGGGTGCTATCAACGGTTATATTGACAAAGACAGCTATTTAGGAAATGAGGTTCATTTAAAATATCCAAATGTTGATGCATTAGTAGAGCTTATTAAAAAGCATGGTCGGAACTGTTTTATTTTCAAACGGGACTTGAGTAGGGCTTACAGACAAATTTTCATTGACTTACACGATGTGCACTTAGTTGGATACAAATGGAATGATCATTTATATTTCGATAGAGTCCTCAGCATGGGTTTGCGATCAGCTGCTCATATTTGCCAGCGTGTTACAAATGCAGTTGCTTTCATGTATCGGCAAATGGGATTTGATATAGTAAACTATTTAGATGATTTTGCGGGGGTGGAATCAGTTGACAGAGCCGATAAGGCATATATTGAATTAAAGCGTTTACTTGATTCCTGTGGTTTAGAAGAATCGTCTCATAAGGCAGTTTCTCCTAGTACTAGGATGGAGTTTCGTGGGATAATATGTGATACTAGTAAACTTTTGTTACAAATTCCTGACGATAAATTAAAAGATATTCAGGAAATTTTACTTTTTTGGACAAACAAGAGATCTGCCAAATTACGCGATATTCAATCGTTGGTAGGGAAATTAAATTTTATGGCGAGCTGTGTTAGACCTGGACGTATATTTATGAGCAGGTTGCTCAATTGGCTTAGATCAGCTTACGATCAAACTGGTTATATTGTAGTGCCTAGTTATGTTCAAAATGATATATTGTGGTGGGTCAATTTTCTACCTCATTACAACGGCATATCAATGATGATGATAGAGGAATGGTCGATACCGGACGAAGTTTTTTCTTCTGACGCTTGCTTGTCGGGTTGCGGTGGTTGGTTTGGTGGAAAATTCTTTCATCAAGTTTTTCTAGAATTTATTATGGAGTCTAATCTACATATAAACTGTCTCGAGTTATTATCTATTATAGTATGTTTAAAGTTGTGGGCGCAGTGCTTCAGGGGAAAGAGAATTCGTATTTTGTGCGATAACATTACTTCTGTTACTGTAATTAACACTGGTAAGTCCAGAGATACCTTTTTACAGTGTTGTCTGAGAGAACTTTGCTACATTGCTGCTATATACGAATTTGAGATTAGGGCTGTTCATTTAGCAGGAACTGACAAAAGGTTACCTGATTATTTATCGAGATGGCATACTTCGGATAAATTTGCTGCATTGTTCTATAATGCGGTATCAGGTTCATTAGAAGAGTTTAGTGCGGAAGAACATTTGTTTAAATTTTCGCATAAGTGGTAATTACGTTGATAAAGATTATATTTGAACAAGCATTGGACAGCCAATAAAAGAAATTTTTGAATGCTTTTCAGATTTAGAATTATTACAGTTAAAAGAGGATGTTAAAGTTTCTACTAGAGCAGCATATGCGCTAGGATCGAAGAAAAACTTATTAGTCCAATGGAGAGCCTTTTTACTATTTTGCACGTACTTTAATATGAGTTTTATTCCTGCAAATTTGGATACTATTTGTTGTTATGCACAATTTCTCAGTCGGTCTTTTAAATCTGTAGAATCTATTAAGAATTATATTAATGGAGTAAAAGTTATGCATTTAATGTTGGATTGCTCTTTTCCACACTTAGACAGTTTTGTTTATAAATTACTGCTTAAAGGATTGTCACGAACCAAGTCACATATGCCACGTAGAGCTTTACCCATTTCACCAGATATTTTATTAGAGATGGTGGAACATTTTAATTTAGAAAATGGTTCTGATTGTGTATATTGGTGTCTTTTTTTGTTTGCCTTTTTCTTGATGTCCAGGAAATCTAACTTAGTTCCAGATTCTTGTTCTCAATTTGACAAGAATAAGCAATTGACCAGAGGTAAAGTCTTTGTTGTTAACGATATTGCTATAGTTGTTTTTGAATGGACTAAGACTATTCAACATGGGGAAAAAAGATTAAAGATTCCGTTGGTTAAAATCCCTGGCTCTGTCCTTTGTCCGGTTTCTGCGTATAATCATATGTGTAGTAAAGTTCCGGCATCTCATGATTCCCCTGCCTTTGTTATAAGTAAGAATTCGAAGTTGACACCAGTCACGTATGGTCAGTTCCAGAGAAAGCTGAAATCTGTTATTCTGAAGACAGGGAGAGATCCTAATCTATATTCATCACATAGTTTTAGGAGAGGTGGTGCCACTTTTGCATTTAGTTCACATGTACCTAGTGATCTTATTCAATTACACGGGGACTGGGCAAGCGATGCCTATAAAATATATTTAGAATTTTCTATGAAAGATAAAATTTCTGTAGTTAGAAATATGGCAAAAATTGTTTGATTGTCTTTCAGAAGTTGTGACCAGTAAGAAGGTTTTGGTTTTTACAGATTCTATAGGGAAATATTTGGATGACATAATTTGCATGGATTTGGTCGCGGTCAGAGGAGCCAGGATATATTCTTTAAGAAACATGATTAAGGGTATAGATATATGTTTAGCTAACTATTCTCATATTATTATTCACTTAGGTACGAATGATATAGTTAATAACTCTGTTGACCAAATTATTGCTGATTTTAGGGAACTTATTGTTACTATCAAATCTTATTCATCCAGTATTAAAATTTTTATATCTTCTATTCTGCCAAGGCCTGTTGATTTTTCTTATACAGGTAATAAGTGTAAAAGTGTTAATTTAGAATTGAGCAGGATGTGCTCTAAGAGTAATTTAAGCTATATTAGGTCTTTTAAAAGATTTTTTCATAAAGGCATTCCAGTAAGGTCATTATTTGCTTTTAAAGATGGTGGGCTTCACCTTAATGAAGCTGGGCAATATGAATTGCGCAAGTGTTTCCAGCATGCTATTAATCATATGTAAATAATTTAGTATTTTGTATTTTGTCTTCATGTATGTCATTATTATTATTTAGTTTTTATAGGCTAGCCTAAAGGGAGTGTTTCATTCCTTAGGTGTTTGAATTTTCAAGGGAGTGTTTCATCCTTTGGATTCATTAGTGTATATATGTCTCTTTAAGGTACTCTACTTTTAGGAGAGATTTCCGTGAGTATCTCCTAAGTAGATCTAGCAGCTGAAGAAGTGTTTTATTCTTCCTGCTTGGAGTTGAACTTTCAAGAGAGTGTTACATCTCTTGGGTTTAACCACATCTGTAACTTGTTTGGTTTTGTTTGGCGGGCTAGTTTGGCGGATATTTAATTTTTGTGGCCCGCCTTAATTTATATTATTCTAGTTTAACTGAATAAGTATTAATATTTGTATATGTATTGGTAATTGTTCTTTATATTATAGTAATTCATGTATGTAAAGATTTATGTTTTCGGACAAATAAATTTATATTATTATTACAGTCTTTTATGAAGCCAAGAAGTAATTGGTTTGTTTTTTCTAAAAAAACTAGTAATTACGATGCGAAATATGTTCTAGTTACCCCCCTTTGGCCGATCATTTGATATTCTCGCATAACTGATTTTGAATTGTGTTCACTCCACCTTTAGTTTTAAAGTGAATTCTTTTTCCTAGTCATTACATTAGAATACGTTAGAGTAATCAGATCGAAATTTACCCACCCGCCCTCTCCTTTTTTTTTTTTTTTATTTTTGTCAAATTTCTAGTTTATTTATTTTATTTTATTTTTGCATTTTATGCATCAGTAACTTATGTGGCGGATATTTAATTTTTGTGGCCCGCCTTAATTTATATTATTCTAGTTTAACTGAATAAGTATTAATATTTGTATATGTATTGGTAATTGTTCTTTATATTATAGTAATTCATGTATGTAAAGATTTATGTTTTTATGTTTTCGGCCAAATAAATTTATATTATTATTACAGTCTTTTATGAAGCCAAGAAGTAATTAAATCTGATTCTTAAGAACGTCCGTGTAGTATTGTTTGTAAATTAATATATTTGTTAAAGACGACACTGATTAATAATTACATTTTTTAATTATTTGGCGTTCCATAGACACATTTCTTCAATATTAACTAAATTTCCTACTTTATATCCCAGGATAACCCAGGATAAATGGGGGGGAGGGGGATTCCAACTAAATGTCCCCATTAAAATGCATTGATCGTCTAAAAGGGGGATGGACCCACCCCATTTTCCCCTTTGATCCGCCCCTGTCAAGGGACATGCAGTAAGTTTGATACGATATTTTAAGAATATCAAGTATCAGCACCACTTGGCTCAGAAATTTGTTTTCCTATCTTTATATTAATAAAGGTATTTATAGAAAAAAACATCTTGAGACAAGTGCCTGTGATTCAGTTCTAAAAAAACCGACAAGAAATATATTCATTATACATAAATGATCAGTGTTTACTACAATACAAGTTTACCTTTTCTTAAATCAAAAACAACTATCGGTAATGTCGATCGTCGTGTAAACACGTAGAAATTAACAACAGTGAACAGACGATAACTGAAGTATAGGGTAAAACGACAACTCGTACCTTCACCAACTCGTACCCAATTATGTGTTTGCGTGAGTGTGTTCATAAACCAACTTTCAAGTATTAGGTTTTCTTGAACAATTAGTTGTTATTTTTATTTTGTAATTTATCTACTCAAAGGATGATTTAAAGGGTTTATTTTAACATTTTATTGCAATCCTGAATATAAACGGTATGTATAATATTGGAATACACTGACCTACAATTGTTAATTTCTGTGTCATTTGTGGGGCTCTTGTGGGAAGTTGTCTTATTGACCATCATTCCACATCTTCTTTTTTTTTTTTTTTTTGTGTCCTACAAAACAACCAGATACATTTTGATCAGCTAGGAATGCCTGCATTTGATTACCCTATAACGTATTCAGCTCTTAATCCAACTTTTTGAATTTTGTAATGTGCCCCTTTCAAAATAAAAGGTGATAGAACGTGCCGCTGGAAAAGGTCACATGCATGATTTTTAAGCTTAAAATATATGTGAATTTATGGTGAAAACTTTCAGGAAATATCTCATATTAAGGTAAATACAGACAACATTGGCATGCACTCATACCACGTCTTCTTATTTCTTTATGTTACATACAGAAACATCTATTCTTAGACAGTCTGTTGTCAGCCAAATATTCTAAGTCTAGCCAATATACCCTCATTTTCTAGTGACAGTCTACATTTTCCGATCTCAACCCCGCCTATTCCTTAAATACAGGGGATACCTTTTGTATTAATAATAAGTTTGCACTAAACATGCATGAATAATTTGACAGAACGTACAGAAAAAAGCATTCAATCTGATTATCAATCAAGTTCCTTTTCGTACAGTGCGATTTGCCTATATACTTTAGGATGATGGTATTTCTAATAAATACATGCAGCAGTTTGTAAGCCGGTTGTCTTTCCAATTTCTTTGTATGAAGTATGTTTTCAATTAAAGCTTGTGTCTGATTATTTGGGTGTCGTACTAATGGGGTGCTGGAATAGCGGGACCACTCCGTGTCATACTGTCTGTGTGTTCTCATGTGTGTAAGTAAGAACCTAAGTTGACCAAAATGTGTAAAAATACATCACATTCGTAAATTGTGTTTTACTGTCTGTTTGTTAGTAAAATTCTTAGTTGACTAAGACGTTGACAACATATATTACATTCATACATTGTGCCCGACTGTCTGTGTATTCTCGTGTGTGTTATTAAGAATTGACTAAAATGTTACCTCTATACACCACATCCATACGTTGTGTCAGTGTGTGTGTCAATACGATTCTTAGTTAAACAAAACGTTTACACATCAAAATCATTATGCGGGACTGGCTATGTGTTCTCGTATGTGTCTAGACTTAAATGTTGACAAAATTCATTACATTCATACATTGTGCCGGACTTTCTGTTTGTCCTCGTGTGTGTTAGTAAAATTTTAACTTGACTAAAACGTTACAACATACATCTTAGATCATCTTATTCATAAGTTGTGTCTGAATGTCTTGGTGTTCTCGTGTGTGTAAGCAAAATTCTTATTTGACTATGACTAAAACATGTAAAACTTTGACACCATTCCTCACATCCATACGTTGTCTGAATGGCATGGTGTCCTCGTGTGTGTTAATAAAATTCTTACTCGACTTGGTGAGCTACCATGACAGTTTATGTAAAAAAATCAGGTTAAACTAAAAAAAAAACAGGACCGGATAGAGTGAAAAATAAAAAGGCAGGGCAGATATTACAACTTAAAAAAAATGCAGGACACAATTTCTCATCCTAGCCCCCCCCCTCCCCCCCCAATAAAATGGTAACTCCCTTTAACATGTAAAACATTGACAAATACATTACATTCACACACTGTGTGTGTGATATAAAATTAAAAAAAACCAAAGCTGTGTATATGATAACAAAAGAGGAGAAATGGCATAGCAATTAAGGGAGCTACCATTTGATTTTTATGGGGGAGGGGCTATGATGACAAATTTTGTCCTGCATTTTTTTTAGCTGTAATCTCTGTCCTGCCTCTTTATTTTTCACTCTGTTCGGTCCTGCCTTTTTTTTTTTACCTAAATTGTCGTCCTGACTTTTTTTTTTGCAAATTCTCATCCTGCCTTTTTTTTTACTCAAAACTCCTGTCCTGCCTATTTTTTTCAAATTTCATCCTAGCCCCCTCCCATAAAAATCAAATGGTAGCTCCCTAACTGACAACTAGAAGTCATTGTACAATGAGCAAAACTCATACAGCATAGTCCATGTAGTCTGCTATGAAAGGCCCTAAATGGCAAAATGTGAATCATTTCAAATGGAAAATAAAATGGACCGCCTTATTTACAATAATGACAATGAACGAATAGATAATTTTATATACAATTTAATATGCATACAATTACAATGTACTCTTTACCACAAACGTGACATCTATAATGTTTACCTCCAGTGTGTGTTCTCACGTATCTCTCTTAATCACAAAGTTTACATTACTCCAAGGATTTATATACAAATCCTTGATAACTCTTTACCCCACACGCGACATTTATAAGCTTCATCTCCAGTGTGTATTCTCATGTGTCTCTAAGCCACAAAGTTTACATTACGCTTTACCCCACACGCGACATTTATAAGGTTCATCTCCAGTGTGTATTCTCATGTGTCTTCAAGCCACGACGTTCGCATAACTCTTTACCCCACACGTGACGTATATTTAAGGTTTATCTCCGGTGTGTCTCAAAGCCACGACGTTCGTATTACTCTTTACCCCAAACGTGATATTTATAAGGTTCAACTCCAGTGTGTGTTCTCATGTGTTTCTCTAGGCCACGAAGTTTACATTACTCTTTAACCCACACGTGACGTTTATAAGGTTCATCTTCAGTGTGTATTATCGTGTCTCAAATCCACTAATTTCATATAACTCTTTGCCAAACACATGACATTTAAAAGATTCATCTCCTTTATGCCACATGGATACGGTTTGTCCCCATGGTGTGTTCTCATGTGTCTTTGTATATAATTTCTCTGATTGAACCCTCAACCACATATATAATATTTAATCAGCAGGATGAGTGTGTGATTTCATGTGTTTCTTTAAACCATACATACTCTGACTAAATCCCTTCCCACATATATCACATTTATAAGGTTTATTGTGTGATTTCATGTGTTTCTTTAAACTATTACAATGACTAAATTCCTTTTCACAAATTTTACATTTAAAATGTTTATAACCACTGTGTGTTCTCATGTGTGGATTCATTTGTGAACCATCACTAAACTCTTTGCCACATACATCACATTTATAAGGTTTATCTCCAGTGTGTGTTCTTATGTGGGTCTTCAAGCGTGTACTATCAGAGAAACGTTTACCGCATTCATCACATTTAAAAGGTTTATCTCCAGTGTGTGTCATCATGTGTCTCTGTAAGGCTGAACCTTGAACAAACGCTTTACCACATATATCACATTGATATGATTTTTCCCCAGTGTGTGTTCTCGTGTGCCTCAGCATATCACTACTTTGTTTACTCCGTTTTCCACATATATCACATTGGTAAGGTTCATCACCCGTGTGTATTCTCATATGTGTCTGTAAATAGTTTTTCTCATAAAACCCTTTATCACATATTCCACATTTGTACGGTTTATCACCAGTGTGCGTTCTTTTGTGTTTATTTAAAGTTGAAGTTGTGTAAAACCTTTTACCACATGTATCACATGTATATGGTTTATCACCGGTGTGTATTCTTATGTGTATCTTTAAGTATGCATTTTTAGAAAACCCTTTACCGCATATGCCACATGTATAAGGTTTGTCCCCATGGTGTGTAATCATGTGTCTTTTAAACAAATTTCTCTGTTTGAACTCTTCACTACATATTTCACAATGATAAGGTTTATAATCAGCAATATCAGTGTGTTTTGTCATGTGGTTATGCAAGTTATGACTTTGAGTAAATCCTTGACCACACGTTTCACATTTATAAGGTTTTTCACCTGAATGTATTACTATGTGTACCTTTAAGGTTGCATGATTAGCAAATGCTTTTCCACACATTTCACATGTATAAGTGTGTGTTGTAAAGTGTTTCTGTAAGTTTGAACTCTCATAATAACTATAACCACATATATCACATTTATAAGGTTTATCACCAGTGTGTGTTCTCATCTTAACATGTGCTTCTGCAATTGTGGGCTCTGACAACATTATTTCCGTCATCATGAAGCTGGTGTTTTCTAATTAACTTAACTGCAGATTAGTCAAGGTCAAGGGGAGGTAATTGAATGTTTATCTGTACCCTCTTGGTCACCATATTTTCTTTAGGTTGTCTGGAGTCTAAAAAATAAGAAATTAACTTTAATTATAAAAACAAATTTCAATATCTGGATATTTATGTTTCACAAGAATACATGTGAAATTCAAATTAAATTTTACCAAATATTCTGAAATGACTTAGATGTGTGTACGGATTCTTAGTTTAGTTTTAGATGCATGATTTTTTTTATTAGTTGTTACGGTGGCAAGTTTGAACTAGCTGTCAGATAACTGTGAGTACTCTCAGATTTGTGCCTAGTGTCTTTTATTGTCGGGGTCATGTACAAGTACCCAGCCACATCCACTTGTATGTCACAGTGTCCATCTGATGAGTTAAGCCTTTTTCAACTGATTTTTATAGTTCGTTCTTATCTTGTACTGTTATACCACTGTCCCAGGTTAGGGGAGGGTTGGCCTCCCACTTATATGATAAAACCCCGCCACATTATTTATGTATACATATGCCTGTGTCTGTCCCAAGTCATGAGCCTGGAATTCAGTGGTTGTCGTTTATTTAGGTAGCGTAGCTATAATCCGACAACCCTAAATTCCGACAGTCCAGTAGTTGGAAAGTCCAATAGTCCGATGATCCGATATTCTGACAGTCCATTAATCCAACAGTCCGATGGTCCGACGCGAAGCTCTTCTGCTCAGGGAAGGGGGCTCTATCTTCTGCTGCAAATCATTCTATATATATAAATTGAATACATTTTTGTAACTTTATTGGGGTGTAAAAGCGTTGACCAAAGTACATTTTGTGTTACATTTTTTTATTCTTTCATTTTTTTCATATAAATAAGGCCGTTATTTTTCTTGTTTGAATTGTCTTGTACATTGTCATATTGGGGCTTTTTATATCGGACTATGCGGTATGGGATTTGATCATTGTTGAAGGCTGTACGGTGACCTATAGTTGTAAATGTCTTTGTCAATTTTGTCTCTTGCTTATAATACATTCAAGATAAATTACAACACATTTTAATTTAATTCACTTTTGATATATGGAGAGCGAACCCATATTATGAATCTATAAAACTAAAATGACGAGGTCCAATTTGTCAGCCGTCATCACATTAACACGACGAATCTAAGAATTCAACTTTATATATATATAACTAATATAGTACAAATGTGTAGATTAAAAATTACACCACTCCAGGCCCTTTTGTTTTCCACGTAATTAATATTGCCAATAATTAAGAAGTTCTGGGTCGAGTCTGATACCGATACAATAGTATATTCATCTGTTACCTATTACCTTATCTGTACGTTCCGCATTTGGCAGGCGCACCACCAAACGGTGTATTCCGGATATGCTATATACACGGGTCATAATCACAGGGTTGACACTACTAAATTGTCAAATTGTTACCTATTGTAGTATTTTAATCAGTAAGACTTTATAAGATAACAATACGAATACTAAAAATAAGGCGTATATAGGTACAGTTTTTAATTTGTTAGCGGGCATTACGTCATGAAAACAGCGAATCAAAGAATTCAACTTTATTTATAACTTATATTGCATGTTAATATAGGACAATGCTGTTGATTAAAAAAATACTCCATCCCAGGACCTTTTGTTTTCCAAATAATTAATATTACCAATAATTGATAAGTTCCAGTTAGACGGGTTCAAACAGAAAGATTTGAAAGCAGAGAAAACTGTGATAACTATCTTATAATCGGCGGCATGACTTTATCAGATGACAATACTAATACAAAAATAAGTCTTGCGCATAGTTATATACATTAATTCAGTCACGGACCCGCGATATCCCTGGTGTGTTCTAGTAAGGTACTATATTTTAGCTCTTAAAAACATTTCATTCATTATTGATGTGACCATTGAAGATTTTTTTCTCTTTTATAATTGCTTCTTGTAAGTGAAATTACAATCAACACAAACAGATCCCCCCGTTTACAATATAAAGGTGAGTTTGACGTTGCAAATCATACGTAACCAAGCAGAGTTGTCAATGACATCATTATCGTCCAATGAAAAATAAGCATGAAAAGTATGGGAAAGATGATTATGGAACTATTAACCGGTACAAGTCTTTGAAACTGTTGACTGGCAAATGGTTCTATGGAATGAAATCACACAACTATTTCATTACTTTTTATATAGAAACAATAATGTGTCCATAGTACACGGATGCCCCACTCACACTATCATTTTCTATGTTCAGTGGACCGTGAAATTGGGGTCAAAACTTTAATTTGGAATCAAAATTAGAAAAATCATATCATAGGGAACATGTGTACTAAGATTCAAGTTGATGTAACTTTAAGGTTCATCATAACAAATGGACAAATATGGCCGTATTTTTACCTTAAAATTTATTCTATGTACAGACTTACATGTGTTGTTTGGAAAGTTTTAAGGCCTAGCATCCACTAGATATATAAAAGTTAAATCCATTTTGTGTTTAAGAAAGCTACAATGTACAATCTTTTCTGGTTTTTGATGGGCATTTTTTTTCCTTTCTGCAGAAGTTGTAAAAATAAACAAACACCTGAATTACTCTGATATTGTCCACTCAGCATGCTCAGACAAACTCTTTAACTCGTCTATAGTTGAGAAGATACCTACTGCCCATGTCAATTACCAGGCTTCTCACAAAAGAACTCAAAGTTACTCAATTTTATTACGGCACAATATTTATATACACAAGACAAATAAATATATTTCACAGCACAGGACAAACACTCGACTATACCACTGACAGTCACATATAACAAGTATAGTTAGTGTTAAATATAGCGTCTAGCCATTAGAAATGTTCAATATATTAGTCCAAACAGTCGAATAAACACATGAGCTAGCCACAGTATACATAAGCACATCTTAGGCCGTGTTCACACCAAACGCCGTGTAGAGTAAACATGTTTACAATTAGTTTAGTGTAGTGTACACTTGTTTCACATTACATATGTTCACATTTATACACCTTGTTTAGCTACCTGTACATAAGATTTGTTCCCACTTGTAAACTATATGTCATTTAAATGTTCATTACGTAGAACTGAATTCAATTTTTTTGGAAATTTTTTCTAGCGGTAAGGGAACAACCATTTGACTTCGAAAACGGGGGTGGGGGATGGGAATGGAAATATTCCGATCCCCAATTTGATAATAAAAAAAATGGTCATACAGATGATAAAAAAAAAAATATTCTGAATCAAGAATTTCCCCATACATTATATAAAAAAGTATTTGATCAGTCACCAGCATCGAAAACTAGAGGCTCTAAAGAGTCTGTGTCGCTCACCTAGGTATATGTGAATTAAACAAAGGAAGCAGACAGTTCATGACAAAATTGTGTTTAGGTGATTGTGATGTGTTTGTTCATCTTACTTTACTGAAAATTCTTGCTGCTTACAATTATCTCTATCTTTAATGAACTTGTCCGTGTAGTTTCAGTGGAAAATGTTAGTAAAAATTTACAAATTTTATGAAAATTGTTAAAAATTGATTATAAAGGACAATAACTTCTTAGGGGGTCAATTGAACATTTTGGTCATTTTGACTTATTTTTGAGTCTGAAATTGCTGTACATTAATGCTGTTTACAATTTATCTCCATCTATAATAATATTCAAGATAATAACCAAAAACAGTAAAATTTCCTTAAAACTACCAATTTAGGGGCAGCAACCCAACAATGGGTTGTCTGATTCATCTGAAAATTTCAGGGCAGATAGATCTTGCTTGATGAATAGTTTTACCTTTGTCAGATTTGCTCTAAATGCTTTGGTTTTTGAGTTATAAGCCAAAAACTGCATTTCACCACTATGTTCTATTTTTAGCCATGGTGGCTATCTTGGATGGTTGGCCGGGTTAAAAAACACAAACTTTAAACTAGATACATCAATGATGATTATGGCCAAGTTTGGATTAATTTGGCCTGGTAGTTTCAGAGGAGAAGATTTTTGTAAAAGATCATGGATATTTACGAAAAATGGTTAAAAATTGACTATAAAGGGCAATAACTCCTAAAGGGGTCAACTGACCATTTTGGTCATGTTGACTTATTTGTAAATCAAACTTTACTGATTATTATTGCTGTTACAGTTTATCTACATCTATAATAATATTCAAGATAATAACCAAAAACAGTAAAATTTCCTTAAAATTACCAATTTAGGGGCAGCAACCCAACAATGGGTTGTCTGATTCATCTGAAAATTTCAGGGCAGATAGATCTTGACCTGATAAATAATTTGACTCCGTATCAGATTTGCTCTAAATGCTTTGGTTTTTGAGTTATAAGCCAAAAACTGCATTTTACCCCTATGTTCTATTTTTAGCCATGTCGGTCATCTTGGATGGTTGGCCGGTTAAAAAAACACAAACTTTAAACAAAATACATCAATGATGATTATGGCCAAGTTTGGATTAATTTGGCCCGATAGTTTCAGAGGAGAAGATTTTTGTAAAAGATCATGGATATTTACGAAAAATGGTTAAAAATTGACTATAAAGGGCAATAACTCCTAAAGGGGTCAACTGACCATTTTGGTCTTGTTGACTTTTTTGTAAATCTTACTTTGCTGAACATTATTGCTGTTTACAGTTTATCTCCATCTATAATAATATTCAAGATAATAACCAAAAACAGTAAAATTTTCTTAAAATTACCAATTTAGGGGCAGCAATCCAACAATGGGTTGTCTGATTCATCTGTAAATTTCAGGGCAGATAGATCTTGACCTGTTAAATAAATTGACCCAATGTCAGATTTGCTCTAAATGCTTTGGTTTTTGAGTTACATGTTGTATAAGCCAAAAACTGCATTTTACCCCTATGTTCTATTTTTAGCCATGGCGGCCATCTTGGATGGTTGGCCGGGTTAAAAAACACAAACTTTAAACTAGATACATCAATGATGATTGTGGCCAAGTTTGGTTTAATTTGGCCAAGTAGTTTCAGAGGAGAAGATTTTTGTAAAATTTAATGCCGGACGACAGACGACGGACGACAAGTGATGAGAAAAGCTCACTTGGCCCTTCGGGACTGGTGAACTAAAAAATGGAATAAAAACGTACACGCGAAAAAAAATCTGACTCAGATAAAAATAATAACCCTCCCCCTTTTTTTAAGTTAAGTGGTTGCTACTTTTATATGAAAGCCATTTTTATAATTTGCAGTAGTTTGAATATACTAGAGATGTCTCGATAACGCATTAGAAACGTTAGCTACAACAGCGTGCTTACAGCCGAAAAAAATGATTGAGATATTAGGGATTACTACATTTCTATCTTTTCTGTTCGTTTCAAATGGTATTTCTTCTCCAAGGAGTATTTGGTAAAGGAATAGGGTAACGTTGTTCCTGTTTATTTTACGTGTTATTTAATGGATCTGAGATACTAGACAAACATATCATTTACCTCACACTTTTTTTAGTCATGCATTTATTCGTGAATCGTTTTTTTAGTAAAGATCAGTGGCGAATAATTCTGTGTACATGAAGTAGATTCAGAAAGACCTTTTCAAATTATTTAGGCAGCAACTATTTACTTCATTTTTTGTGGAGGGGGAGGGGGCGTGCGCTATTGATTTTATTCAGGACAAATTTTGGTGATAAGTGGAAATCAATTTTAGCATTATATATAGTGGCAGCTGAGGGTGAAACAAACAAAAATTTTTTCAAAGCCAAAAACTGGAAACATTTTTTGTTTACAAAACAAAATCCATAGCTCCCCACCCCCTTGCCTTTATGTTTTATACTCAACTATAATAGCCCCCCCCCCCCCCCCCCCCCCCCGAAAATCAGATGGTTGCTGCCTTATGGGTTCGGCAATGATGCTGCTTTGAGTCTTGATTAGGGGTTAATAAAGTACGTTATTTTTTTTTAACAAAATAAAATCTGTAAAAATTAAGACAACTAATAATTATCAAAAATATCAATTTTACTCAAAAATAGTTTCCTCCTTTTATATACACGACAAAACTTATGTCCTAAATGCCTAGTTTGGTGTACACTTAACCTACACAAGGCCTACATTGACTATCGGCTGTGTGTAGGTAAAACATGATTTAAACTACATGTAAACATTGAGTTTTATCAATGGGAACGCAATTGTGTTTAGTTTACGTGTGAGTTACACTAACACAAGATCGAATTTAGGTCAATGTGAACACGGCCTTATATATATATATAAGCACATAAAATACAATTAAATTCATAACTAACACAGTTGTATGCGGCGGGTGGGAGGGTAAATAATTTCAACGAAATATTTCAAATGTACCGCGAATCCCGAATCAAAGAAATATATAAGAGCGTCCTGTATCCAGGAAACAAGTTAACCAATCAAATAAAGAATACTCGGAACAATTTCTTCCGAGTAAATGTAAACAGTGATTCACGTGGTAATTATCCATTTTTATAAAATCAATAATTACACAATTGAGGACAATCAAAACAATACAAACCGGTTTTTACCTGAGGGAGCATCTCAAAGTTGTTTCACAACTTAATTAATTTTCACACCTAATGCATGAAGGAAAAAAAATGCCCATCGAAATTCAAAAAAGATTTCATCTTTCTGATATGAAAATACATTTAACTTTTATATATCTAGTGGATGCTAGGCCTTAAAACTTTCCAAACTGCACCGGTAAGTCTGCACACAGAGTAATTGTTTAGTTAAAAATTCTGCCATATTTGTCCATTTGTTATGATGAACCTTAACTTCATAAAAAAACTACCTTGAACAAAAACTTTAACCTAAAGTAAAACAGGCAGACAGAAGGACGCACAGATGGACAAACGAACGGGGGCACAGACCTGAAAACATAATGGCCCCTACTATCGTAGGTGGGGCGTAAAAACATACTGAGGTATATTAATGCTAAGTATGCGTTCCATAGACACATGTTATATTGGTGTTACGTGATCTGTGTAAATCATTTAAAAAATAAACTATCCGAGTTATCTTTATATTATATTTTAAAGTTAAATACAATATCTGAAGTTGAAGGCAACGGCGATTTCGTTGTCAGTTCGTATACCTTCAAATAAATATTTATTATGTTGGTCCAAGCTTTAATAATTTGTTCTTTCAGTCTCAGAGACACAAGTTTCGCAATCAAGTCCGAAACCACTGACATCTTATACATTGATTACATAAAATACATAATAGCTGTCTAGTTAAACATTTTTAAACGACTTACGTTTACCTTTTCTTGATCAAACACAAAACAAATCCATGTAAATTTGACAGACGGATAAATAACAATACCAAAAGGGAGATAACAAATTTACAAATACGTATGGAACGCCTGCTGTAACAAAGCAATCTGGGTAATACCAACAGTAGTGTATTTTGTTAAATGTATTTAAACAATTTTAAGGTGGATAGAATCGGATAGAATTTCCCGTCATTCTTTACAACATTTTTACCATGAAATTAAATATTATAGAAGCATGGATCACTATGCTTTTTCTAAAGCTACAAATCTTTCAAAACTACTTGATTTTGAATAGATTATCGTTTGAATCATCATAAAATAAAACACACACATATGTTTTGTTTTCTAAAGAACTTGTTATTAATTTAAAAAAAATAAAAATCAGCTATTAGATATATAAATAATATGTTTTTAATGAATTTATCGGCTGACAGTTTTGACTTTTTAACTCAAGTTAAAACTTCCACACAATCTTATTAAACAACATGTGTTTTAGTTGCTCAGACTTTAGCAGTCTCGTTTGAATTGTTTTATATTGTCATTTCGGGGCCTTTGATAGCTGACTATACGGTATGGGCTTTGCTAATTGTTGAAGGCCCGCCGTACGATGACCTATTGTTGTTTTATTTTCTATGTCATTTTGGTCTATTGTGGACATTTGTCTCATTGGCAATCATACCACGTCATCTTCTTTTTTTTTATATCATGAAAAATTAAGGTTGTTACCCGGTGTTGGAAATGTCATAGCTGACTGGATTGTGCCTATGAGAGAGACATTTGGTAGTACTAGTATAAAGTCTCATTCTGAAATACCAAGACTACGAATACCTTAAGCCTTGATGATTTGACAGTTTTTCACCAGTAACACGTGCACGGCAACAAGAATACAAATCACAGACACAGTCTAGTTATGATTTACAAGGTTATGTTGACTTTAATGAGGTTAAGACATCTGCATTTCATTCGGCATATTCAAAATAAGAAGCAGATCTCAATGACTTTTCAGATTCTGACGCACCTTCTGTGAATATTTGCTTAAACCTGAGCTTGAAGAAGTCAAACGTGAGTAATCACGTCCCATTTCAGCAATGAGCAAGCCTGTTGATTCACTTACCCGCTTGGAGATCATCGGGTATTCATTAAAACTATCAAGACCTGATGACAAAAATCGTTACTACAAACCGAGTTTGAGGACCGAAATAAGGTTCTAGATTTTCCAAGTGATCGACAATCTAAGCCGGATAACATTTATAGAAAAGATGAACTAGAGCGCATCAACTTAAACGTTGAGGAAAACATAGAAAAACGTAATTATTCACGTAACCAAAATACACAGCAACATACATCACAATTTGGATGGCAGCAAGGACCAAATAAGCACATACAAACATATATCAGAAAGGCAAGTTCCAGTCCCAATAAAATTGAGAATGGAAATGGGGAATGTGTCAAAGAGACAACAACCCGACCATAGAAAAAAAAACAACAGCAGAAGTTCACAATAGGTCTTCAATGCAGCGAGAAATTCCGGCACCCGGAGGCGTCCTTCAGCTGGCCCCTAAACAAATATATAATAGTTCAGTGATAATGAACGCCATACTAATTTCCAAATTGTACACAAGAAATTAAAATTAAAATGATACAAGACTAACAAAGACCAGAGGCTTCTGACTTGGGACAGGCGCAAAAATGTGGCGGAGTTAAACATGTTTGTGAGATCTCAACCCTCCCCCTATAACTCTAACCAATGCAGAAAAGTAAACGCATAACAATACGTACATTAAAATTCAGTTCAAGAGAAGTCCGAGTCTGCATGCCAGCTCCAGACTTCGATAAAACTGACTGAAAGATTATGATTTCATCATATGAACATCAGTTACAATCCTTCCCGTTAGGGGTTTAGTATGACTAAGACTTCATCAAAAGTTAGAATCACATACACCATCAACTATAATCCGTCGCAGATTAATACCTTCACAAGAAATATTTAGGGAATTAATATATCCCGTGAGAACAATAAACAGAAACATGTGCCCTTCAAGACCATTTTTAAATTATGAAGAGTCACCGCAATTAATGCTTCTAGTTAAACCAAAATAAAAAACTTAGAAATAACAAAAGGACTGAAGTATGATCATGGTTCATCAAGTTTCAAGCGTATGTTGATCGTTTATTATGGACTACCTAGGCTAGTGACATAGCTTTGTTAACTGGTGATTCCTGATAATTGGCCACTTCTCTAGACTAGTAATATGACTTTGTTTATTGGTGATTCCTGATAATTTTTCATTACTCTAGGCTAGTGATATGACTTTGTTAATTACCATAAATTGGTGATTCCTGATAACTGACCACTACGCTAGCATAGGCTATAGTGACATGGCTTTGTTAACTGGTCATTCAAGAGAATAGTACACTATCCGAGGCTAGTGACATGGCTTTGTTTACTGATCATTTCAGAAAATTGACCAATACGCATACCCTAGGCTATTGATATGACTTTGTGAACTGGTGATTCCTGATAATTGGGCACTACCCTAGGCTAGTGGCATAGCTTTGTTAACTGGCTTTTTTTTAAGTCTGCATACAAACCTACAGACAATGTGCAATAATTATGTTTTTCTATGTACATTTATTTTTGTGGTTCAATTGTACCAGGAAATCCGCAAATATTGGTATGTTACGAATAATAATGGATACACATTAAATGCGTAAGTTGTAACTATGGCCAATTTAACACAAATGATCATGAAAATAATGAAACAATAAAAATACTGAATTCAAAACGGAAAGTACCTTATTCAATGCTAAACAGAAATGAAAATGCATGTGTGTCCTTAATTTTCGTATGGAATTTTTTATATGTTACCTAATTTGAAAGCCAACAGATCGAAAAGAGTATCAACCCCTTGTGAAACTTCGCGCTCATAAGTAATTTGAATGCATTTTATTTATATGTATATTGCAATAAACACGTGAAAGATCCTGCAGATGACACAATTAGATATTAAATTATTCCGCCGATCTATTTATTTTTGAACATCAGGTTGACGATCGTGTTTTACATGCATGGTCGAGCTAATTTTCTATATTACCGTACTATTATGGAGTTTTAATTATTTATTAATAAATGTCTCCGGGTCTGTATTTTAATTTCTTTTTCTTAATTTTCATAAATATCATATACTGAATATTTTATATTGCGAGATGACAAAATTTGGATCGATTTATGAATAACGTGATGTTTATTGAATTAAATATTGGGTCACATAATATCTGTCATTTGAAAAACATGCAAAGTTGAGTAACTGTTAAGTTGTTTATAAACGTTGTATCCTGAGGAGACATAAATAATGTATATTTTTCGCCTATCAAAAAGTCTGGCGCCTCTGACCTTTGTTTGTATTTAATTTCAGTTTAATTTCAGTTCATTTATATGTTTTAGCATTTAGTATGGCCTCCATTATCATTGCACTGGTGTACATGTTTGTCTAGGGGCCAGGTGAAGAACGCATCTGGGTGAAGGATTAAATGCTTGTTGTGTTTAACACACGCTGGTCCCCTTTGGTTTTTTTTTTTATTTTCTTCTCTGGTTGTTGTCTCTTTGCCACACTTCTTTCAACTGTGATATATTCATCAGTTGTCTTAGAAGAAATAAACAGAATAAAAAAAAATATATTAGATAAAAAAAATTATTCAGCAACCAAAATTTATTCATTGAAATTGAGACATTAGGGTAGAAGTGTTCGAATTAGATCGCAATTGACTGTCCCTTTAGTATCTTTCGTCCCTCTTTTAATAAGGAATAGCTAAAGGTTTTGAATTTCAAAATTACACAGTTTTATTATTTGACTTTTTGTGAACTTGTGATTGCAAATACTACACTTTTTAAAGTATCATATTATAGAAAAAAAAAAACTTTTCTTTTTCGAGTTGAAAAATGAAATAATCAAAACATTTTTTTATAGTTTATAAATCTTAATGATATTGATTAGGGTTCAAGATATAGTCCACAAAGCAGGAAAATAACGTTTTTTGATTAAAAAGTTCGCCAGCGACAGACAGAGAAGCGTACAGCTTGCTATAGTTCTATCATTACTAGTTTCTTAAATAAATAAGAGGTATGTGTGCCACTAGGTAGCACATATTTGGTATTTATGGAGTAGACTAAAAAGTGTATCTGAACAGCGGTATACTACTGTTGCCTTCCTTTATTTATCTGATCCCGTTTCCAATTATTCCAATACCGCCTAGATATATGTTTGTCAAACGGTATCTTGAAATTGATTTTGTCTGGATTCCATGCTGATACTTTTTTCATCTAACAACTCTTTCGAGTAGGCGATAAAAACAATTAACTCTGCCCTGAAATGACAGAACAATCAGTTTGCCTGTTTTGAATTGCTGGTCTTCAAAGAACAATGACATCTATAAGTTACCGACCATATGAGTATGTACGTGTTTGGTTTTTAACAGGCCGCATAATCTGAGTATTCAGACCCTATTTTTTTAGAATGAATTCAAACTTCCTTAACAGAAATCGATGATGTTCAGTAGTTGTCATTTGTTGGTGCGGTTCATTAGTGTTTTTCGTTTCTAGTTTTAACATAGTTTGAACGGTTAGTTTTCCCGTTTAATAGGTTTTAACTTGTCATGTTTTGGGCAATTTATAGCTTGCTGTTCGGTGTGAATAAAGTCTCGATGTTAAAGACCGTACTTTGACCTATAATGGGATTTCTTTTAAATTGTGAATTGGAAGGAGAGATGTTTTATTGGCACTCATACCACATCTTCCTATATATGTAGCTTGTTTCTTGATTCAAATTAAAACAAGTTATTGTGTTATTTCACATGGTTAAAATAAGGAGATAATTTTGTAAAATTTCAGCTTTGAATTTGGATTGGAAGTTCATAAACCAAACTATTTTTAACTTGATAATTACTAGTACTCAAATGAACGACTCCTATCTCGAATCTATGATAAACGTGATAATATTAACTTTCAAAATGTCAACTTCCCGTAACTCAACAGTAACGTACATGATCACATATCACAATTGATACATTTCCACATCATTCGGGCTTCATGACAAGGGATGTGTTGTGTTAACAGAAACTGCTCCCAAAGAATAAGGAGGAAGAACTACTGAAATCGACACAACAAATATGTTACTGTCCCCATCATAAATGTGTTAACCGATATTATAAATCTGTGTCTCTACTCACAGGCAATGTGTTTGCGCGGTTTAAGATCTTAAAAAACCAGACTAGTCTTATCTTTTTATTTAACCAGAAGAGGTGTAAGATCTGTAAATTTAACCAGAATAGTTGTTTGGTCTGTAATTTTGACCAGAATAGTCGTTTAATCTATAAATGTCACCACAATAGTTTTATGATCTGTTCATTTAACCAAAATAGTCGTTTTATTTGTAAATTTAATCAGAATAGTCGTTTGATCGGTGAATTTAACCGGAATAGTTGTTTGGTCTGTTCATTTAACCAGAACAGTCGTTTGATCTATAAATGTCACCAGAATAGTTGTTTGGTCTGTAAATTTAACCAGAATAGTCGTTTGATCGGTGAATTTAACCAGAATAGTCGTTAGGTTATAAATTTAATCAGAATAGATGTTTGGTCTGTAAATTTAACCAGAATAGTCGTTTGATTGGTGAATTTAACCAGAATAGTCGTTTGGTCTATAAATTTTACCAGAATAGTCGTTTGATCGTTGATAAATTTTAAATATCTTTTCTCTTATTTAAATGTATTAAATAAATATTAACGCCATATATAACACAAAAAAGGGGGGTCCAACTACATGTTCCCATTCAAATGCATTGATCGTCCAAAAAGAAAGGGGGAGTTCCAACCCCTGGAACCCCTTGGATCCGCAACTGTAAAGCACACTTTACCATTCATTGCATTTTGATTCTTTATGATAAACTAACAAGCCGTGTAAAAGAGCAAGTCAGAAAATTAGCAGAAAACATGTACTTTTTTTATTACTTCTTAACTGCAAAATCAGATTTAAAACAAATGGTAACATATTGTTTAAAGCAGTAGTGTTCCTCTTTAAAATATTTTTTATTGTACGTCATACAATTCCGATACCATTGACAGTTATTCTACATAACAGCTTGTATTAGCGATGGCTTTATAAATTGTTTGCTAGTTAAACTTTGTTTTTCAAATAACCTTTTAACGCTATGATACAAACAATAGATAACTGCCAATATAGAGTACGAATAAATCATATGTATGACAGTAATGAATACACACCAACTTTTTCTTGATATACCTACATCTTGTTATTTATAGGTATAGACTGCACAGCTATGTCTGGTATCTCTCTATCTGGGATCAGGAAATCGATATAGGCGTTTTCTATTATAAGGTCGGATTTACAACTGTAGGCCTGACAATTCTTTCAAAACTGAATGATCATTACAATATGTCAGGCTTGCTTTTTAAATTTTATCAAGAAAAGAGGTAAACCATACCAATGAAATTAAGCTCGATTAAGGTTGAAAATATACATACAACGCTATGGCAAAGAAAACCCAAATAAACGACCTTAAAGAAAAGTAATACAAAACACAACACAGCACTGACTATTTAATGTTATCATTATCATTAGAGTTTACGGTAAACAATGGAGATTTGTCTACTTAATTATCGCTTTACCTTTAAATTAGGAAGGTACTTTTGATTGCACTGATTTATGCTGAAACATATTTCTGGAATACAAAAGAAAAACCGTTTTCACAACCATTGATTTATTATTAGTATTATCGAATTCGAATAAATACATAAGTCTTCCAAAAAAGGAAAAAAGCCTCTGTGGTCAAATGGTGCTAGAAGTTCATCTATAGTTACCAGTAACCTGACTAGGGGTATTATTTCCTGCAGGTTGTAACTGTGCCCAATTCCACACAAATGTTCAGGAAAGTCCCTAATCAAATGCAAAAACGAAATGAAAATGTGTGTCCTAAATTTTCATTTCGCATTTTGATAGTTGATTAGAACACCATCAACGTCCATTAACAGTAATTTCCTCCGAAACATTATCAAGCCACTATAAAACTTTACGCTTGTACATGACTTGAAAGCATTTCATTTTAGGTGTATATTCCAATAAACTTGTAAAAGAATCTGCAAATGATTCAATTAGATAGTCACCAGTCCATGTATTCAAACTTCAGGTTGCCGAGTATTGTTTTACTCGCACGGTCGAGCTTAACTTCTATATTGTAATACTTTTATGAAGTTTTAACTTTTCGTTAATGAATGTCTCCGAATCTGTAGACTGGAGATAAAGGTAATATTTTAATCTAAAGAACTTACCGATATCAGTTTAATGAAGGAATTCATAAATGTATTTTGGTTGTAACGGCTTATTCTCCCGTTTTTCTCAGGTACAAACAAACCTGGAAATCAATTTTCGAACATACTGAGGATAGATGTGTCTGGAATAGATACCCGACGGTCGGACACGCTAAACATACAGATTACATATTTAGAAATTCCCTTCTTCGTAGGTATGGGGACGGAGAAGGAGTGTGGGGGGTCCAGTAGTTAGAATCCCATTTTTTAAAAAAGATCAATGCTTAAGAATAGAGACATTTGACTATGACCAGTGGCGGATTCAGGGCTTCGAAATTTGGACTCCCCTTTTTCTTGGACGATCCATACGTATGGATGGTGACACATGGTGTGGACACACACGCCCTCCTTTATCCTGGGTTGGGAAACCTCTTAACTGGTTCTGCCTCTGGAGATTTTCCCTTTTTAACAAAGAGGTTTTAAAGGATCACTTCTTGTTCAAATTAGATGCTAAAAAGTTTGTTCTCAATTATAAATTCCTTAAATGTGTTCTTTAATATCTTGAAAAAAACTTGTAGTGAACACAATTAATAGTTTCATGCTATTTAAAAAATAATCAATTTCTATTGTTATGAATAACAATGGACTGTGTCTGGTCAAAATCCTTTTTTTTTTGGTAACAATAGATCTATTCAATTTACACAACTATTTAGAAATAGAATCTATGAAGTATAACAATAGAACTGGGGTGTATGTTGTTTCTTGTATTTTTCGTATATTATTTCAACTGTGTGTCATATGTATTAGGTACATTACTGGTTTTGGACTAAACGGAGTAGCATGAAGACGTCCTTAATTTGGTTACTATATTGTTTTGATTTTTCGCTAAAAAGAACTAAAATACGTAGTTAATAATAGGGAATAAGACAGTTTCAATAAAGAAATTTATTTTTTCTTCCATAGGTTTATATTTAACATTCAGTGAGTATCTTCCAATTGTTCATGGGTTACGTCATCAAATCAATTTCAAAAAATGATTTTTTTTTTGCTCTTTTGCATAATAAAATTAGGAGTCTTTAGTTGAATCGGTTCTTAGTTTCGTTTAATCATCATTTTAGTTGATTTCAGTGGATAGTTATATCCTAGCCATCTGATCGATGTGTGAAGCGACAATTTCTGTTCTTCTAAATATATCCCATTTAAATGAGAATTATAACAACCCTTGAACCACCATGCTCCGCTATAAGTGTATGCGCAGTTGAGGGCTTGATGCCTGTCATTATCCTTGTCTTTAGTAGAAAACATCATGCCGTTGTGGCTCAAAAGGCTATCTCCTGAGAAAAATCAATAAAGATTGGATTAGTTGACTCCCAAATAAACTTATATATAAGACACAATTTACAGTTGTTCTCCTCCAATAGGTAATGCAGAATTTTAGTACCAACCATAGCTTGATATTTATATAATATTTATATTCTATTATTTGCAATCGCTGTGAATTAATTAAAAAAATTTTGAAACCTAATTGTCTACACATTTTGTTAAAGATAACAGGTTATATTTTAATCAATTTCGTTTCAACATTAATAGAATAACTATTTAGAACCAATATATTTCCTGATTTTATTATGCAGATATAATGGTTTTTGTTGTTGGATTGATACATTATGAAATATTCCATACACACCGTCTATTTATTCAAGACACCCAATACAAAGTTATACCTGCATCACCGCTATATCCTGCTATATTCAAAGTAAACTTTGTTGTGACATCTCCTGTACTAAATTCGGAATACTCTGCATATCTACAATCCCCTTCAAAATCCTCAAGGTGTATGTAAAGCTTGTAGTCTCCAGAAGAGGTTAGCACATTAATGAAGTCATTTCCTGTGCCAAAGTGAAATAAGAGATAAATCTGCGAACACATGTCAATCAATCGGTAGATTATTTGTTAAAACCTACAAATCTTAACTGGGCCAAACATGACGTTATGGGTTAATGTGATTGTATTGTTTGTTTTTACAAACTAAGTTTGTACTCAATTGTATTGGTATGAAATTGTTTTAGCTGTAAGCGACTTTCATACAAGTGACAGATTTTGTCAGATATAAAATCAGTGTTAATCCACCAATTTCAAAATACATGTACTTGTAGGTCAGGAATATTACAGTTGTTTTCCGATAGCTTTATGTATTTGACCTTTTGATTTTTGCAATTTACAGTTTAAGAACCTAATGCATCCTGGGTAATATTTTTAAAAGTGACACCAAAACGTCGTGATTGAATAATAATGTCATAAACAATGGAAATTCAACAAATGTCATGACGTTATTTTCATTTTGGGGTGCGAACAATGAAATTACCCCTGAATCTATAGATTCTGAAAAGGTTAGTTAGATAAGGGACTTCTTGTTTTTGATTAGCCTCGCAGTTTTCTATTTTTTCTTTTTTTCTATCATCCTTATAAAAAAATAAGCGTTTTAAAACAAATACATTACATTACATTAAAAAATCACAAACAAAACTTTTTATGGTCAAACTCATGTGTTAAAACTAAACATTTTCTTCCGTGTCTTGATTTTCAAATCGTAGAAAACTATGAGTGGGTGCTTTCATTCTTCCTTTATTGTTTTAAAATTGTTTGCGTACTAAATGTACTTCTAATATATTATTTGTATCAGTTGGTGCCTGTTTAAACACGCATGGGATGTTTGCATCTCTCCTGAGTCAGATGCCTGTTGTTCAGTAGTTGTCGATGTTGATGCAGTTAAATACGTGTTTCTCGTGTTTGATAAAGATTATACAATTGATTTTTCTTGTTTGTATTGTTTGACACTAGTATTTGTTTACCCTTTAAAGCTTGCTGTTCGGTGTAAGTCAAGGCTCCGAGTTGAAGGTCGTACTTAGACCTATAATTGTTTACTCTTTTAGTTACACATTGTGACTTGTATTGAGAGTTGGCTCGTTGGCACATCTTCCTAATTCTTTATTGTACAAAAAATATGTGTTATTCTTTCTTCGTTAAAAACGTTAAAAACATGTACTCGAATAGCTGTGCTAAATACACAATCCTTTTTAATGGATTATTAAGAGAAAAATACCCAACCAAAACTCGGATGTCAAATTTCCAAATCCAATCTTATAATCGTTCCATCCTCTGTAAAAATCAACCTCTCCGTTTATTCTGTTTTGGAAAACCTTTACAAACAAAAGAATAACATTATTAGTAATAATTTCAAATAAACACTTCCTCAATGTTCAGCGATTAGTCCATTTCTATTACTTTGTGTGTGGTGGCAGTATCGTTAATACTTCGGTATATCGTTTGTTTTTTGTTATCATCTTTAGTTTAGAACTTTTGAAGTGTGTATCTGTTTATACCTCTTTTACTTACATAATTTTGTTTTAACGTTCCTGATGAAGGTATGTTATAATCAAATTTTACAATTCGAAACAACAGTATTTCCCAATCCATTTATTTACCTGGAATTATTGATCTAAACTGCATGCTCTCTCAGGTCAATATCTAAACACACTTTCTCTCCTTCCTCTCTCATATTACTTCATCATAACATGAAATGACGCGTTCAATTGACGATGTAAATATGCTCACGACAAATATTGATAACCCAGGTCAAACAAACAACCACAAGACTATTGTAAACCCTTCTATTTTGGTACAGAACAAAAGAAAGCATGCAACACGAATAAACTCAAGAGAGGTGATCTGGTAGGAGTGAACCAATTTAGATCAACCCTGTTTGATTAACAGATTTAGGGTGAAATAAAGCCTCAAATGCTTTAACATGAAATGTTATGAATCAAAACATAGATGTGTCGTCAAATCTATTACAATAATATATCTATATTTATTTCATTCGGTCGTCAAAGTGAAAATTAACTTTTAAAAGTCAATTACACTTTACATTAATATCTGTAATGTGTATGAATAAATAATTCTATTACATTGAAAAGAGTAAAATAAAATCTTCGTCTTCACTACACTTACAGTCCAACCAAATCCTGCTGTATCCATGTCACAGTAAACATCAAACTTCTTATTTGTTGGATATATTGTATATACCCCTGAACAACTTCCTTGTGGAAGGTCACTGCAGTCCCGTGGACGAAGGAGAGATGATGCTATTTTAAAAAGTGAATTAAGATATTATACATAAAAAAGATGTGGTATGATTGCCAATGAGACAACTATCCACAAAAGACCAAAATGACACAAAATTAACAACTATAGGTCACTGTACCGTCTTCAACAATGGGTAAAGCCCAAACCGCATAGACAGCTATAAAAGGTCCAGATAAGACAATGTAAAACAATTCAAACGAGAAAACTAACGGCCTTATTTATGTAAAAATGAATGAAAAACAAATATGTAACACATAAACAAACGAAAATCACTGAATTACAGGCTCCTGACCTTAGACAGGCACATACATAAATAATGTAGCGGGGTTAAACAAGTTAACGGGATCCCAACCTTCCCCCTAACCTGGGACAGTGGTATAACAGTACAACATTAGAACGAATTATAAAAAAAACAGTTGAAAAAGGCTAAACTCATCAGATAGACAAAAATTACAAGTGGACGTGGCCGGGTACTTATACATCCCGACACAAAAAGACACCATGAACAGATATTGTTCATTACTTCATATATCTGATTACATATACGTATAGTAACCGGACAACAACTTGACGACGACATTTTGTGATATTTCTTTCTATATGAGCTTAACATTTTTCAAATTTTTACATTTTGTCGTAATCGTCATTGGCGTAAAGTACATTTCCCTCTTGATACAGGACCGCATCTATTTTGGACGTAAGGGAGCTACCATATGATTTTTATGGAGGGAATAGAAGCTATGATGAAATGGGAAAAATAGAAAGGTAGGACGGGAGTTTTAAGTAAAAGTGACAGAAAAAGGCAGAATGAGCAAATTGGTAAAAATAATTTCTGAATGACAATTTCTGTAAACAAATAAGGATAAACTAATAAAAAAGGCAGGACCGAATATAGTAAAAACAATGGCATTACAGAGATTACAACAAAATAGAAGGCTGGATAGAGATTACAACAAAAAGAATGCAGGACAAAAATAAAAAAGTTCATCCTTAAACTTATAAGTTACACAATGTGCATTTGTTGTATTCCGAGAATTTATCGGGTCAATAAAATTCCTATCAGGCGAAGCGTATTAGAATAATTACACACTGTGTAACTAATGTATCCTGATTGTGATTTATATAAAATTCAATTATGAGGACAATATCAACCAAATATATCTAGGTACAACAAATGAGGTATTTAATCTAAAGCTGTAAAAAAAAATCTAAATATTAGGACTGTAACAAAAATAAAGGCAACAGTAGTATACCGCTGTTAGAAATTCAACAATCAAGTGAGAGAAAAAACAAACAAATCCGGGTTACAAACTAAAACTGAGGAAAACGCATCAAATATAAGAGAATAACTACGACACAACAGAAACAAAACATTAAAATTTAACATACACAGATCCGAACTATAATATAACAATGGCCATTTTCCTGACTTGGTACAAGACATTTCAAGAGTAAAATGGTGGGTAGAACCTGTTTTTTTTTGCGGCATGAAACCCACCCCACCCCCCCACCACACACACTTTTGTAACAATATTAAATAAAACATTAAAATGACAACATTACATGACAGGACTACAATACAAATAAATAGGATAACATATAGGACAGATAAAGGCAACAGTAGTATACCGCTGTTCAAAACTCATAAATCCATGGACGGAAAACAAAATCGGGGTAACACGAGAGAAAGAGACGGAGAAACACGAATAAAAGAGACAGAGAAACACGAATGAAAGCTAACAAAAGATACCACACATTTATTAGGTCAATGGTTTATGCGAGATTATTCCAATTGATGTAATACGAAATTGCATTAGGACAATATCAGACAATCAAATTGCGAGAAATTACTCTTAATGAGAATAATATTTAAAATCATGACTAACAACAGATGTATTTGTGTGAATGCATATGCGATGAAATATAAAACTTACGTGTGATACGTTCAGATAACTCAATAGGTAATGGAACGCAATAGTAATACGGTCCCCGTGGCATACATGCCTCATTGCGCTTACAATCATTTCCCCCGCATTGTCCAGCTAGTTTCTGAAAGGTGTTTTTTTTCGAAACTTTAAATATATTGGAGCCTTTCAATCAAAGGTAAAACAAATTTTTACGTTGTTGCATGAATAATTGCTAAAACAATATAGTATAATGAAGGTTTATTATGAAACTAAGGTGTCAACTCCCTCAGGCAAAGTTGGCTTTAGGCGAATTTTGCTATTTACTTTTGGTATTTTTGACATAAAGCTCTTCAACGATTTTCGGTACTTATACATCTTTGGATTTCAAATGTTTGGCTTTGAGCGTTCCTGATGAAGGTAAATCCAGAAAAGCGCTTCGGCGCAATAAATTGAAAAACGTGTTGTTTTCCATTTTTTACTGTAATTGATACAATTTAAATTTTTAAAATCAACCAGTTTAATAAATAACACACAGGTAATCAGCAAAAGTTAAAAATAATACTATTGTTATCCGTTTTGTTCGCACTTTACATCTTACATTTGTAACATGCAATACATGCTCAATCACTAGAATACTCACTTATATTTGAAAATATAATATGATTATCGTTGATGAAGGAAAAGTATTCCAAGAAAACCCTTCTACATACGTTATTAAATCCATTTTTAGCTCACCTGTCCCGAAGGGACAAGTGAGCTTATGCCATCACTTGGCGTCCGTCGTCGTCCGTCGTCCGTCGTCTGTCGTCTGTCGTCTGTCGTCCGTCGTCTGTCGTCGTCTGTCGTCGTAAACTATTTCAAGAATCTTCTCCTCTGAAACTACTGGGCCAAATACTTTCAAACTTTAACTGAATGTTCCTTAGGGTATATAATTTATAAATTGTATCCGAAGTTTTGATCTATCAACAAACATGGTCGCCATTGCTAAAAATAGAACATAGAGGTCAAATGCAGTTTTTGGCTTATAACTCAAAAACCAAAGCATTTAGAGCAAATCTGACATGGGGTAATATTGTTTATCAGGTCAAGATCTATCTGCCCTGAAATTTTCAGATGAATCAGACAACCCGTTGTTGGGTTGCTGCCCCTGAATTGGTAATTTTAAGGAAATTTTGCTGTTTTTGGTTATTATCTTGAATATTATTATAGATAGAGATAAACTGTAAACAGGAATAATGTTCAGCAAAGTAAGATTTACAAATAAGTCAACATGACGGAAATGGTCAGTTGACCTCTTTAGGAGTTATTGCCCTTTATAGTCAATTTTTATCCATTTTTCGTAAATCTTAAAAATCTTTTACAAAATTCTTCTCCTCTGAAACTACTTGGCCAAATACTTCCAAACTTTAACTGAATGTTCCTTAGAGTATCTAGTTTGTAAATTGTATCCGAAGTTATGATCTATCAACAAACATGGTCGCCATTGCTAAAAAAAGAACATTGGGGTCAAATGCAGTTTTTGGCTTATAACTCAAAAACCAAAGCATTTAGAGCAAATCTGACCTGGGATTAAATTGTTAATCAGGTCAAGATCTACAATGTATCTGCCCTGAAATTTTCAGATGAATCAGACAACCTGTTGTTGGGTTGCTGCCCCTGAATTGATAATTTTAAGGAAATTTTGCTGTTTTTTTTTATTATCTTGAATATTATTATAGATAGAAATAAACTGTAAACAGCAATGATGTTCAGCAAAGTAAGATCTTCAATTAAGTCAATTTGACCAAAATTGTCAATTGACCCCTTAAGGAGTTATTGCCCTTTAAGGACTTTTTTAGCAATTTGTTCATCATGTTGACTTACTTTAAAAAATCTTCTCCTTTGAAACTGCTGTATCAATTTCAGCCAAACTTAGGCTAAATGAGTTTCAGAGTATTTAGTATAAATTTTATATTTTATTTCCTTGTATGTCAAGAAACATAGCTACTATGGCTAAAATAGAACATAGGAGAAAATGATTATTTTTTTTGGCTTTTGAAGAAAATAGGACGATCCAAAAAACATTTAAATAAATTGAAAAGCCAAAATAATCATTGATGAGAGATTTAACCAAAAGAATTAAGGTGAGCCTCTTGTTTTAAGAGACGGTTGAGACCGATGTTTTAGCCAAATAGATAAACCTTTCAGTTGTTTAAACAATCAAAATTTAGTCATGTCAACTATGATTATTTCAACGCTTAATTTTTAATGCCTTATTTAGAATATGCAATATGTTGGTTACAAGGTGGTAGGCCCTTTTTTGAAAATAACAAGAATATGTCCATAGTACAAGACTGCCCCTTTCCCATTCGAACTAACATCTTTTATGTTCAGGGAACCGTGAAATTGGGGTACACAAATCTTATTATACATTTAAATTAGAACAATCATAAGAAAGGGAATATGTGTCATAAGTTTTAAGTTGATTGGACTTCAACTTTATCAAAAACTTCCTTGGACAAAAACATTAATCTGGAGCCGGACAGACGGACGAATGGACGAACAGACAGACAAGACAGAAAACATACTGCAAATCAATAGGGCATAAAACAAGAAATCTCACAGTTAAGGGAAGGGGTCAATAAAAAAGCAATGATAATTAGAAACCAATTGTTCTCAGAACAATTGGAGGTCTTTCCACCAATAAAGAATAATTTCAATATAGAACTATGAAAATTCAGTTTAAAATATCATATCCAGCGACAAATAATAGCCTATTGTACACTGGTTCTAAAAATATATGATAACTAAAACTTATTTTTCTAAACAAGGGAGATATATTGTTACTCTCGTTTCTTATCCCAGGCATAGATTACCTAAGCCGTATTGGCACAACTTTTTTAGAATTTTGGATCCTCGATGCTCTTCAACTTTGTACTTGTTTGGCTTTATAAATATTTTGATATGAGCGTCACTGATGAGTCTTATGTAGACGAAACGGGCGTGTGGCGTACTAAATTATAATCCTTGTACCCTTGATAACTATTCGAAATATATATCTTCCGATTTTATTGATTCGTACTTGATACTGATTTCAAGACATATATGGCTCAATATACTTTAACATTTAATAAAAGTACAAAAAAAAGGTACTTCCGGTTTACACTAGGTCACTTACGATTGGCTTTTCCACAGTCAAGTGTCTTGCAACGTAATGCAGAAAGTCCTACGGCTTTACCTATAAACGTATCAGATAAAATCAAAGGTCAAAATCTAGAATGTCAATTATACCTATGAACTTGCGTTCAATTTGAAGGTCATAAATCATAGGCTTCCATTGAAAAGACCATAGGTCTGAACCATATTTCAAAAACGTGTGAATACTTGACTTTCTAGATAGGATTTTTTTAATCATACTTCTCCTTAAAATCACGATATTAATCGACTAATACGAGAGATAATTTACTCTATCCCAATGTTAAGCGGGAGAAAAAGTAGCGTTTTGAATGTCGCCTTCTCGTGCTAACCAATAAAAAATCGATGATTTAAATGACAATAAAATGAAATTGAAGCATTCAAGGAAAGACGATGCTTTGGTTTTACGTTTTGCTCAAAACGTTATCATTGACCCTGTTGACTGTTAGAATAAGAATAAGAAAACATATTGCTTCACAACTGCAACAGACAATGATGATAGGAAATACAGTAAAATAAATTGAATAAAACAAAACTGATAGGTTAATCAAGCAGATTGGTACTCTGCGATAAAGCATTATAAACATTGACAATGATTTCTCATGGTGACACTATGCTATATCATACTCTAAGCTATGATATATAATTATTACGATATTATGGGTAAAACATATTGAAAAACCAATTTGTTATCAAATGTGGACTATTTTGTTTTGTTTATGTCGAAATAAGCATTGACAGATTTTTTTTCTTATTATCCTAGATATTTTTGAATATTTATCAATTTTTGAATATTTATCAATAAATTATGTTTAAAAGAGCTTAGATTGTATTTACCTGTGGAAAGGTTGAGGCATCAATAAAGCTATTTCCGGTACTTTCAATGAGTCCACATGAACTTTCCCGTGGTTCAGCATCATTTATCTGGCAAGTTTTATTTAATGCTATAAAGTTGATAGATTTGCATATCTCGATTCTCGAGCAAAACTGGGCGCACAATGACCACATTGGCATAAATAGCTCAAACAGCACGTGTCCTCTATATATTTTGTCTTGTTGATTTTTTAAAACAACTATTTCACATAACGTCCACGCAAATAAGGTAAAAAAACAACAATGCAAGGCGATACATATTGTGCCTATTGAAATACATTGTACCATGAAAAGTAGTTATTTTATTACGCTTTTTCCGCAATTATTTTAGATGTTTTTAATGAAGTGTCAAGTCTTACAACGACAAAATCGACAAGTCTGTATTTATTCAGTTCTCAGGGAACTGTTAAATACGGGTTCGAAAAAAAATGAAAATTTATGCGCATGCTTATCTGGCTAATAAAAAAAAATGGAATATGAAATAATGTTTCATAAAGATAATTTCAATCAATTTAAATGCAACAATAATAAATAAACGCTCACATAAAACATTCAATGCAAAATTCATGAAGAAGTGAAATTTGATAAATTGATTTTCGTCATTATTGTATATCAAAACTAACGAATTCAGCAATGTTGTGAGAAACTATGGAACATACAAACATCTGATGTTTTATTTTTAAATGATTTTCCGTTATTTTGAATATCCACTTCTCTTTCAGAAATTTACCGTTTAACCGTTCGATATAAACTTGTAAACAATTTATAAAATTTAAGTGGATAGTCCTTTCACCTGAGATTGTCTCTTAAAGTACATAGGAAGTAAGAAAATACAAAATATAAATAATTCAGTTTCACTCAGAATTTAAAATGATTTGAAGTTTCAAATGGAAAAAAAATCTCCACAAAAAATTAATTATTTCCATAAAATAGACTTAAAATCTAAAAAATATCTCCCCCCCCCTATTTAAAAAAAATAAAATGGTAAAAAGTGATGCAGTTGATGGCAATTGTGATAAGTTAGTTGCTTTTACAAATAAAAATTACAAAGTTTTAATGATTTTCATTCATTTTTTTAAAATAAGTTGGCTTGTGTTATGCATCATATAAAGACATAGTAAAGATATGTGTTAATTTGTTAATTACAGACAATGTATGTTTTCAATTTATTTTTGTTTCTCATTAAGACTTTATCCACCCTTTTTCATTGCTAAAATCAATCTCCTCTGCAAAGTATCGATACCGTGTGACAACTGCAAGTAATTTGAACCCTGTATCTATATAGTTGTTTGCAATACACATGAATAAGGAATTGCATGTCATATGAATCAATTACATATAACTTTCTTTCACTAGCTCATCTCATTCGTCACAACTCGGCCGATTCCGTATTTAACGGAAAGAATTAGAGTAGCGGATTCACCCGAAGATTGCCGATTGATAAATTTCACATTCGTCACATTTCGGCCGATTCCGTACTGTCATCAAACGAATAGAATTAGAAAAGCGGATTTACCCGAGGATCGCCGATTGTAGTCCATCTTGTGTAATCCTTAAGATGCCAATATTATTTTCACAAGCATTGTACTTTTATAATGAAGTTTAAATTATTTGGTTACGCTTGTCTTTGTAGCTGATCAAGTTGGGATGGAATTTTATTTTAATAAAAAAAAAATATTAATCGAATATGACAAACTGAGATCGTTTATAGATGATTTGTCGTTTGTTTAATTTGATACTATGTCCCATGATATATAATTGTTAATTCGATAATATAGGCATGACATTTCAGAAAAAAAGTAAGGATTGTATTCTCACGAAACATAAATTATTCAATTCGATTAAAATTAGTTTGTCACGCGTTCATCAATAATTGATATAAAAGAAGATATGGTATGATTACAAAATAAAACAGCTCTCCACAAGAGACAAAATGACACAGAAATAAGCAACTATATAGGCCACCTTCCGACCTTCAACAATGAGCCTATACCGCAAAGTCAGCGTTAAAAGTCCAAGATAGGACAAATGTTAAACAATAAAAAAAACTATCGAGCTAATCCATGTACAAAAAAAATCAAAAAAAAACCCCAAATAACTTATGTAACACATAAACAAACGACAACGATTGCATGACATGCTCCTGACTTGGGACAGGCACATACACACAGAACAAAGTTCGTTATTATTCATGAAATTAACGATACAGATTGGACCTAACAACGCTCTATCTTTCGAAATAAGGGAGAACAAGACTTCCTCAGCAACAAGCCGTTTCTAAATATAATTCACCTCGGTAATAATTTAAAAAGTGTTCACCAAAACGTCGTGATTCGTTAGAAAAGTCATATACATTGAATATTCAACCAATGACGTTAATTTCATTTTTAGGGTATGACCAATGAAATAAGAACAGATCTGAGAGTACTCGCAGTTACTTACAGCTAGTTCAAAGTTAATTACAACTAATGAAATTAATCATGCATCTAAGAATAAATTATCAATCAATACACATCTAACATCCATTAGATTAAATTTAAAGACTAAATAATCAGTCAGTAAAAAAACATGACCTTGTGCAATGCCAAAATACAAGTATCGACATATTTTGTATAGCCATAAATGTGTATATGTCAATAACAACAATATTAAGTTAGATTTAAAATACTGATAACAAAATCGATATATTAAGCCTCTCATCTAGATAAAATTCAAAAGCAAGCCTGACATGTCGTAATAGTCATTCAGTTTAAAAAATACTTAATATCAGGCTTACAGATAATAATAGAAAACGTCAACAGCGATTTCCTGATCCCATAAAGAAAGATACCAGACACTTCAGTGCACTCTGTATCTGTACCTTAAAGCAACCGTATGTAATCATATCAAGAATAGTTGGTGTGTCCTGATCATCCCAAAGCGGGAGGTTTGGGTAGCCACAAAACCAGGTTCAATCCAATTTTTTTTTTTAAATGTCCAGTAATAAGTCAGGAAATTGGCCATTGTTATATTATAGTTCGTTTCGGTGTTGTTACATTTTAACGTTGTGTGTCTGTTGTGTCGTAGTTCTCCTCTTACATTTGCTATATTTCCCTCAGTATTAGTTTATAACCCGGATTTGTTTTTTTCTCAATCGATTTATGAATTTCGAACACCGGTATACTACTGTTGCCTTTATTTATACATATAATTTATTCGTACTCTTTATTGGTTGTAATACATACTAAGTATACCATTTGCTTTTCTGGAGAGCATTGAGCACCTAACGTTTCGAAGTGGTTTATTTTCCATCATCATGCTCTCATAAAGAGTAGCAATAATTTGTATGTAAAATTGAGAATGGAAAGAGGGAATGTGTATAAGAGACAACAAACTGACCAAAGATCAGATAACAGGCAAAGGTCACCCATGGTCTCCACTGCATCGATAAAAATACCGCACCCTAAGTGGGACTTCAGCTGGCCACTTTAATTAAAATATGTACTAGCTCATCGAAAATGGAATACTAAAATTAATAATGTATAAATGAAATAGAATTAAAAAAAGACTAACAAAGACAGAAGGCACCTGATTTGGGACAGGCACACACATGAAGCGGTGAGAAACAGGTTGATCGATATCTCAACCACCAACAAACTTAGAATTCTCCAGATTTCAAAGTACTGTTTATTACAGATTGACAACGATTCACACGTTGTGAACTTCCATGTTTGGCACTGCTCAAAACGCTGCATCTCTGTTTTGCTTATGTCATTTATATTCAACAATGTTGTTTACACATGGTGAATAAACCTATGCAAAGGTAATCTTAGGGTGGTACCTAACACTACAGGGAGATATCTCTGTAAAATCTGGAGAACGTTTAAATGACGTTGTGTTCATGAGGGAATATTAAGCTTTTCAATGATCAAAATAAGTGTTTGTCAAACTGCTATACGACCAGTGTAATTTTTCTGATAAAACGGTTGGTTCAAATTTTTTGAATTTTTTATATTTTTGTCAAAGGGTCAAAGTAAATACTTTGTCAAAATTTTAAGAAAATTAAACGAGCCAAATTAATTTTAGTTAAAGTGTTAGGTACCACCTTAAATACAATGCAAATAGAATCACACTTTGTTGAACAGCGTAGAAATTGGTAACAAAAGAATTGAAGGCCTCAACTTTGAAAAGTGTGTAATAACTCAACAGTGGCGCTCGAATAAGTAAAGTTTAAAAAGCTACGATGTTGAAAAGCATTTAGGACCTCTAACACATGTAAAATATTTGAAACATATATATGGCTTATCTATCCAAATCCTTAGTACGTGTTCTCGAAAGTGTTTTCTCCAACCTCCCTTGTTAATATTGTATTCAAATGCAGGAACCTATTACAGAAATTGTGCAACTTAAATATTAACCTCGCGTAAATATCAAAATGCTCCTACCCCCTCTGAAAAACCCCACATGTCATTTACTGTTAACTCTTTGTCGCTTCTAACCAACTTGAAAGATGTGTGTTTGTGTGTGCGCTAGAGAATGTATTAAAAGTATCATTCATATTATGCTCTGGATACTTGTCAATCAATTAGTTCTTTTTTTTTGCATTATAAATACGTTTATGCTTAAATAGTGTTGTGATGTATCACATACTGCTGCTCGAATGAACCAACATATCGATATAATTTTTAACAAAGGGCTGCACTGTAGCGTATGATACGCCCGTTGCTCTAAAAGACGGGAGTATAAGTTATTGTCCCAAAATTGAAAAATCACCCCTTTTTTAGCATAAAAAATCATAACACGGAAATGCAAAATCTGAAATTAATCTGAGCTTACATCAATAAATATAAACATGGACATTAGTGAAAGCCTTTTTGAGTTATTGTCAGAAGTGTTAAAAATCCCCCTATTTTATGAATAAAGCATCATAAATCCAAAACTTAAAATCTGAAATTTATAAAAATTGAAAGGGAGCGTACATCGATAGATATAAACAATTCACCGAGGTTTCATGGACATTGGTGAAAGCCTTTTTGAGTTATTGTCCGAAGTGTTGAAAATCCCCCCTTTTTTTATGAATAAAGCCCCGTAAATCTAAAACTTAAAATCTGAAATTAAAAAAAAAACCGAAATGATGCTTACGTCAAAAGATATAAACAGTTCACTAAGTTTCATGGAAATTGGTGAAAGTGTTTTTGAGTTATTGTCCGAAGTGTGGACGGACGGACGGACGGACAACGGTATACATGTACCATAAAACGTCCCGTCTAAAAGACGGGCGTATAAAAACAAAACCTCATGTAAGAGTCGGGTATACATTTATACCTTGTTGGAGAAGTCTCTCAACACGTATGAACAAGTCTAGTTTAAATGTTTATCTATCTTAACTATAAAAATTAATTTGTTTGGTGTTGTCCTTCATTAGAAGAGGGGAGTGTGTACTAATTTTGTTATGTAACCAAAGGTTTCAGCAAAATATTCATTTAAATTTAGAATTTTTACACTTTTAGTGTTTTTTTTTTTTTACTTTACAGGGTCATTATAGGCTTTATATGATAACAAATGGTTATGTGAGCAATTTCAATTACATTATCAATGTTGAGTTCATTTGATAATGATGAGAATGACTCAATGTCTAAACCTTGCAGAAACCCTGATATTAATTAACTTTAAATTCGATACAAAAGTAGTTAATCGATGTTCAAGTCTCATCAATCCATTAACAAAAAACTCAGGGAATTGCAAGAACTCAAAAATAAATCGTAACCTCTCGCCGAGTAGTTAATAGGGTAAGCATCTTATAATCTGATTTGTCTGCATCACCCGCCATGCGAATCAAACTCAGTAAAAATGTCAAAATCGAAAATAGGCCACCATTAGTAAATTTACAAATCAAACAACGAGTCTGGTTAAATTTACCGGTCAAAAAACTTTTCCGGTTAAATGTATAGATTAAACGACTATTCTGGTTAAATTTACCGATCAAACAACTATTCTGGTTAAATTTATAGATTAAACGACTATTCTGGTTAAATGAACAGATAAAAAAACTATTCTGGTGAAATTTATAGACCAAACAACTAATCTGGTTAAATTTACAGACCAAACAACTATTCTAGTTAAATGAATAGATCATAAAACTATTATGGTGAAATTTATAGATTAAACGACTATTCTGGTTAAATTTACCGACCAAACGACTTTTCTGGTTAAATTTACCGTTAAACGACTATTCTGGTTAAATGAACAGATAAAAAAAAACTATTCTGGTGAAATTTACCGATTAAACGACTATTCTGGTTAAATTTACCGACCAAACGACTTTTCTAGTTAAATTTACCGATTAAACGACTATTCTGGTTAGATGAACAGATAAAAAACTATTCTGGGGAAATTTACCGATTAAACAACTATTCTGGTCAAATGAACAGATCGAAAAACTATTATGGTTTAATCTATAGATCACACGACTATTCTGGTTAAATTTACAGATCTAACACCTCTTCTGGTTAATTCAAAAGATCAAACGACTTGTCTGGTTTCTTAAGATCTCAAACCGCGCAAACACATTGCCTGTGAGTTGAGACACAGATATATAATATCGGTCAACAAATTTATGATGGGGACAGTAACATATTTGAAGTGTCGATATCAGTAGTTCTTCATCGTAAATCTTTGAGAGCTGTTTCTCTTAACACTACACATCCCTTTTCGCGAAGCTCGAATGGTGTGAAAATGTATCTATTGTGATATGCGAACTCCATACGACGAGGCAGCATGTACGTTACTGCTGAGTTACGGGAAGTTGACATTTGGAAAGTTAATATTATCACGTTATCGATTCGAGATAGGAGTCGTTCATTTGAGTAATTATCAAGTTAAAACTAGTTTGGTTTATGTAACTGATACAAATCCCAATCCAAATTCAAAGCTGAAATTTTACAAAATTATCTCCTTATTTAAACCGTGTGAAATAACACAATAACTTATGTTAATTTGAATCAAGAAAAAAACTACAGATATAGGAAGATGTGGTATGAGTGCCAATAAAACATCTCTCCATTCAAGTCACAATTTAAAAGAAATCCATTATCATGATTATAGGTCAAAGTACAGTCTTTAACATAGAGACTTTATCAACTATAAATTGCCCCAAACATGACTAGTTAAAACCCATTCAAACGGGAAAACTAACCGTTCAATATATAAAAACTAGAAACGAGAAACACTTATGAACCTCAAGAACAAACGACAACTACTGAACATCAGCGATATCTGTTAAGGAACTTTGATATCATTAAAATAAAAATATGGTATCAATACTCAGATTATGCGGCCTATCAAAAACCAAACTCGTTCATACTCATATGGTCGGTAACTTATAGATGTCATTGATCTTTGAAAACCAGCAATTTAAAACCGGCAAACTGATTGTTCTGTCATTTCAGCGCAGAGTTAATTGTGTTTATCGCCTACTCGATAGAGTTGTAAGATGAAAAAAAGTACCGGCATGGAATCCAGACAAAATCAATTTCAATATACCATTTGGCAAACATATATCTAGGCGGTACTGGAATAATTAGAAACGCGATCAGATTAATAAAGGCAACAGTAGTATACTGCTGTTCAGATAACTTTTTAGTCTACTACATAAATACCAAATATGTGCTACCTAGTGGCACACATACCACATATTTATTTCAAATGCTAATAATGATAGAGCTATAGCTGTACGTTCTCTGTCGCTTGAGAACTTATCAATTAAGTTTTACCAAAAAAACCTTATGTTCCTGCATTGGGGACTATATCTTTAACTTTGATAAATATCATTAAGATAAACTATAAAAAAGAGTTTTGATTATTTCATTTTTCATCTTGGAAAAGAAAAGATTATTTTCGCTATGATATGAGACTTTAGAAAGCGTAAATTAGTAAAAGTTTTAAGTAATTTGTTGTAACGAAATACCTAACCTTTTAATTGAAATTATAAGGTAATGGATTTGGCCAAAAAAATCTCTCTAGACCTTTCATATATTTAACATTGACACTTTTTTTCTGTCAAAAAGATGGAAAAATAACAAGGAGTAATGAGATTTTCAAAGAAGATATTTTAAACTATGTTTAATCAAAAAATATTTTAAGAAGAAGGTGTTAATGTGCATTTGTTTTAATGGCACTAAAGGGATTTCGAATATCTAACTCCCTTAAGATGGTGCCAAAGGAACATCATCATCCAGAAAAGAAAAATTGAATGAAACGAAAAATGTAAGTGTAGAGTTTCCTGACGTATAAAACTGAACATCTATATCCTGGAGAACTAGGATATTACCGTTTCAATGTAATTCATGTAAGTACGATTCTTCTGTGTTAATCATAGAAACATCAGAGATTCTGCAGGAAAAATAATTTAATCAAGGAAAGTCTTTTTATACAAATCGTTTATTTGATGCAACATTTTAATATACATCATGCGCCATTTTTAAAAATCCCGATTTTTTTTTAAATCGATGAACATGATGAAAGACCGAATTTTTCTCTTAAATTAAACAGTTTTACATGAATACGGAATCTATGAGGTCGAATTATTTACTTGCAAGAGAATAATTCATAATCAATGTTTTTTTTGCTTCTTTTTACAAAATTGAACCTTATTGGCTACTAAAAAGGAATTATTATTTCACTATTTGTATTTCATTACTGATTGAGCCAAAACAAATAATGTATTAAGTTTTTCATTATCTCGTAGCTAGTGCCCCTTTTGGTAAAATATTTCGCAAGATATTTATCTTTATTCTGAATCGATTTGCAAAGACAATTTTTTTGCCATGTGATTGTGGACTTTCCGATTAGATTTTCTTCTAAGTTCAATTTTTGTGAATTTACTTTTTACAATGACCATGTGAAAGAATCTGCAGATGATTCAATTAGATATTGGCCAGTCCATGTCTATTGAACTCAAGGTTGCCGAGGTTTTTGTTTACCTTTACTCGCACGATCAAGTTTAACTTCTATATTGTAATACTATTATGAAGTTTTAAAGTTTTGTTAATGAATGTATCCAAATCTGTATTTTAATAATATTTTTTTTAATTTCCATAAATATCATACAATGATAATTTATATAGCGAGATATAGAACGATTTAATAATGACGTATCGTTTATTGAATTTTTATATTGGGTTACATACTACCCGTCTTTGAAGTACATACAAAGTTAAGTAGGTGTTTAGTCGATAATAATCATAATTTGCCGTGGTTTGAAGTATAGAGGAAGATATTAGATTACAACCTATTTTTTCTTCATATATATGTATTTACACGTTTGTTGTATTTTGGTTAATATGAACATAATCTATTGTTAAGTACTGTTTAATGTACACCTTTCTCTCGCGACGATCTTGTGAGTAATCAGGTTTGGATACATGTAAACATATGTGTACAATTTGGAGTTTATCATGACGTTCATTATCACTGAACTAGTATATATTTGTTTTGGGGCCAGCTAAAGGACATCTCCGGGTGCGGGAATTTCTCGCTACATTTAAGACCTGTTGGTGACTTTCTGCTGTTGTTTTTTCTATGGTCGGGTTGTTGTCTCTTTGGCACATTCCCCATTTCCATTCTCAATTTTATATAATATTGTTCAGTACTCTCCAGTGTACCCTCCTTCTCGAGACGATCTTGTGAGTATTGAGGTTTGGACACGTGTAAACATAAGCTAATGGTCAGTACTGTCCAATGTACACCTCTCTCGAGAGACGATCTTGTGAGTATTGAGGTTTGGACACGTGTTTTCATATGTTATTGTTCAGTACTGTCCAATGTACACCTCTCTCGAGAGACGATCTTGTGAGTATTGAGGTTTGGACACGTGTTAACATATGCTATTGTTCAGTACTGTCCAATGTACACGTCTCTCGAGAGACGATCTTGTGAGTATTGAGGTTTGGACACGTGTAAACATCTGCTATTGTTTAATACTGTCCAATGTACACCTCTCTCGAGAGACGATCTTGGGAGTATTGATGTTTGGACACGTGTAAACATATGCTATTGTTCAGTACTGTCCAATGTACACGTCTCTCGAGAGACGATCTTGTGAGTATTGAGGTTTGAACACATGTAAACATATGCTGTTGTTCAGTACTGTCCAATGTACACCTCTCTCGAGAGACGATCTTGTGAGTATTGAGATTTAAACACATGTAAACATATGCTATTGTTCAGTACTGTCCAATGTACACGTCTCTCGAGAGACGATCTTGGGAGTATTGAGGTTTGGACACGTGTAAACATATGCTATTGTTCAGTACTGTCCAATGTACACCTCTCTCGAAAGACGATCTTGTGAGTATTGAGGTTTGGACACGTGTTAACATATGCTATTGTTCAGTACTGTCCAATGTACACCTCTCTCGAGAGACGATCTTGTGAGTTTTGAGGTTTGGACACAGATTTCCATATCGACTGAGAGTATTTGGTTTTTCCTGGTCGCTGGGTTCGTTTATGACAGAGTAAAACATAACCATTTGTTATCATACAAAGCGAAATATTGGCAATCTCCGTGAATGAACATGACAGTTTAAAAAGATGAATTCTACAAGTAAAATGCAATTGATTGTCCTCTCTTTATGGCATTGTCGTTTAAAAAAAAATACGACTTCATTAACTTTTTATCAGTTTCATATTTATTGTTATACATTGTTTTATAGACTTACAAATTCACTCTTTCATTAAATGCTAGTCTAGCGTATTAAATTATATTACTGGTACCTATGATAACTTTTTACATCACTGGGTCGATGCCACTGCTGGTGGACGTTTCGTCTCCGAGGGTATCACCAGCCCAGTAGTCAGCACTTCGGTGTTGACATGAATATAAATTATATGATATTTTTTTTAAATTTCCTATTTACAAAACTATATATGAATTTTTCGAAATACTAAGATTTTTCTTAATCCAGTAATATATTAACTTAGACGTATTTTGCACAACTAATTGGAATTTTGGGTCCTCAATGCTCTTCAATTTTGTACATGCATGTTTTGCTTAATAACTATTTTGAACTGAGCGTCACTGATGAGTCTTATGGAGACAAAACGGGCGTCTTGCGTATACAATTATATCCTGTTACCTTTGATAACTTTTTACAACATGCTTAACATTGTATTTAAAGTTCTTAATTCCTTGTCATTCTAAATGATGACCCAACCTCAAATGAATTACAAAACTTTACAAAATGCCTTTGTTAGACTAAAATGTTTTACATTCTTGCACTTTGTTTAAACGGCTATCAAGGTAAAAGGGTACGATTATATCTTGAATAAACATGTAGCTATATTGATTTATCATGGGTTGCTGTCATATTGACGTTCAATCCATATCTTCCAATATAATTGATAAATAGATAACATTTCAATATTCCTGCATGTTGATATATATGATAATTATAAGTAAGATGTGGTATGAGTGTCAATAAAACAACTCACCATCTAAGTCATATAAGTGATTAAGTTATAAAAAGTTAACAAATATAGATTAAAGTACGGCCTTCACCAGGGAGACTTGGCTCGGACCAAACTTCAAGCTATAAAGGGTCTAAAAGTATTAAACAATTCAAACATGAAAACCAACGGTCTTATCTATAAAAAAACAAAACCACTTATAAACCCTAATTGTACTAGTTATATATATATATATATATATATATACACAACTCGTCTAAACATCAACCCAACAATGTTAGATCTGTAAATTTGCTTTCGCAAATTTTTGGTTCTTCCCTCGCCGGGATACATATATAGATTCTTACATTGATACCAGTGGATAGTTAAATTATAAATTTTAAAGTCCTCGCCGAGGCGGCACGGACTTTAAAATTGATAATTTAACTATCTCCATTGGATAAATCCGATAATTCACGAGTGACTATGTAAGAATCTGTTTCTCTAATGATTAAAAAGACATTTTCTTTTTTTTGTTTACCGAAAATCCCCTTCGAATGCCTTTCACATTGCACGAAGTTGTCAATTTCATTAACACCTGTTATCATATTTTGATTCATCCAGTTATCTAAAAAGGTCATGACCCTTAAAATCATCCAATGATCTTTACAGATCACCAGCAACCACACGTGGATTAAATTTTTTTATACAATGGGATCGGAAAGGGATAAATTTCCATAGAATTAGAGAAATATATATATTTGTATGACTCTAAAGTGCGTGTAGCAGGAATTGGGTTCAGGCAATGGTCTTTTGCTGTCTTTCGTCTATTGTATATAAATCATGCCGTTGTTTTTCTCGTTTGAATAGTTGTAAACGAGTCATTGCGTGGTTTATATAACTTGCTATTTGACAACGCATGAGGTCAGAAAGTTATTAGGTGTGCACATCAACAACATTTTGTATTTGGTGAATAGTTGTTATTAACAATAACAATACATCTTCTTATTTGCTTTTTTGTTTGTTTAAAACTTTTTTTATGTATAAATCAGTTATTTTTCTCGTTTAAATTGTTTTACAACGGTCGTTTGGATAAGGTCTTTCAAAAATACTGTTTTCTTGGTCAGCAATAAATTATAGTTAATAACTTTCAGTTTAAAATAGAGACTTGTTTCAGTGGCAATCATATTATGATTCTACATGCACCTCTGTTTGGTATGTTACTGTCTTGTTGGCAAATATCCATCTCTTTTACAGACATGACAAAACATATTGTGAAAACATATTTTATAAAATATTTCAATCAGAAAGTTAAAAAGTAGTTTTTATCTCACGGACGTAAATGATATTGGATTAAAATAAGTTAACATAGAAGGAGTTTATAAATTTCATTTGACGAATTAAAATACTTTGACACTTTGTGTATTTTGACATTTTCGCTCTCCCATACGGTATACACCTTCCCCTTACTGTCGTCAGTTATCTATAGATATAGGAAAATGTGGTGTGAGTGACAATGAGACAACTCTCCATCCAAATAACAATTCAAAAAGTAAACCATTATAGGTTAAAGTACGGCCTTCAACACGGAGCCTTGGGTCACACCGAACAAAAAGCTATAAAGGGCCCCAAAACTACTAGTGTAAAACCATTCAAACGGGAAAACCAACGGTCTAATCTATATAAACAAAACGAGAAACACGTATATATTACATTAGAAGTCCTTTTATCAAATATCCTGACAGAAAAACGTTTGACCTTGCCGACACAGCGAGATCAAACATTTTTGTTACTGTGGATGATTTTGTTGGAAAAAATTCTCCTCAACAAACGAGGAAATAATGTTTTTGATTATTTGTTTCTCTTTTCTTGTTTTGTGAAAAAACATTTATCTCCACAAATATTCTCATTAAGCCATAACAATTTTCGTATGTTCAAACGGCTTGTAGCGTTATAATGCAAACGTCCACACTTTCGCGAACAAACACACATTCGCAGAAAAACGCACTTTAGCGTATCAAACCAACACACTTTAGCGCAGACCATCACACTTTAGCGTGATTATCGCATTTTAGCGTCCCCATAACACTTTAGAGTCCTACGTATATATATTATGTTTGTGCATATTTTACTTTTGCGGTTATTTTTTGTTGGGCCTGCAATTTTGTATTCTCTATTTTTCATTTATATTGATAAATTATTTGTGAAACGAACTTGTACAATAATTTTTGACCAAAAATAAACTTATACTTATCTTGTTTTCTTATCTGTAATAGCTATACACATAGGGATAGGTGTGTGTGTATAAGAAACACCAACGACCGAAAGCCGAGGTGTATAACTGACTTACACTCCATGCTAAACCCTATTTTCCTTAACATTGATTACCAAATGAAAAAGAATGGATAGCACATATATGTATATATACAATATCAAACTATGATTTATAAAATTTGTTTTACATGAAACCCTACTAGTAACCTGATCGTCGTTCAAACAAGTGAGTAGGTTTTACAAATGTCAAAGTTGCTATTTTGCATATTCCCGTTAACAGGTCATTCTTGACTGTTTCGTGCATCTATGAAGTATAACAATAGAACTGGGGTGTATGTTCAGATAAACTGTTAGAGTGTGTGCAGTTTGTTCTTGAATTTGTCGTATATTATTTCAACTGTGCATCAATTACCTTACTGGTTTTAAACTAAAAGATGAAGCTCGAAGACGTCTTTCATTTGCTTGTTATATTGTTCTGATAGTAAATTCAAAATTCACTTTTCGCTAAAAAGAACTAAAATAGGTAGTATTGTCCATTTGACTTCTATATATTAGCAGGAAAAAATTCTTCAAAAATAATTTTTATAAATTAATATTTTTTTCCTCGATGTAAGTTAATATATGATATATACGAACTCTGACTTTTAATTTCATAATTTTTAGTCAATAATTAAAAAAGTTAACCATTATGTCTCTACATTAATTTTCTTTTTTGAAGGGTTGATTACCAGATGGAGAAGGTTTAAGTAGTGTAACGGCCTTCAAACCAAAACAAAAACAAAATACACGTGCTTGTAATGATTGTTTATTCGTACCATGTGACTTTGTGTATTTAAATATTAAGATGACCTCTAATGACCAGAAACCAAACTTGGATTTCATGTCATGTGATTGTCATAATTGTTATATACATGAAAGGAAACTGCAACTTCCATTTTCTGTTTAAAAAATATTAGATATAGTATAAACTAGTGAAATAGTACTTTATAGACAAAGGATATGAAAATGAATAGTTTTATATGTTTACCTTCATATGTTTTGTTAGTGGACATAAGTTATGACAGAACTTACCAACTATAAAAGCATTCATTTTTTTCTCCAAAATTGTTTGCTTCCAAGATGTGCATTTTGCACATTAATAAATAACTGAATGTAGTCTGTTTTTATAAACTTTTCAAAGCCTCTTTCCCTTGTTATACAACTCTCCATGCTAAAAGCATGCACAGCTTGTGTATAGTTTGTTAACTTATATAATGATAAAAAATCAATAATCCAAACTATAAAGTGATGATCATTTCATTGGTGTCCTTTAATATTCAAATCGGTATAGTCACATGGTTCAAATAAACAAACATTAAAAGTAAATGTATGTTGTTTTTGTTTTTGTTTGAAGGCCGTTACACTACTTAAACCTACTCCATCAGGTAATCAACACTTCAAAAAATATAATTAACATAGCTAGAAACCTTGTGGGACACTTTTTTAATTATTGACCAAAAATTATAATATTAATAGTCAGAGTTCGTATATATCATATATTAACATACATTAAGGAAACAAATATTGATTAATAAAAATGAATTTTTAAGAATTTTTTTCTGCAAATATATAGAAGTCAAACGGACAATAGATGAGAAAGAATAAGACAAATTCAATAAGAAAATTTATTTCTTCTGAAACTTTACATTAAGTGAGAATCTTCTAGAAATGTCATCAAATCAATATCAAATAATGACTTGACTATGCTATTTTGTGAAATAAAATTGCGAATCTTTTCTTAAATTGGTTCTTAGATTCGTTTAATCATCATTTTAGTAGATTTCAGCGACTGCCATTCATCCCCTGAAACCCAGATGATACCTTGATCCCAGTTATTTCCTTTACTATATCTCCCATTCAAATTAGATCTGAGACAAAAATAGTACCACCATCCTCCTCTCAAGTCCTTTGCGCAGTTCAAGTTTTGATCCCTGTCATTATCCCTGTCGGAAGTAGAAAACATCATGTCGTTGCTGTTTCCAATTTCATCTCCTGAGAAAATAAATGAAATATTTGATATAGTTGATTTCCATATAAACTTATATAAGAAACAATTTGAAAAAACTGGATGATAAAACCCCATATTGTTTCGAAGTTATTTGTTTCGGAAAAATAAGGCATGAAGGTATATTGATTTCTTGTATCATGTGTTTATTCCGATAAGAATTCGTGCCTATAAAACAGGAAAAAAAACCATTATAATATATTTTCGTCTGTTCTGTGTGAGAGAGTATGTATGATTACACATCTATAGACAGACATAAAAGTGTCTATATAATATATCAAGCTTTCTTGGGCTCAAAGCATATCAAACAAATAACACATAAACTATCTTTACAACATTATTCATATGAATAATGGAAAACACTTTACCCCAATAAGAGCAATAGACATTAGGAAACAACAACCAGCAAAGTTTACTGGAGAAATGTCGTTTTAATACTTTGTTCTGTTCGTTTTTGCGTTTCTTTTTCAAAGTTCATTCATTTGACTAAATGATAAGTCTAAGGGTTTGGTAAACATTTATCGCGATTTAGTACTTGCTATTTAGTAACTCCGGATTTGTTTTAGCTTTGGTCAGTTGTTTGGTTGTTTTGTTTTTGATTGCTTCCCACCTCTCTCTAGATATCTTATTATTTTGTTAATGTTAGACATATTATTCAAAAGAGAAAAGAGATGATTTTAATTTCAAAATTGTAAACTCAATTTCTGTCTAGAAACATTCCAGCATGGACTTCATATGCAGTATATATCTCTGTTTAACGTCCAGTGACATGATAATTTGATATGAATATAAATCATATTTTTTCTATGACAGACCAACTGGATTGGATTGTTAAACATGCTAGTTAACAAATTAACGGTTTGCATTTGATATTGGACTTTCCGATTTTAATTTTCCTTGGACTAGTTTAAATAATAAAAGGCTTAAAAAAAACAAAATAATACATAACAGCACAAATACAATCAGACAAATCTGACTTCAGCGAACAGTTTGTTCATGTGCCTTTAAAATAGAGAAGTGTAATTTTGCGATAGTGAACTTTCTATATTTATTTCTGTCTAGAAACATTCCAGCATATATCTTTGGGTTGATACAATAGTCCATAGTATATCTTTTCCTATCATGATAAAACTTAACAATAGAATTTTGCAATGCAATATGCAAAAATAGATTTGATAATCTGATGTCAGAAAATTGAGGAAAACACATTTTTTGCTAATTTCATATTAGCACCAGACAAAATATTACGTGTAAAATGAATAATTGCACTTGCGTAATTAATTCAAAAATAAAATTCTTAAACAAAGCAGTATTCGGTTGATGATGCGCAGTCTTTAGTTTGCAATGATGTGTTTTGTGAACTTCTGTGTGTATGGTTGTCTTTAACGTCCTTGTCAGTTTATTTTCGACTTATTAGTTTGAAAGTCCCTTTGGTGTGTTTTGCTTCTTCCTCACGTAAGACAGTAAAATATGTAAACCACGTTGAGGAAAATGTTATCAAAAGGCTTTGAACATAAATCGTACAGTTTAACAAGTGTTTTATTGCAATATTGAACTTTTTATTCCTGTCTGGAAACATTCCAGTAGTGGCTTAATACACAGTAGTAAAGACAACCGTCCATTAAATGCGCTTCTTATCATTATGAATGAATAAATTGATGATTGTTGTTTAACGTCCAGTAACAAACTAAATGCATGTTAAGGAGGCTCGCGGGTATAAGATTTTCCGAAAAAAATAATCTTTATTTTTCATTACAAATTTTATTTAATACCTTTAGTAGTTCACTGGGGTAAAGCTGATGACCGTAACAGCATTCATGGTCATCCAAATATGCCGGATGAAAAATTAGGTCAGTAACTGTATTGTCTGTTTAAGTGTTTCTAAAGCATTTTCTTAACAAACATACCTTGGAACGATATAAATTTGTAAAAGATTCACACGGAATCAACAAATTCAAGAAATGTGTATACCACGTCCACTTTTTTTTTGTCTATCTGATGAGTTAAGCCTTTTTCAACTGATTGTTATAGTTCGTTTCTTATGTTGTATGTTATACCACTGTCCCAGGTTAGGGGAAGTGTTGGGATCCCGCTAACATGTTAAAACCCGCCACATTATTGATGTATGTGCCTGTCCCAAGTCAGGAGCCTGTAATTCAGTGGTCGTCGTTTGTTTATGTGTGTCATATTTGTTTCTCGTTCATTTTTTTTACATAAATAAGGCCGTTAGTTTTCTCGTTTGAATTGTTTTACATTGTCTTGTCGGGGCTTTTTATAGCTGACTATGCGATATGGGCTTTTTTTTTACCTATAGTTGTTAATGTTTGTACCATTTTGGTCTTTTGTGGATAGTTGTCTCATTGGCAATCATACCACATCTTCTTTTTTTTTTTTTATATGAAATGGGAATTTGGATTGGAAAAAATCGCTAAGATGACCATAAATCATAATCGAGATGACCGTAACAGGATCAGCAATTCATAACATGGGTGACCGTAATTGGCTAAAAGATGACCGTAATTTGTGAAGGATGACCGTAACTTTTAAAGGGCGTCAATTCTAAGAAATATTCATATTTGTATTCATCAGTTTGTAAAGTTTGTCTCAATAGGGGCTCGTTTAGCGGTTATAAATATGTTTTATCAATTTCTGTTCAACTATTTGCCGTATTTAGAGTTGATGAAAATGATAATAAGTTGCATATTTCTCGTAAAATTTTTTTTTTATTGATAACGTTAAAATTTGAATACAAATCAAATATTTTATTTTTCTAATCAGGGTCCCAAAGTGGGCATTTACAATTACCAATAATGATAGTATATGCAACAAACATTGTACATTATATAACGTGACAGATATTAAAATAGACAAATGAAAATAGCATTAATAACAAAAATACATTAAAAGTACTGTTCCCCCTTCTTTCCTTACTATCATGATTATTTCTATGTCCAGCAATGCACCAATAAAAAACACTTTAAGGTAATGACTGAAATAATTATTTACAAAGATTGAAATTTGTTTATCTGTAGGAGACACCAAGGAATGGTGCTGTAGGATATACTCTTGATTGCGATAGGCAATAACAGCAATGCAATCCTCCCCGTGTCAGAAGCAGATGAACAAAATAAATAGAGAAACTGAATCCTGTCACTTAACAAATACATATTTTTTAAATAACAACAATAGCTAATTTTGCGAAACATGGAATATAAATCTGCTATTTGCAATGTTTAACCAGGAATATACACAACTCTGTTCATACAGTTGAGTTCGCACAAGACAGCAGCCATAGCAATTTCTCTTGTGAATTTAAGTTAATTAAATCGGAACATGATTAAGATTTGACATAAATGGTGTCTGTCTTTTATTTTGTGCAATAAAAGAGAAAATGAACTTCATTTTCAATATTACCAGAATTACATTGCTGACATAGTCTAAGGTTTGAAGGAGTACCCTGGTATCGTTCTATTTCAATCTACAAATGTTGAAATGACACACTCAATTTTGTTAATGATCCCCTAAGCTAATTTGTTATATGATATTGATATAGATACTTTTCGAAACCATAATTATCATTAACTTTCAAATAAGTGCGGAGCTCTCCTTCTGATTTCTTGGTCAGTTGATCCTTCCAAAATGTGTATGCACGTCTCTTTCAATATTTTCCTGATGGTATTATTTGAAATATTTTCCCCATCATTTAGGTTTACGAAACCAGGACGAGTTTTTAAAATGTGTTGGAGAAAGCCATATCATGACGATTTATACTGAAAACATAGAGATTTGAATGCTGGTATGCATCTTGTAATAAAGGAAATTAGTCTATTTTTTTTAGTCTAAGCCAATAATTCAAAATAGACCTCGTTAAGTAAAGTGGAAACCGTCCAAGTTCAGATAAGGCTGCACAATATGTGATTTTATTTGTGCACACCCAGAATGAATTTACAAAATGTACTGTGTAACTTTTCACAAGTTAAATTTGAATAAATTTTATCCATGCAAATAAGTTAGTTTCCATATCTGAATTTTGCTCATAAGTGTTTGAATGAGCTCCAAATTTCACTTTTCAGAATAAGCTTAATAGCATAATAAACTAGAGGCTCTAAAGAGCCTGTGTCGCTCACCTTGGTCTATGTGCATATTAAACAAAGGACACAAATGGATTCATGACAAAATTGTATTTTGGTGATGGTGATGTGTTTGAAGTTCTTACTTTACTGAACGATTTTGCTTCTTACAATTATATCTATCATGAACTTTGCCCATTAGTAACAGAGAACTATATTTGGTAAAAATTTACATAAATTTACCAAATTAATGAAAATTGTAAAAAATTTACTATAAAGGGCAATAACTCCTTAAGGGGTCAATTGACCATTTAGGTCATGTTGACTTATTTGTAGATCTTACTTTGCTGAACATTATTGCTGTTTACAGTTTATCGCTATCTATAATAGTATTCAAGATAACCAAAAACGGCAAAATTTCTTTAAAAATTACCAATTTGAGGGCAGCAACCCAACAACCAGTTGTCCAATTCATCTGAAAAATTCAGGGCAGATAGATATTGACTTGATTAACAATTTAACTTCTTGTCAGATTTGCTCTAGATGCTTTGGTTTCATAGTTATAAGCAAAAAACTGCATTTTACCCCTATGTTCTATTTTTAGCCGTGGCGGCCATCTTGGTTGAATGGCCAGGTCATCGGACACATTTTTCAAACTAGATACCCCAAAGATGATTGTGGCCTAGTAGTTTCAGTGGAGATTTTGTAAAAGATTACTTAGATTTATGAAAAATGGTTAAAGATTGACTATAAAGGGCAATAACTCCTAAAGGGGTCAACTGACCATTTTTTGTCATGTTGACTTATTTGTAGATCTTACTTTGCTGAACATTATTGCTGTTTACAATTTATCTCTATCTATAATAATATTCAAGATAATAACCAAAAACTGCAAAATTTCCTCAAAATTACCAATTCAGGGGCAGCAACCCAACAACCGATTGACCGATTCATCTGAAAATTTTAGGGAAGATAGATCTTGACCTGATAAACATTTTTATCCCATGTCAGATTTCCTCAAAATGCTTTGGTTTTTGAGTTATAAGCCAAAAACTGCATTTTACATCTTTGTTCTATTTTTAGCCGTGGCGGCCATCTTGGTTAGTTGACCAGGTAACGCCACACATTTTTTAAACTAGATACCCCAAAGATGATTGTGGCCAAGTTTGGAGTAATTTGGCCAAGTAGTTTCAGAGGAGAAGATTTTTGTAAAAGATTACTTTAATTAACGAAAAATGGTTAAAATTGACTATAAAGGGCAATAACTCCTAAACGGGTCAACTGACCATTTTGGTCATGTTGACTTATTTGTAGATCTTACTTTGCTGAACATTATTGCTGTTTACAGTTTATCTCTAACTATAATAATATTCAAGATAATAACCAAAAACAGCAAAATTTCTTCAAAATTACCAATTCAGGGGCAGCAACCCAACAACCGATTGACCGATTCATCTGAAAATTTCAGGGCAGATAGATCTTGACCTGATAAACATTTTTACCCCACGTCAGATTTGCTCTAAATGCTTTGGTTTTTGAGTTATAAGCCAAAAACTGCATTTAACCCCTATGTTCTATTTTTAGCCGTGGCGGCCATCTTGGTTGGTTGACCGGGTCACGCCACACATTTTTTAAACTAGATACCCCAATGATGATTGTGGCCAAGTTTGGTTTGATTTGGCCCAGTAGTTTCAGAGGAGAAGATTTTTGTAAAAGTTAACGACGACGGACGACGACGGACGACGGACGACGACGGACGACGACAGACGACGGACGCCAAGTGATGAGAAAAGCTCACTTGGCCCTTCGGGCCAGGTGAGCTAAAAAAACATGCATAAAGTACTAGTTTTTAAGGATTTAGAGATAATATGCCTATTAATATTTGCATGGTCTAGAGATTTTTCCACATAGATGGGAAGGTCATTGATGAAAATCTTAAACAGGTGAGGTCTTAGGTTATCTCCTTGTATAACTCCAAACTGTATGGGGAAGAATATAATACAAATTGACAGGAATACGACGAAAAGTTGAAGAAAAAAAACATCGATTAAACATATGATTATTCAGCAGGATCAGATTAAAATCTTAACATCTGCCTTGAAATATATAAACAGTCCCCTGAAAACACCGGATCCGATGGAACTGCAATATTTATTCTGCATTCAGTTGGTTTGCCTGAGATTAAAATTCCGACATTTAGTAACAAATGAAAAGCAACATGTTCAGTAAATATTCCATTAGATAAGGATTTCAATACGGAAAAATTCTTCGTATCGCCCTATCTCTTTAAGTTTTGCTTCAATATTTGGCAACAGTTCATAAATATAAGAAAAAGAGATGTGGTATAATTGCCGATTAGACAACTCTCCAAAAGACAACTCTCCACTGGAAACCAAAATGACAAAGAAATCAACAACTATTGGTCACCGGAAGGTCTTCAACAATGAGCAAAATACATACCGCATAGACAGCTATAAAAGGCCACTAAATAACAATGTAAACCAATTCAAACGAGAAATGAGTTGTCAGTCAATTTTCTACTAATACTTTTAATGTCCCTTTGATAACTTTGAAACTCTCTCTTATATTAAGCTTGGAAATATTATAAGCAATCTGAGGACAATACTATCAAAAGGCTCTGAACCGAAATCGTAAAGTTTAGCAAAAATTTCATAGTTCAAACTGTAGGAATTCGATAGAATAACAAGTTACATATTATAACGCCTAGAAAATTATGCAATTTTGGACAAGCTTAGACAGAATACTCTGCTGCAGTTAGGTTTTGAGGAAGAATCACTTAAATCAACCTTTCGATATTGATATATATTTAAATTACAAATATACAATAAAACAATCTGGTTTGTTTTTCTATAATTTGTTAAAAAAAAAAAAAACTTTCGTACCCAATAAAGCTGGTATCTGTATATAATTTGTATACTATTATTTGAAATCGGTGTGAATGAATTTAAAGAATTTCAAAATACTTGTAAACAAGATTTGTCAAACATTTTGTTAAAGATAATATATAATTACTGTCTTTTGATGAGGTAAATTATTGAGTTTTTCAAATGTCAACTAAACCACATATATACCAAAACAAAAGACAGTAATTGTTTTATTTCATATTTCGAAAGAAATGTATATAATGGAAATGGTTTACTAAAATTAGTTGTAAATCAAACGTTTTTTTACCAAAATTATACACGTAAAAGAACGCGACGTTTTGCTCGGTGAATATACTTTTCCGCATGTGAATATGCTTATTTATTAAAAATCCGATTCATACTGAAAAAACCTATAAAAATTTTAGCAAATTGAATATGGAATAGAAGGTTATATTTGAATTAATTTCGTTTCACTAATAATTGAATAACCATGTGGAACTGATATATTTCCGGATTATGATACAGATAAAATGTTGTTTTAAAAGTGTTGGATTGAAACATTATTAGAATATTTCATACACGCCGTCTATATATTCAAAACACTCAAGTGTAATTGGGAAGGTATACCTGCATCACCGCTATATCCATCTATATTTAGAATAAAATTTGTTGTGGCATCTCCGACACTGAATTTGGAATACTCTGCATACCTCGAATTCCCTTCAAAATCTTCAAGGTGAATGAAAAGCTTGTAGTTTCCAGTACTTGTTAGCACATTTAATTTATTATTTCCTGTGGAAATGTGAAATATATTTTTTAAACAAATTTCGATTGACTAGCTCATCATTTCTAGTCAAATCCTTTAATTCTTAAATGTGCTTAAAATAAAGTCACGGTTTAATGTGATTGTATTGTTTGTTTAACTTACTAAGTTTAGACTCAATCGAATTGCTGAGAAATTATTTCAGTTCTCAGCAACTGGCATGCATGTGATGAAAAACACTGTTTAAATAATTTCAAAATGTCAGTACTGTTACAAGTCAGAAATATGGCAATTGTTTTCCTTTCGTTTGATTTTGATTTTGGCATTTGATACGTTACTTTCTTTTCTTTTTTTTTCTTTTTGAGAGCAATATTTTCGGTATTTTACTGTGTCTGTCATACTTATTTAGAATTCGCTGTTAAAATCATAATACCACTTACATTTGTAACAGTACAAAAATAAATACTACATTTGATATAAACAAAATAGCTTAAATTTTATTCAGAAGTTACAGCTTAACAAGGAGCATGCTCAAATAACAACCTTTAAATCAAAAGTGAATTATCTCCGCTTTATATTGTTGACCTTTTTTACCAAAAAATCATAAATAGATCTTTCTTCATTAAATTTGAAACAACTGTGTACTCGGATAGGATGCAAATAATTGTAAGACGATGGTTAAAATAGATGAAAGGGCAAAGGGGTTTTTATAAATGGATTACAAAGAGAAAATTACCCAACCAAAACTCGGAATCCAAATTTCCAAACCCAGTCTCATACTCTTTCCATTCCCTGTAAAAATCAACTGTGCCGTTCATTCTGCTTTGGAAAACCTTTTCAAAGAAAATGTAACTGATATTGAAATCAAATAAAACACATTCTCGACCTTTTCAGCAATTAATATATTTTAACTGAAGAAAATGTATGTACGAATAGAAATTCGTTATTTGATTAAATCGTTAATCTTTCCATGTCATTTTTGAATTTATAGCTACACCCTGTATCGACACACTGTTATTCCAGTATTCCTGAATAGGGTAAAAAGTGTCTTCCTAATTGAAATCTGTATCGTACATGTAATGTACGTTCGTGTGTTCTTAATGTTTTATTTCATATAATCGAAAATCGAAAGAGACAGATTTTGAACAATATAGTTACAATATTGCGAAATTTGATAAAATGATAGTTTCTTTTCTGAATTTCGAATTGCCACTTTATTTTCTTTAAATCAAGTTTTAGCAAGTTATAAAACAACAATTATTGCCTAACTAATATTTTGGAAGTTAAGATGATAAAAAATAATTAAATAAAATTACTTTAAAAAATACAACAAGTTTCGTATAACCTGGGTATACAATAGAAAGTACAAAAAAACTGTATCTAGTCTATCAAAAACAGCAAATACATAAAGACAAAAACAAAAGGAAACAGCACTTGCAAAACATCTATTGAAAAAGGAAACTAGTCATTTTTTGATTAAATAAAGCAATCTTTTGATGTATAATTCATAACAGAGAACTATACTAATCAGTAATATATGCATTACGTATGAATTTACTTATACTATAACATTAAAAAAAGTTGAATAAAATCTTCACTACACTCACAGTCCAACCAAATCCTGCTGTATCCATGTCACAGTAAACATCAAATCCATGATTTGCTGGATATATTGTATATACTCCTGACAAACTACCTTGTGGAAGGTCACCGCAGTCACGTGGGACAAGATGTGAAGCTATTTCAAAAGATGGATTTAAATGTTAGTCATTAACTTATCAGATAATATAGACGTACAGTAACCGGAGAACGACTATACGACGACACTTTGTGGTAAAATATAGAATGGCAATGAGGAATGTGTCAAAGAGACAACAACCCGACCATAGAAAAAACAACAGCAGAAGGTCACCAACAGGTCTTCAATGTAGCGAGAAATTCCCGCACCCGGAGGCGTCCTTCAGCTGGCCCCTAAATAATATACTATTTCAGTGATAATGGACGCCATTCCAATTTCCAAATTGTACACAAGAAACGAAAATTAAAATAACACAAGACTAACAAAGGCCAGAGGATCTTGACTTGAACAGGCGCAAATATGCAGCGGGCTAAAACATGTTTATGAGATCTCAACCCCCCTATACCTCTAGCCAATGTAGAAAAGTAAATGCAAAACAATACGTACATAAGACTTCAGTTCAAGAGAAGTCCGAGTCAGATGTAAGAATATGTAACCAAAGAAAAGAACAAAATGACAATAATTCACAAATAACAACAGACTACTAGCAGTTAACTGACATGCCAGCGCCAGACTTCAAATAAATGATTGAAAGATTATGATTTTGTAGTACTTTCTGTATGAGCTTACATATTTACAAGTTTTTACATCTTGTCATACTCGTTATTGGCACAAATTTAAATTGCATTTCCCTCTTGATACAGGACCGCATTTGTTTTTGATGTAAGGGATCAGCTACCATTTGATTTTCATAGAGGGGACAGAGGCTAGGATGAAGTTTGAAAAATAGATAGGCAGGACAGTAGTTTCGATAAAGGCAAACTTAGCAACTTGGTCAAAAAAAGGCAGAATGATAGTTTCTGTAAAAAATAAGGTTAAACTTATAAAAAAGAAGAAATGAATAAAGTGAAGAAATAGCATTACACAGATTACAACAACATATAAAGCTGGATAGAGATAACAACAAAAAGAATTAATGCAGGACAATTTTTTTCCATCCTCCCCTACCTTCCTCATCAAAAAAGAACGGTAGCTCCCTTAATAGTGTGGTGTAATTGATGAAAATTGCAATTTGACAATTTCTGATCTAAAGTTATCAGCATAATATTGAAAATCATGACTTAAATACATTAATTTTCAGATGTATTTGTGTGAATGCATATGCAATGAAATATAAAACTTACGTGTGCTACATTCAGATAACTCAACAGGTAATGGAACGCAATAGTAATCCGGTCCCCGTGGCATACAGACCTCATTGCGCTTACAATCATTTTCTTCGCATTGGCCAGCTAGTTTCTGAAAGGTGTTTTTTTTTAAACTTTAAATATATTGAAACTAATGTTTACGTTGTTGCATGAATAATTGCTAAAACAATATAGTATAATGAAGGTTTACTATATTTGATATAATCAAATTTTTTTAAATCATCCAGTGTAAAAAATAACACACAGGTAATCAGTAAAAGTTCAAAATAATACAATTGTATTCCGTTTTGTTCGCACTTTACATCTAACATTTGTGAAATACAATACATGTTCAATCAGTAGAATACTCACTTATATTTGATACCATCCAATTATGTGATTAACGTTGATGAAGGAAAAGTATTCCAAGAAAACCCTTCTTCATAGTTATTAAATCTATTTTTAAGAGGCGATTGAGACCGATGTTTTAGCCAAATAGATAAACCTCTCAGTTTGAACATATAAAACAGAACGATCAAAATTAAGTCATGTCAACTAGGATTATTTCAACGCTTAATTTTTAATGCCTTATTTAGAATATGCAATATGTTGGTTACAAGGTGGTAGGCCCTTTTTTGAAAATAACAAGAATATGTCCATAGTACAAGACTGCCCCCTTTCCCATTCGAACTAACATCTTTTATGTTCAGGGAACCGTGAAATTGGGGTACACAAATCTTATTATACATTTAAATTAGAACAATCATAATAAAGGGAACATGTGTCATAAGTTTTAAGTTGATTTGACTTCAACTTTATCAAAAACTTCCTTGAACAAAAACATTAATCTGGAGCCGGACAGACGGACGAATGGACGAACAGACGGACAAACGGACGCACAAGACAGAAAACATAATGCCAATCAATAGGGCATAAAACAAGAAATCTTACAGTTAAGGGAAGGGGTCATTAAAAAATCAATGATGATTAGAAACCAATTGTTCTCAGAACAATTGGAGGTCTTTCCACCGATAAAGAATAATTTCAATATAGAACTATGAAAATTCAGTTTAAAATATCATATCCAGCGACAAATAATAGCCTATTGTACACTGGTTCTAAAAATATATGATAACTAAAACATTTTTTTCTAAACAAGGGAGATATATTATTACTCTCGTTTTTTATCCCAGGCACAGATTACCTAAGCCGTATTTGGCACAACTTTTTTAGAATTTTGGATCCTCAATGCTCTTCAACTTTGTACTTGTTTGGCTTTATAAATATTTTGATATGAGCGTCACTGATGAGTCTTATGTAGACGAAACGGGCGTCTGGCGTACTGAATTATAATCCTTGTACCCTTGATAACTATTCGAAATATATATCTTCCGATTTTATTGATTCGTACTTGATACTGATTTCAAGACATATATGGCTCAATATACTTTAACATTTAATAAAAGTACAAAAAATAGCTACTTCCGGTTTACACAAGGTCACTTACGATTGGCTTTTCCACAGTCAAGTGTCGTGCAACGTAATGCAGAAAGTCCTACGGCTTTATCTATAAACGTATCAGATAAAATCAAAGGTCAAAATCTAGAATGTCAATTATACCTATGAACTTGCGTTCAATTTGAAGGTCATAAATCATAGGCTTCAATTTAAAAGACCATAGGTCTGAATCATATTTCAAAAACGTGTGAATACTTGACTTTCTAGAAAGGATATTTTTTTATCATACTTCTCCTTAAAATCACGATATTAATCGACTAATACGAGAGATAATTTACTCTATCCCAATGTTAAGCGGGAGAAAAAGTAACGTTTTGAATGTCGCCTTCTCGTGCAAACCAATAAAAAATCGATGATTTAAATGACAATAAAATGGAATTGAAGCATTAAAGGAAAGACAATGCTTTGGTTTTACGTTTTACTCAAAAAATTAGCATTGACCTTGTTGACTGTTAGAATAAGAAAAAGAAAACATATTGCCTTACAACGGCAACAGACAATGATGATAGGAAATACAGTAAAATAAATTGAATAACACACAACTGATAGGTTAATCAAGCAGATTGGTACTCCGCGATAAGCATTGTAAACTTTGACAATGATTTCTCATGGTGAAACTATGCTCTATCATCCTCTAAGCTTTGATATATAATTATTACGATATTATTATGGCTAAAATATATTTCAAAAACTAATTTGTTACCAAATGTGGACTAATTTTTTTTGTTTATGTCGAAATAAGCATTGAAATATTTTTTTTTATTATTATCCTAGGTTTTTTTTGAATATTTATAAATTTTTGAATATTTAGCAATAATATGTTTAAAAGAGCTTATATTGTATTTACCTGTGGAAAGGTTGAGGCAGCAATAAAGCTATTTCCGGTACTTTCAATGAGTTCACCAGTTCCTTCCCCGGGTTCAGCATCATTTATCTGGCATGTTTTATTTAATGCTATAAAGTTTATAGATTTGCATACCTCGATTCTCGAGCAAAACTGGGCGCACAATGACCACATTGGCATAGATAGCTCAAACAGCACGTGTCCTCTATATATTTTGTCTTGTTGTTTTTTTAAAACAACTATTTCACATAACGTCCACGCAAATAAGGTAAAAAACAACAATGCAAGGCGATACACATTGTGCCTATTGAAATACATTGTACCATGAAAAGTAGTTATTTTATTACGCTTTTTCCGCAATTATTTTAGATGTTTTTAATTAAGTGTCAAGTCTTACAACGACAACATCGACAAGTCTGAATTTATTCAGTTCTCAGGGAACTGTTAAATACGGGTTCGAAAACTAATGAAAATTTATGCGCATGCTTATAAGGGTAATAAAAAAGGCGGTATGAAATAATGTTTCATAACGATAATTTCAATCAATTGAAATTTGAATGGAACAATAATAAGTAAACGCTCCAAATAAAATATTCAATGCAAAATTCATGAAGAATTGACATTTGATAGATTGATTTTCGTCATTATTGTCATTATCAAAACTAACGAATTCAGCAATGTTATGAAAAACTATGGAACATACAAACATCTGATGATTTTCCTTTATTTTAAATATTCACTTCTCTTTCTGAAATTTTCCGTTTAACCGTTCGATATAAGCTTGTAAACAATTTATAAAATTTAAGTGGATAGTCCTTTCACCTGAGATTGTCTCTTAAAGTTCATAGGAAGTAAGAAAATACAAAATATAAATAATTCAGTTTCACTCAGAATTTAAAATGATTTGAAGTTTCAAATGGAAAAAAAATCTCCACAAAAAATTAATTATTTCCATAAAATAGACTTAAAATCTAAAAAAAATCTCTTCCCCCCCCCCTATTTAAAAAAAATAAAATGGTAAAAAGTGATACAGTTGATGGAACTTGTGATAAGTTAGTTGCTTTTACAAATAAAAATTACAAAGTTTTAATGATTTTCATTCATTTTTTAAAAATAAGTTGGCTTGTGTTATGCATCATATAAAGACATAGTAAAGATATGTGTTAATTTGTTAATTACAGACAATGTATGTTTTCAATTTATTTTTGTTTCTCATTAGGACTTTATCCACCCTTTTTCATTGCTAAAATCAATCTCCTCTGCAAAGTATCGATACCGTGTGACAACTGCAAGTAATTTGAAACCTGTATCTATATAGTTGTTTGCAATACACATGAATAAGGAATTGCATGTCATATGAATCAATTACATATAACTTTCTTTCACTAGCTCATCTCATTCGTCACAACTCGGCCGATTCCGTATTTAACGGAAAGAATTAGAGTAGCGGATTCACCCGAAGATTGCCTATTGATAAATTTCACATTCGTCACATCTCGGCCGATTCCGTACTGTCATCAAACGAATAGAATTAGAAAAGCGGATTTACCCGAGGATCGCCGATTGTAGTCCATCTTGTGTAATCCTTAAGATGCCAATATTATTTTCACAAGCATTGTACTTTTATAATGAAGTTTAAATTATTTGGTTACGCTTGTCTTTGTAGCTGATCAAGTTGGGATGGAATTTTATTTTAATATAAAAAAAAAATATTAATCGAATATGACAAACTGAGATCGTTTATAGACGATTTGTCGTTTGTTTAATTGATATTATGTCCCATGATATAATTGTTTATTCGATAATATAGACACGACATTTCAGAAAAAAGTTAGGATTGTATCCTCACGAAACATAAATTATTCAATTCGATTAAAATTAGTTTGTCACGCGTTCATCAATAATTGATATTACAAGAAGATATTGCATGATTTAAAACGACATATCTTTACAAGAGAACAAAATGACACAGATATAAACAACTATATAATTCACCTTACTACCTTCAACAATGAGCCCATACCGCATAGTCAGCGTTAAAATTCCAAGATAGGCAAATGTTAAAGGGGCACTAGCTACGATATATATAAAAAATAAAGTATGATTTTTTTTAGATCAATCATTAATCAAATTGGAATAATGAAATAATAATATGCTTTTAGCAATCAATTTCCTTTAATTTTGTTGAAATAAGCGATTAAACATAGTTTTTGACTGATTCACTTGCAAGTGAAAACGTCATCATCATTCTAACCGGTATTCATGTGAACTTCAAGTTAACCCCTAGCTAGAGATTGACAACGCATGCATTGTACGTGTACTGGTTATTTAAAGAAAAAGAATGTCAACAATGAAAGTGAAACTACGATAAATCATTTGATTACTAATTCGATGCACATAAAATCATTCTTATATAGTTAAAAACAATGAGTTACATATATTTTTAATCTATAAAATAAAATCAAACAGACCTATAAAAATGCAATTGCACGTGTTGGTTTAATCTATTCGTATCTTTATTTTTGTTTACATCGCTTATATGGTCATCTGAGGTCAAAGCGATAGTTAATTAGATGGCCTCTGGACTAAAATACACACGAAACGAACCTATATATTATCTACCCCATGCTCTGTAAACTGTTTATTTTAGACTTTTGATAGTTTGGATAAATGTTTTACATTGTTATAAACCAAATATGAGAATTTGAGCCAAATCGGTTACAATGAATTTGACAGCTAGTGCCCCTTTAAACAATTAAAAAACTAACGAGCTAATCCATGTACAAAAAAATCCCAAAAAAACAAATAACTTATGTAACACATTCACAAACGACAACGAATGCATGACATGCTCCTGACTTGGGACAGGCACATGCACACAGAACTAAGTTCATTATTATTCATGAACTAAACGATACCGCTGAGACCTTACAACGCTCTATCTTTCGAAATAAGGGAGAAAAAGACTTCCTCAGCAACATGCCGTTTCAGAATATAGTTCATCCTCGGTAATATTTCCAAAAGAGTACACCAAAACGTCGTGATTGGTTAGAAATGTCATATACATTGAATGGACGTTAAGCAACCAACAATCAATCAATCAATCATATACATTGAATATTCAACCAATGACGTGCATGACGTTACTTTCATTTTTACGGTATAACCAATGAAATAAGTACAGATCTGAGAGTACTCGCATTTACTTACAGCTGGTTCAAAGTTAATTACAACTAATGAAATTTATCATGCGTTTAAGAATAAATTATCAATCAATACACATCCAACATCCATTAGATTTAGTTTAAAGACTAAAGAGTTGTCTCATTGGCACTCACACCACATCTTCCTATATCTAAATAATCAGTCGGTAAAAAAAGTGACCTTGTGCAATGCCAAAATACAAGTATCGACAAATTTGGTATAGCCATAAATATATAATGTATATGTCAATAACAACAATATTTGGTTTGATTTAATTTACTGATAACAAAATCGATATATTTTGCCTCTCTTCTAGATAAAATTCGAAAGCAAGCCTGACATGTCGTAATAGTCATTCAGTTTAAAAATTACTTATCAGGCTTACAGATACACAACCCGAGATAATAATAGAAAACGCCTACAGCAATTTCCTGATCCCATAAAGAAAGATACCAGATACTTCAGTGCAATTTGTATCTGTACCTAAAACAACCATATGTATCAAGAAAAAGTTTGGGTGTCCTGATCATCCCAAAGCGGGTGGTTTGGGTAGCCACAAAACCAGGTTCAACACACCATTTTTTTATTATTAAAATGTCCTGTACCGATGTGTGTGTGTTACATTTTAATGTTGTGTGTCTGTTGTGTCGTAGTTCTACTCTTATATTTGATGTGATTCCCTCAGTATTAAAAAAATGTAGTTTGTAACCCGGATTTGTTTTTTTCTCAATCGATTTATGAATTTTGAACACCGGTATACTACTGCTGCCTTTATTTATACATATAATTTATTCGTACTCTATATTGGCAGTAAAGCATACTAAGTATACCATTTGGTGATTGCTTTTCTGGAGGGCATTGAACACCTTACATTTCGAAATGGTTTATTTTCTATCATCATGCTCTCATAAAGAGTAACAATAATTTGTATGTAAAATTGAGAATGGAAATAGGGAATATGTATAAGAGACAACAACCCGACCAAAGATCAGATAACAGGCGAAGGTCACCAATAGTCTCCACCGCAGCGATAAAAATCCTTCAGCTGGCCCCTTTATTAAAATGTGTACTAGCTCATCGAAAATGGAAGTCATACTAAAATTGATAATGTATAAATGTACTAGAATTAAAAAAAAAGACTAACCAAGACAAAAGGCACCTCATTTGGGACAGGCGCAAACATAAAGCGCGGTGAAACAGTTTTTTTGATATCTCAACCACCAACAAACTTAGAATTCTCCAGTTTCAAAGTACTGTTTATTTCAGATGGACAACGATTCACACTTTGTGAACTTCCATGTTTGGCACTGCTCAAAACGCGGCATCTCTGTTTTGCTTATAAATCTGTCATTTATATTCAACAATGTTGTTTACACCTGGTGAATTAACTTATGCAAAGGTAATCTTAAATACAATGCAAATATAATCCCACTTTGTTAAACAGCGTAGAAATTGGTTACAAATGAATTGAAGGTAGCAACTTTGAAAAGTGAGTATTAACTCAACAGTGCACGTGGCGCTCGAAGAAGTAAAGTTTAAAGAGCTACGATGTTGAAGAGCATTGAGGACCTATTACACATGTAAAATATTTAAAACATATATATGGCTTATCTATCCAAATCCTTAGTACGTGTTCACAAAGTGTTTTCTCCAACCCCCCTTGTTAAAATTGTATTCAAATGCAGGAACCTATTATAGAAATTGTGCAACTAAAATATTAACCTCGCGTAAATATCAAAATGCTCCTACCCCCTCTGCGAAACCCCACAGGTCATTAACTGTTAACTCTTTGTCTTTTCTAATCAGCTTGAAAAATGTGTGTAAGTGTGTGCGCTAGAGAATGTATTAAAAGTATCATTCATATTATGCTCTGGATACTTTTCAATCAATTAGTTCTTTTTGTTGCATTATAGATACGTTTATGCTTAAATAGTGTTGTGATGTATCACATACTGCTGCTCGAATGAAACAACATCTCGATATCATTTTTAACAAAGGGCTGCGCTAAAAGACGGGAGTATAAGTTATTGTCCCAAAATTGGAATCACCCCTTTTTTAAGCATAAAAATTCATAACACGGAAATGTAAAATCTGAAATTTATAAAAATTGAAATGGAGCTTACATCAATAGATATAAACAATTCACCAAAGTTTCATGGACATTGGTGAAAGCCTTTTTGAGTTATTGTCAGAAGTGTTAAAAATCCCCCTTTTTTTATGAATAAAGCCCCATAAATCCAAAACTTAAAATCTGAAATTTATAAAAATTGAAAGGGAGCTTACATCAATAGATATAAACAATTCACCAAAGTTTCATGGACATTGGTGAAATCCTTTTTGAGTTATTGTCCGAAGTGTTGAAAATCCCCCCTTTTTTATGAATAAAGCCCCATAAATTCAAAACTTAAAATCTGAAATTAAAAAAAAAACACGAAAGGATGCTTACGTCAATAGATATAAACAGTTCACTTAAGTTTCATGGAAATTGGTGAAAGTGTTTTTGAGTTATTGTCCGAAGTGTGGATGACGGACGGACGGACGGACAACGGTATACCATAAAACGTCCCGTCTAAAAGACGGGCGTATAAAAACAAAACCTCATGTAAGGGTCGGGTATACTTTTATACCTTGTTGGAGAAGTCTCTCAACACATATGAACAAGTCTAGTTCAAATGTTTATCTATCTTAACTATAAAAATAAATTTGTTTGGTGTTGTCCTTCATTAGAAGAGGGGAGTGTGTACCAGTTTTGTTATGTAACCAACGGTTTCAGCAAAATTTTCATTTAAATTTAGAATTTTTACACTTTAAGTGTTGGTTTTTTTTACTTTACAGGGTCATTATAGGCTTTATATGATAACAAGTGGTTATGTGTAACAATTTGAATAACATCATCAATGTTCAGTTCATTTGCTAATGATGAGAATGACTCAATGTCTAAACCTTGAAGAAACCCTGATATTAATTAAAAACCAATTGTTCAGAGAACAATTGAAGGTCTTTCCATTGAAAACAATGTGTTTTAATATGAAAGTTGTAAAATTAAGTTTAAAATGTAATTACAATCGTCAACTGATAGGTTATTGTACGCTGATTCCAGAAATATATGGTTTCTATACAATATTTTTTTTAATAAGGGAGATAATTTGTTACTTCCGGTTTGAAAAATGTTACTTCCGATAATATTTGAATATTTAATTGACACTGATTCCAAAATGATCTGGTTCTATATACTTTTTTATTAATAAAGCACAAAAAAAGCTACTTCCGGCTTACACAAGGTCACTTCCGGTTGTTTTTTTCAAGGTTAAATGGTTTGATACCTTTTGCCAAAAGTCTCATGGCTATATCATGTATACATATGAGCTGAAAGCAAAGGTCAAAAACTAGAACGTCATATTAATCTATGACGTTGAGATCAATTTCAAGGTCATAAACCAAGGACCTCAAATCAAAAGACCATAGGTCTTAATAATATTTGGTAAATCAGTTATATCACCATACGCGTATTTTTAAATACAAGAGGGGAGAAAACTCACTTTTACGTTTAACGTACCCTTGCAATCAAAATTTATGTGTTACGACATGTCGAAACTAACAATTTATAAAAAATAATATGTCGATATCTTATACGGTTTCTGGAAATTAGTGGAAATAAGCCAAATTCAAAATTAGAATATGACCTTGACCTTTGACCTTGACCTAATTTTTATATTTTTGGACCAAGGACCTCAAATCAAAAGATCCTTGGTCTCTAGCACTTATGGTTTACAAGATAGAAATGCATATCACTTATATCAAATGCATAAGGGGAAATAACTCTCATATGGAGCGTTCATATCACTTCGGTCAAAATAGGACAAATCATGCGAAGGATATAACGAGCAATTTTGTAAAATAAATTTGTTATAATATTTTACGGTTGCGAAGGAGTTGCGCTAACAAGGAAAACAGTGTTTGGGGAGATAACTCCTACAAAGAAAAGTATTCGTTTACGCAGGGTTAATTTCAAAAGCGCATAAACTGTTCGATATCATATACCAAATATCTAAGCGACATATTGCAAAATAAATGTTTATCACAAGAAGAAAATTAGGCGGAAGAAAAAAAAAAAAAAATAATCAGAAGAAAAACAATAGGTCTTTCCACAGAAAAGTGGAAAGACCTAATTAACTTTAAATTCGATACAAAAGTAGTTAATTGATGTTCAAGTCTCATCAATCCATTAACAAAAAACTCAGGGAATTGCAAGAAGTCCAAAATAAATCGTAACCTCTCGCCGAGTAGTTACGATTGCCCAAAAAAGAAGCAAAATAGATTAAACGACTATTCTGGTTCAATTTACCGACCAAACGACTGTTCTGGTTTCATGAACAGATCATAAAACTATTATGGTGAAATTTATAGATTAAACGACTATTCTGGTTATACATTGTATGAACAGATAAAAAAAACTATCCTGGTGAAATTTACCGATTAAACAACTATTCTGGTTAAATGAACAGATCGAAAAACTATTATGGTTAAATCTATAGACCACACGACTATTCTGGTTAAATTTACAGATCTAACACCTCTTCTGGTTAATTCAAAAGATCAAACGACTTGTCTGGTTTCTAAAGATCTTAAACCGGGCAAACACATTGCCTGTGAGTTGAGACACAGATATGTAATATCGGTCAACAAATTTATGATGGGGACAGTAACATATTTGAAGTGTCGATATCAGTAGTTTTTCCTCGTAAATCTTTGAGAGCTGTTTCTGTTAACACAACACATCCCTTTTCGTGAAGCCCGAATGGTGTGAAAATGTATCAATTGTGATATGTGAACTCCATACGACGAGGCAGCATGTACATTACTGCTGAGATACGGGAAGTTGACATTTGGAAAGTTAATATTATTACGTTATAGATTCGAGATAGGAGTCGTTCATTTGAGTAATTATCAAGTTAAAACTAGTTTGGATTTTGTAACTTATACAAATCCCAATCCAAATTCAAAGCTGAAATTTTACAAAATTATCTCCTTATTTTAACCGTGTGAAATAACACAATAACTTATGTTAATTTGAATCAAGAAAAAAACTACAGATATAAGAAGATGTGGTATGAGTGCCAATAAAACATCTCTCCATTCAAGTCACAATTTAAAAGAAATCCATTATCATGATTATAGGTCAAAGTACGGTCTTTAACATAGAGACTTTATTCACTATAAATTGCCCCAAACATGACTAGTTAAAACCCATTCAAACGGGAAAACTAACCGTTCAATATATAAAAACTAGAAACGAGAAACACTTATGAACCTCACCAACAAACGATAACTACTGAACATCAGCGATATCTGTTAAGGAACTTTGAATTCATTAAAACAAAAATATGGTATCAATACTCAGATTATGCGGCCTATCAATAACCAAACTCGTTCATACTCATATGGTCGGTAACTTATAGATGTCATTGATCTTTGAAAACCAGCAATTCAAAACCGGCAAACTGATTGTTCTGTCATTTCAGCGCAGAGTTAATTGTGTTTATCGCCTACTCGATAGAGTTGTAAGATGAAAAAAAGTATCGGCATGGAATCCAGACAAAATCAATTTCAATATACCATTTGGCAAACATATATCTAGGCGGTACTGGAATAATTAGAAACGGGATCAGATTAATAAAGGCAACAGTAGTATACCGCTGTTCAGATACACTTTTTAGTCTACTACATAAATACCAAATATGAGCTACCTAGTGGCACACATACCACGTATGTTTTTCAAACACTAATAATGATAGAGCTATAGCAAGATGTACGTTCTCTGTCGCTGGAGAACTTATCAATAAAGTTTTACCAAAAAAACCTTATGTTCCTGCATTGGGGACTATATCTTTAACTCTAATAAATATCATTAAGATAAACTATAAACAAGTGTTTTGATTATTTCATTTTTCATCTTAGAAAAGAAAAGATTTTTTTCCTATGATATAAGACTTTAGAAAGCGTAATTTTTACAATCATATAAAGTTCATACAAAGTCGAATAATAAAACTATGTGTAATTTTAAAATTCAAAATGTTTAGGTATTCCTTTTCTAATTGCGTTCTAATTCGAACACTTCTACCCTTGTGTCTGAACTTCAATGAACAAATTTGGGTTGCTGAATTTTTTTTTATCTTATATTTACTTTGAAAAAAAAAAAAAAAATCTGATATTTGTTTTTGATTCTGTTGATTTTTTTAAAGACAACTGATCAATATATTACAGTTGAAACAATTGTGTCAAAGAGACAACAAGCAGATTAGAGAATAAAAAACAACCAAAGGGGACCAACGTGTTTTAAACACAACAAGCATTTAATCCTTCACCCAGAGGCGTGCTTCAGCTGGCCCCTAGACAAACATGTACACCAGTGCAATGATAATGGAGGCCATACTAAATGCTAAAACATATAAATGAACTGAAATTAAACTTTATTAAGGACAAACAAAGATCAGAGGCGCCAGACTTGTGATAGGCGAAAATTATACATTATTTATGTCTCCTCAGGATACAACGTTTATAATCAACGAAACAGTTACTCAATTTTGCATTTTTTTCAAATGACATTTATTATGTGACCCACTATTTAATTCAGTAAACATCACGTTATTCATAAATGGATGTCAATTTTGTCATCTCGCAATATGAATTATTCAGTATATGATATTAATGAAAATTAAGAAAAAGAAATTAAAATACAGACTCGGAAACATTCAATTATAAATAATTAAACTCCATAATAGTACAGCAATATAGAAAATTAGCTCGACCATGCAAGAAAAACAGGATCGTCAACCTGATGTTCAAAAATAAATAGATCGGCGGAATAATTTAATATATAATTGTGTCACCTGTAGGATCTTTCACATGTTTATTGCAAAAAGTAAAATCACAAAAATACTGAACTCAGAGGAAAATCAATTTGGAAAGTCCATAATCACATGGCAAAATCAAATAACAAAACGCATCAAAAACCAATGGACAAGAACTGTCATATTCCCGACTTGGTACTTAAATGTAGAAAATGGTGGATTAAACCTGGTTCTATAGCGCTTACCCTCTCACTTTAATAACAGTCTCATCAAATTCTCAGCAATATTCATTTAAATAAAATGCATTCAAATCACTTATGAGCGCGAAGTTTCAGATGGGGTTGATACTCTTTTCGATCTGTTTATCGACGTTAATGGCTTTCAAATTGGGTAAAATATAAAAAAATCTATACGAAAATTAGGGCACACATTTTCATTTCGTGTTTGCATTTAATAAGGTACTTTCCGTTTTGAATTCAGCATTTTAAGTCAGATTAGACTTCCGCTTTGCGTTTTTCTGTATACTTTGAACATACATATACTATGAATAAATAAACTCCTCATAGATACCAGGACTAAATTTTATATATACGCCATAACGTGTATATGAAGAATTCTATCTGCTATCATTTTCAAGTTTACTATCCACGGCAGTCACATACTTTATTAGATAAAGAGCTTCTATATACTATATCAATGACCATCATGGATCGATTAGTAACTAAGCATTGAAAGTAAATACACCTTATCTATATAGTAATGAATGTATAAAATGCGGATTTTTAGTGTTATTAAAATTTGCTGTTACAAAATATTAGAAATTAATATAAATTAAGGAATGTATCTCCCTCATGCAAAGCTCTGATTCTTTTCACGGATTTGGCTATACTTTTTGGACCTTTTGGATTATAGCTCTTCATCTTCTTTACAATGTATAAGCTTTGGATTTTATATATTTTGGCCACGAGCATCACTGAAGAGACATATATTGTCGAAATGCGCAACTGGTGCAAGAAAATTGGTACCGTTCATTTTTTTCATAATATACATATTATAAGCCCTAAAATTATCTATGTGAACTTTTGATACCTCTCCTTTATTTTCCAGTCATCAAATCTTTTATAAAATTCATTGATTACAAACAAAGATGTGGTATGGTTGCCATGTTGAGGCAACTCTCCACAAGAGACCAAAATGACACAGAAATTAACAACTATAGGTTACCGTACGGCCTTCAACAACGAACAAAGCCCATACCACATACTTAGTTTAAAAAGGCACCGAAATGACAATGTGATACAATTCAAACGAGAAAACTCTATTTCTGATTAATACGTAGATTTCGCGGAAACAATACAGGCATGCCACCAAAATATACTAGAACACATGGGCGTGGTGGAAGGGGTTGGTGTAGCGGCAGAGGGAGCTCTGATAGTAACGAATACTGATCAAAAGATGTCAGACCGGCCAATCCAACATATTGCTGGTCCATAAAGCTTAAATGACAATATTTTAGTGAACGATAGCAGAGATGACACAGATATGTCAATATATATAGAAATGTGTGGTATGAGTGCCAATGAGACAACTATCAATCCAAGTATCAATTTACAAAAGTAAACCATTATACAGGTACAGCCTTCAACACAGAACATTGGCCAACACTTAACAGCAAGCTATAAAGGCCCCCAACAATTTCAAGTGTAAAACCATTCAGACGGGCAAAATAATGTAATAATCTATATAAAACGAGAAGCATGATTGAGCCGTTAGAGAAAATGGACAAGAAGTCCTAACTGTATACTTGCAAATCAAAACCTTGAGAGATTTAATATATTTTAAGTGAAAATGACAACGCGAATGGTGGTCGTAGTATGAACGTAGTCAAATTGTAAGAAGAGCGTGATGAGGACAAGGGTTTGATAGACTCGTACTATATCCTTGAACAGCGTGGTGTAAACATGGTATACAGGTAGTGGGAGCGTAGTTGGGTCGCGGAGAGAACGTGATGGTCGTAGTGAGGTCGTAATAACGTCGCTGTGTGATCGAAGCGCAGTCTTTCCGAGTAGAATCACGCTTTCGCTAAGATGGTACAGCGACCTTTACGATCTTACTTCGACCTAATTTCCACACGACCGCACCACAATTGTTTTAAACATGTTCAAAGTTGGCCACGCTCATCAAGATCTTGAAGACCTTGCCACGACCCTGATACGACTATGATTATCAAAATTTGCTTTTTTTTTCACAGATCGTAGTTCGATCGTGGCCTAGTGGGACTGCGGTATTACAAATAAACAAACGACAACCACTGAATTACAGGCTCCGTTCTTTAATGTTGATAACATACTAAATGTATGTTCACAATGAAATTGTTTGAAAAAACCCAAAAATTGGGAATTTTGGAAATAAAGGAAGCGGGATAAAAAAAAAACATTTACTGTCCCCAATAACCTAGTATGATACTTTTGCTGAAATTCCCCAGTAATTCAAAGTTTTACCGAATTCCTCCAACAACACTTTATATACTGAATGCCCACGACTTTGCGGGTGTGTTCTAGTTATAAAATTAAAATAGTCTCGTTTGTCATAGGTTTTGGTATTGAGGTGACTGATGGTTTCAAATTCAAGTCTAAAATAAGAGACAGGAAGCCGTGTCGGTGCTTCTTTAATTTCTTGTTCAGGAAGTTATTAATGGAATCATATATATATCGGCTAGATGTCATTTGTGTTTTTCTATCAATTTCACTATGAACATACATTTTTAAAAAAGAAGATGTAGTATGATTGCCAATGAGACAAATGTCCACAAGAGACCAAAATGGCACAGACATTAACAACTATAGGTCACCGTACGGCCTTAAGAATTACCTTAGCTGTATTTGGCAAAATACTATAGGTCACCGTACGTACGGCCTTACGGATTACCTTAGCTGTATTTGGCAAATTTTTTAGGAATTTTGGTCCTCAATGCTCTTCAACTTCGTACTTTATTTGGCTTTTTTTTAATAATTTTTTTGGATTCGAGATTCACTGATGAGTCTTTTGTAGACGAAACGCGCGTCTGGCGTATGTACTAAATTTAGTCCTGGTATCTATGATGAGATGAACATATTGATTTTGTTATCAGTAGATAACAATACTAGTATGTTATATACATATACATTTTCATGAATCTACAATCTGTCGATAACTTGGCATTGCACAAGGTCATGTTTCTTCTCTGGCTGTTTATGACGTCTTTACACTAAATCCACTGTATGTTGAATGTGTACGGATTGAGTGTTTAGTCTTAGAGGCATGATTTTTTTATTAGTTGTTAGTGGCTTAAAATTAGCTGTCAGATAACTGCAAGTACTATCAAATCTGTTCATTGTGTTTTACTTAAATAAGGCCGTTAGTTTTCTCGTTTGAATTGTTTTACATGGTCTTATCGGGTCCTTTTATAGCTGACTATGCGATATGGGCTTTGCTTATTGTTGAAGGCCGTACGGTGACCTATAATTGTTAATGTTTGTGTCATTTTGGTCTTTTGTGTATAGTTGTCTCATTGGTAATCATACCACATCTTTTTTTTTTTATATTATATACAACAACAGGAGCATTTCAATTACAGTTTAAAGTGTTTAAATAATTGTTTAAATTAAATAAAATAAGTGAGTGAACACAATCAGTACCAAGGTATAAGTTAAAAAAACCAAGCTAATGGAAGAAGAGGGACGAAAGATACCAGAGGGAGAGTCAAACTCATAAATCGAAAATAAACTGACAATACCTGGCTAAAAATGAAAAAGACAAACAATAGAACACATGACACAGTATAAAACACAACAGAGCATCCTCAGTATATCTAATAGTGAAACTAAATGATTTGACTTACTTGTTTTGACGAGTGTATAATGGTCCCCTCATACATATGAATAAAAAGAAGTCATAGACCACAGTTCGTTCGGATAAGAATGGCAACATTTTGTGAAAAAGTCTACCTCAAAATTCAACAAAAATGATCATTAAGATACTCCAGCGTTATATTTACCTAATATGTCTGTTTTGTTAACGAATCGTTGTAAATATTACGAAATTTGTTGCGACTGTCATACAACTGAGAGATTTAGCGCTATAAAATCAGGTCCAATCCACCAATTTTAACATAAGCAAATGTCTGTACCAAGTCAGGAAAATGACAGTTGTCCTCTCGTTTTACTTTTTGTATCATTCATGTCATTTGATTACGGATTCTCCGCTTTGAATTTTCCTCGGAGTTCAGTATTTTGTGTAATTACAGTCTATTAAAATTGGATTAAGATCTTCGTGTGTTATAAATGTACACCTTCGAAATTCAATAAAGGCCACATTGTAAATAAGTAGGTAATTGGTCTCTCATCCATTTGACAGTCTGATAGTTTATAATGTACTTGCCCAGATGCCTGTAATAACCACTCAGAATACCCAATATGTTTCTGAAAATAAAGATTAAGTTTAATTTCAACAAATAACAGATGTGTTAGTCATAGATATGTTACGAAAAGGTGTATTCACAACGCTGAGGTTGACAAATTCCACTTTCAATGTAGGGACTGTGTCAAAACACAAAAGAGATTACCTATGTATACATTGAGTATTATTTCAAAACTGCATTGATCCTTGCATATGGTGTGGGGGGGGGTCTTATTAATTTAGTTGATTGACAACTTTTTTTATTTACCTGTGTCTATTGTAAAACTCCGAAAAACGAATGTAGATTTAAAAAATTTACTCCCGGTCATACAACTTCGAAGACATGCATTTTCATACTATACTTCCTTCTAATTCTGATAAATTAAAACAGTTTAAGCCGAATTTCTTCATAAGAACTTTCATTGATTGTTGGTTGCTTAACGTCCAGTGGCAAATATTTCATGCATGTTTGGTTTGTAATATTCGACTCACTACTCACCGCTTTAACATCTCTGCAAGTTTCAAAAGCATTGAAGAATGCATTTACACCTTAATACCACCTTATGACGGGTGCCACATGTGGAGCGGGATTTGCTCACCCTGCCGGAGCACCTGAGATCACCTCTAGTTTTGGTGGGGTTCATGTTGCTTGTTCTTTAGTGTTCTATGTTGTGTCGTGTAATATTGTTTGTCTGTTTGTCTTCTTTATTTTCAGCCATGGCGGTGTCAGTTTATTTTCGATTTATGAGTTTGAATGTCCCTCTTTTAAGCAGATATTTTGCATTTCATAAATTCAATTAACCGTTTAATAACGGTAATTTTGTGATTGTGAAGCTACCTTTGCTTTGTAATAAAATTGAGAATGGAAATGGGGAATGTGTCAAAGAGACAACAACCCGACCAAAAAAAAAAACAACAGCAGAAGGTCACCAACAGGTCTTCAATGTAGCGAGAAATTCCCGCACCCGGAGGCTTCCTTCAGCTGGCCCCTAAACAAATATATACTAGTACAGTGATAATGAACGCCATACTAATTTCCAAATTGTACACAAGAAACTACAATTAAAATAATAAAAGACTAACAAAGGCCAGAGGCTCCTGATTTGGGACAGGCGCAAAAATGCGGCGGGGTTAAACAAGTTTGTGAGATCTCAACCCTCTCCCTATACCTCTAACCAATGTAGAAAAGTAAACGCATAACAATACGCACATTAAAATTCAGTTCAAGAGAAGTCCGAGTCTGATGTCAGAAGATGTAACCAAAGAAAATAAACAAAATGACAATAATACATAAATAACAACAGACTACTAGCAGTTAACATGCCAGCTCCAGACTTCAATTAAACCGACTGAAAGATTATTATTTCATCATATGAACATCAGGCACAACCCTTCCCGTTAGGGGTTTAGTATCATACCATCATAACATATATGAGAAGAACATAACCCGTGTCATGCCAACAACTGTTTTTTTAGAATAATGTATTTAGTTCCGACGCAAAGACCTTATCAGTGACTCAATATTAACGCCAAAATATGCAATCTTTAATGACTTGACAACAGTATCGTAATTATATCCCTTCTTAACCCCTTCCCATTCACACCGGTACAGCTTACCGGTGAAGCCAATTTCAAGATTTTTTTGGGCCATTTAGACTGGTTCCATAGCCATTTGCTGACGTACAGATGTGGTTAAGGGCTCAAATTAATCCTCAGATAACCAGCAATGCGATTTAATGCACCAAACCTCTATCGTTATTAGTTAATACATAAGTCGCCTCTTACTGATGTGTAATTCTTCTTTAAAAACCATTTATTTTTCTTCGAATTTTGAGGAAAATTCTCAAAAAGAAGGGCAAAGAAAACTGCTCTTTTGAGAGAATTTATGACTTTTCTCAATAACAGTGCAGTGAGTTTTTGAAGAATAGTATTAAACTAATAGTTCTAACTTGTACACTAGTTGCAAATGTAATTTTTAGAGTAGAAGCGCACTCACAAATTTGAAATGCGCTAAAAATCCGAAGTCATTTCTTAGAGATATTATGAGAAAAGAGACAAAAACCACTTAATTATTCTAAAAATAATTTCCAAAGTTGAAATAGATGTAACAAAACATAGTTTCGTAAGTGTTGGGGTATGATAAAGTTGAAAACACTTTTGTTTGAATAAAGAAACATGTATATTTCAATGAAAAAATGACATTGTAAAGAGTGGATTCCTCCTAGATTTGCGTAAAAATCATGCATTAGGCAACAAAAAATTCATCTGAACACATAATTCCAAAAGGAAAACAAACTGGGTGAGAATCTTTATATATTTTTTTTGTGAATTTCTTCCGTAGTAGTAGACTTAAGTAATTAAATTTCAATAAATTCATTACAATGCCAGTGGCGCAGGGGTACTATGATCTATCCCAAGGCGCTAAGATTGAGGGTTCGAATCTCACTGCCGCAGTTGGAAAAATAATTTCCTATATTAAATTTAACTTAAATTAACTTAAATTTCAATAAACTCATTACAATGCCAGTGGCGCAGGGGTACGATGATCTATCCCAAGGCGCTAAGATTGAGGGTTCGAATCTCACTGCCGGAGTTGGAAAAAAAATGTCCTATATTAAATGTAACTTAACTAAACTTTACTTTCAATTTCAAAAAGAAAACCTACGATTTTTTTTTTCAAAGAATGTGTGTGCCAAATTGCCCCCCCCTTTGGCTCCATCGGGCTCTGTCAATGGTGTCCCAGATCAAGCTAGCATTGGTATTTCAATGAATGTTCACTTGTAAAAACAAAGTTTAAGTTGCTGATTGATTGGAAACGAATTAGACCAATAACTAGGGTCCAAGTTTGAAATCGGACAATAATGGTGTCTAAAATCAGTTATTTTGAATGTTACGGACATCTATATTTCAAGGCCTATAGCACATTATGCGTCTATTTATTCCACTATGATAACTTTTATGGCTTCAACAGACTCGAGGCATTATGTTTCCACCAAAACCTGACCCTATTAGCCCACCAATATGTCTCTGCATGAGTTTTTGTCCAAGGATTTCGTATTTTTTCATTTTTTCGCCAACAGTCACGTGACTTTTGGAAATAAACCACGTGACCAAAAAATGACGAATTATCTCCAAACTTAATTTTCTCAAAATATTTGACTAATTATCTTTAATTTGAGCCCAACACGACATGTGTATGACCATTGATGCGAATGCAGTATTCATTTAAACTTCGATAGTGTCTTTTCGATAAGTAAAGGTCTAAAATGCCTGAATGGGAAGGGGTTTATAAGTCTATTCAAAGGTTTCGTAAGTTTCTGAGGTGAATACTGACACCTTTGTGCTTTATACAGAATATTTCCATAAAAAATTGGATGTGAAATACCTAAACGTAATGCTGTCTTTACTCATTGAACTTTCTGTTCATGCTGTCAGTGCACAAATTAATGCCTCGATTCCAGTTCTGTAAGAAATATATGCCCCTAATATTTCTTGCACAACCGTAAAAAATAAGTGCCAACTACGTGTTGGGTTGCAGATATTACCCACAGTGTTAGCTGCAATAGACGGAACCTCTCATGCTATTTACAGACAACAACAGAGCTTCAAGAACAATTTTACTCATGGCAGACTTTGCAATCATATACAGGTGATTGTAAACAACATAAATCATATATGATTTATTCGTAGTGGTTTCCTAGGACACCAACATGATGCCCAACAGTATAATCTATTGCTTTAATTGGACCAGGTTTGGAGGTCCCCCAAACTTTTGCATCTAAGCGGATGTTGTTTTTTTAATTAATGACGATCGCCCCCTCAGTACCCTCTACAGACGTCATCAACCAAGAGCTAAACCACGAGCAGAAAGAAGAATATGTAAACTAGAGGCTCTAAAGAGCCTGTGTCGCTCACCTTGGTCTATGTGCATATTAAACAAAGGACACAAATGGATTCATGACAAAATTGTATTTTGGTGATGGTGATGTGTTTGAAGTTCTTACTTTACTGAAAGATTTTGCTTCTTACAATTATATCTATCATGAACTTTGCCCATTAGTAACAGAGAACTATATTTGGTAAAAATTTACATAAATTTACCAAATTAATGAAAATTGTTAAAAATTGACTATAAAGGGCAATAACTCCTTAAGGGGTCAATTGACCATTTAGGTCATGTTGACTTATTTGTAGATCTTACTTTGCTGAACATTATTGCTGTTTACAGTTTATCGCTATCTATAATAGTATTCAAGATAACCAAAAACGGCAAAATTTCTTTAAAAATTACCAATTGGAGGGCAGCAACCCAACAACCAGTTGTCCAATTCATCTGAATAATTCAGGGCAGATAGATATTGACTTGATTAACAATTAAACTTCTTGTCAGATTTGCTCTAGATGCTTTGGTTTCATAGTTATAAGCAAAAAACTGCATTTTACCCCTATGTTCTATTTTTAGCTGTGGCGGCCATCTTGGTTGAATGGCCAGTTCATTGGACACATTTTTTAAACTAGATACCCCAAAGATGATTGTGGCCTAGTAGTTTCAGTGGAGATTTTGTAAAAGATTACTTAGATTTATGAAAAATGGTTAAAGATTGACTATAAAGGGCAATAACTCCTAAAGGGGTCAACTGACCATTTTGGTCATTTGACTTATTTGTAGATCTTACTTTGCAGAACATTATTGCTGTTTACAATTTATCTCTATCTATAATAATATTCAAGATAATAACCAAAAACAGCAAAATTTCCTCAAAATTACCAATTCAGGGGCAGCAACCCAACAACAGATTGACCGATTCATCTGAAAATTTCAGGGCAGATAGTTCTTGACCTGATAAACATTTTTATCCCATGTCAGATTTCCTCAAAATGCTTTGGTTTTTGAGTTATAAGCCAAAAACTGCATTTTACCCCTATGTTCTATTTTTAGCCGTGGCGGCCATCTTGGTTGGTTGACCAGGTCACGCCACACATTTTTTAAACTAGATACCCCAAAGATGATTGTGGCCAAGTTTGGATTAATTTGGCCAAGTAGTTTCAGAGGAGAAGATTTTTGTAAAAGATTACTTTAATTAACGAAAAATGGTTAAAAATTGACTATAAAGGGCAATAACTCCTAAACAGGTCAACTGACCATTTTGGTCATGTTGACTTATTTGTAGATCTTACTTTGCTGAACATTATTGCTGTTTACAGTTTATCTCTAACTATAATAATATTCAAGATAATAACCAAAAACAGCAAAATTTCTTCAAAATTACCAATTCAGGGGCAGCAACCCAACAACCGATTGACCGATTCATCTGAAAATTTTAGGGCAGATAGATCTTGACCTGATAAACATTTTTACCCCATGTCAGATTTGCTCTAAATGCTTTGGTTTTTGAGTTATAAGCCAAAAACTGCATTTTACCCCTATGTTCTATTTTTAGCAGTGGCGGCCATCTTGGTTGGTTGACCGGGTCACGCCACACATTTTTTAAACTAGATACCCCAATGATGATTGTGGCCAAGTTTGGTTTGATTTGGCCCAGTAGTTTCAGAGGAGAAGATTTTTGTAAAAGTTAACGACGACGGACGACGACGACGGACGCCGGACGCCAAGTGATGAGAAAAGCTCACTTGGCCCTACGGGCCAGGTGAGCTAAAAATGTTAATTTGCATATATCAGTGTCGGGTTATTGTCTACCACGCTAAAAGTCGTCTTAACCCACGTATCGACAAACCTGAAGATTATAAACGTCACATGAGTGTCGTCAAGTCACCAAAGATGCTCTTTCCTCATTTTGTAAAAAATGGTGTAAACGGGAAAAATCTGATAAAAAATCTCTTGATTCTTATTAAAATAAATGTATGAATGTGGTAGATGAGAGAATATCACATTTGGAAAATAATTTAGGAGTACGTGATGCACCCATTTCGAGAGTAATAAACTTCGAATACTCTCAAAGCGGTTTGTGTTTGTACCGGCCGACAAAGCAGCCAACAATGGGGTATGACGTAAATACTACACGAACGTTCTTAAGAATGAAATTATAAATTCATCTACATATAAGTCCATCCGCTTCACAGGAATAATTTAGTAAACAAGCATATTACAACCACATTAAAGCTCAAGGCTTCTTCTGAACATTTGAAGGTCCCTTTCAGTACTCTTAACTAGTTCATTAACTACTATTAAAGAGCTTATCATAAACTATTGTAATAAAATATATGAACATAGCGGTATAAACCATTTTTGGAGTGTAAAACATTCTTTGGGTGTTTTAGATAAATCACGGGCTTTTGATGGTCTTTTTGATTCTTTAAATAGTTTGATTTTTCTACTCTTTTCACAACACTTCCACACTATCTTATTAAACAATTTTTTTTGTGGACTGTCAGTCCCCGAGGGTATCATCAGCTCACTAGTCAGTGCTTCGGTACTGACATGATTTAACATACTTTACTAAAATTGTCTGTTTATAAATTATGAAATTATTATGAAACTAAGGTTTCAACTCCCTCAGGCAAAGTTGGCTTTAGACTAATTTGGCTATATATTTTTGGTATTTATGACATATAGCTCTTTAACGATTTCCGGTACTTATACATCTTCGGATTTCAAATGTTTGGCTTTGAGCGTTCCTGATGAAGGTAAATCCAGAAAAGCGCTTCGGACGCAATAAATTATACAACGTGTTGTTTTCTATTTTTTACTATTTGATGAAATGGTCGTTTGGTTAAGCTGAATGTAGATATATTTGCTGCAACTCATTTAACGCCGACTTCTGTAAGGAGAAAGGTAAATATGCTAGATATACTAACTGGAGGTGTGATGAGATGATTAAAGCTGTTAATTGTCTCCTTTGTAATATTTACGTACGTTTCGGCAACAGGGTTTATCGACAGGTTGTAGGTATCCTCATATGCACTTATTGTGCCCCTTTAATAGCAGACTTCTTTTTGTACTCTTACGAATCACAGTTTATGACTAAACTCAGTAAAGACCCGTCGAAATTGCATTTAATTGATGAATTCAACAACACTTACCGTAATCAAGATTTTTTTCAATATACTGCTGAAATTTACCCCAAGGAACTTACTTTAAATAAATCACATGTATTCGGTAATAACTGTCCTTTCCTGGATTTAGATATTTCGGTTTTAAACGGGAAACTACACAATAAATTTACAACAAAAGAGACGATTTTTCGTTCCCTATTGTTAATTTTCCATTTTTAGATAGTGATGTTCCTTTACCATGTAAATTGTTGAACCAGGGATATCGTTACCAGAAATTACTTGAAACCTTTACTAAATTTTTTCAAAGATATAAAGATTTGGTTTTGAAGTTTGGTTGTACCTGTAGAAAACTTATTTCAAACGGGAAAGCACATCCTCATTTATACGGAAATGTTGTTAACCGTGCCCATAAAGTTAGAAATGATCCATGTAAACTTGTTGCTCTTTTAAATAAACTTATTCTAAAAGGTAACCTATTTTAACACTGTAATAAGATCATTGAATATTGTCTTTATTGGTATAAATATTGATTTTGTTATCAGTAGATTAAAAGCAAACTCAATATTACTAGTATGTTATATATGTTCCAGACCGTATGCGTACTTTTTAAAAATACGCGTACGGTCTGATTGATTTTAAGAAGTAGATCAAGTTCCTTAGATACGAATGTATATTACAGGTCAACAAAACTGAAATCTCGAATTGATATAATATTTAGAATAGTAATTGGAATAAAACATTATATTTCAATTATTCAAAAAAGTCGCGTTAATTTAATTCGTTTATCTCATGTATTTAGCATGTCAGAAATACATGTACACGAAATTAGTTATTAGATTATAAGTAAACAAAATGTGGGAAGAAAAGTTTTTAGATTATTTAGTAACTTTGCTAGATAAACCGCCAAACCAGCTGTTTACTTGTGAGAAAACTGAAGAATTAGAAGTGTTTTGATAAATGGGAAAATTGATTCCGCGAGATTCCGACAATATGTTTAGGAGAAGAAATTCGCATTAATCAATTGTCCTGAATTTGGAATGGAAAACGAACTCTGCATTCCCGCAAATGAGGTGAGGTTTAAGAATAATCTTTACTTAGTTTGTATTACATATAATCTTACCAACTTCTTGTGTTTTTTCCTATAATCCTAATATCAACTTTCGTTCAGTGGTGAAATGGTAACTTGGCGTGCTGAATATGAATCCGACCACCTATCAACCATCCATTATCACCAATAACCATCATAAACATCATCGTTATCAGTATCACCCGCCTCTACATCAATGTCATCATCATCACCATCCAATTTGACACCGATATCTATCGTTTGAACTTGTTTTAATCAAAGGGGGGGGGGGACAAACTGCTATTCTTTTTTTTTTTTTTGAAAACTTTATCTCTTGATATGAGTATCATAATACTTTTTTTTTATATAATGTAAGATTTTTTTTTCTGTAGGAATCTAGAAGAATGGGAATTTTCGCCAATTGATACGATATTTGAAGTACTTAAGTCTGTACATGAGGGAGCTAGGGCTCATACAGAATACCATAAATTGTACAAGGACTTTGAACAAACGTATTATTGGATTCCCGGAAAAGCGTGCATTGAATTCATCAAAAGATGTGTTCAGTGTGCATGGAAAAAGCCACAAAGAAACGTTGCTCCATTGACGCCCATCACATCCAAATATTTTATGCACAGGGGACAGTTAGACTTAGTTGACAAACGTGCTGGATCGGTCACTACATTGACCATTATACAAAATTTAATTTCTTCTGGCCTCAGATGAATAAGTCTGCAGACGAAATAGCACACAATTTATCAGTGCATGAGTTTTCTGTTGTTGGTCTTCCGTCTATCCTACAGCATGACAATGGGAGAGAGTTTTGCAACGCAGTAATAAGAGAAACTTTAAAACTTTAGCCCGGAGACGTAATGACTGACGGACAGACGGAAAACGAGACCGACTCACAGACTGAAGCTGAGATCGACTCACAGACAGATGCTGAGACCGAATCACAGACAGATGCTGAGACCGACTCACAGCCGGATGCTGAATCGACTTACAGACAGAAACTGTTCAACCTGCCCGAAAACGACGACGAACTGAAACGTCAGAAATATCTACAGAGAAATACGATGGTACAGACTACAGACCGACACAGGACGAAATCATGTCAGTTGATGATTTTATGATTCTGGATGATATTATAACTGACCCTCCGGAGGACAACAACTGTACCATAGCAATGGACGACGGACAAATGACTTTTCATGACAGATAACGAAAGATACTTGGCAAAGATTATAAAAAATCTGTCGAAAATACAATGAGAAAATATAATAAAAAAGTGTCAAAAACTAATGCAAAAATTGAAAAAGATAGCTTTGTCACTGTGCGAATCCCAGATTATTGTAGGGTTGATGATATCATCGGAAAAGATGCAAGTTTGTACAAGCTGTCCTGCGAATTTGCTATATTGAACTCATGTTATGATATGGGTGATATTTGAACTTTTGACATGGAAAATTGAAACTGGACATTGGAGTACAAACGGAATTCCTTTCATGCCGCCGCATAACAAGCAAGTTTTTCTCTTGCAAGTAAAAGATGCAAATTCAAAGGAACATGCCTGACAAAGACATGCAAATTTAAAAAATCAAACGTTCCTTATGGCAGCAAGTGTCACCCGGGCCGAGAGTGTCAAAACAGGATTTCGATGGACAATTAATTTCAGAACTATTCAATTCAATTAAATGTTCACTAGTTTAATTTATTTATCTAATTGTAATAAATTATTAAATGTAAACTTGTAAAAGTCAATAAAAGTTTGTAAATAATGTTTGTCTAACATATACCCATACGGTCCAAATACCGGTATGGTCCAACTCGTACTAGACAAAGATACGCGTATGGTCGGACCGTACGAGTATACACATACGGTCCGGACCATAAGGTCCAAATACTCATACGGTCTGGAACATATTCATTTTCATGGAACTACAATCTGTCGCTACCTGTAACACCTGTAACTTGGCATTGCACAAGGTCAGGTTTTTCTTTGGCTGTTGATGACGTCTTTAAACTAAATCCATTGTATATTTGATTTGTACGGATTGATAGTGTAGTCTTAGGGGAATGATTTTTTTTATATGTTGTAAGTGGCTTTGGACTAGCTGTCAGATAACTGAGAGTTCTCTCAGATCTGTTCATTGTGACTTGTAGTGTCGGGATGTATAAGTACCCGGCCACGTCCACTTGTATTTTTTGTCTATATGATGAGTTATGCCTTTTTCAACTGATTTTTTAGGTCGTTCTTATGGTGTAATGTTATACCACTGTCCCAGGTTAGGGGAGGGTTGGGAGCCCGTTAACATATTTAACCCCGCCACATTATGTATGTATGTGCCTGTCCAAAGTCAGGAGCCTATACCGCATAGTCAGCTATAAAAGGCCCCCATAGGACAATGTAAAACAATTCAAACGAGAAAACTAACGGCCTTATTTATATAAAAAAATGAACGTAAAACACATATGTAACATATTAACAAACGACAACCACTGAATTCCAACAGTAACTTAACCAACAGTACAAACACATCAAATTAATGTCGTGTTCCTCGAGATACTAAATTGAAGACATTTGCTTATGTTACAAATGCTATGTCGGTTAAATTCCCTACATGGATGCTCAATTGCGAGTAATTGGACAAAACTATTTTCAAACACATATTTGTTTAAATTGTATTGTTTTCAAGATTAGCAGGTAAAAAAGAAAAAGCTGACTGAACGTGAAAAAGTTACTACAAGAAAGAAGTTTGGGCAAGGGTGCACACCGTAACGTATAAAACAGGAGGGATTGTTTAAAGAAACCTGCTGCAAGTGAATCATCTATCATTCCTAGCTACTTGTAAACTAGAAAATCAAATGGTTGCTGCCTTAGCTCATTCCGGAAAAAAACAGTCATTTAAACAACTTCCTGTTTGGGTCACTGGCAAATGGAGGTCATCAGTAGTGAGCTAACACGGAGAAAAAAACTTAAGAAAGTGATCATCAAGAAACTTTGATATAGTATGATCTACTTTTTTCGAAATTAAAATTGAAATACTAAACAAATATTATGTTTAAAGTATTAACGGTAGTTTGAACAGGTCTCATTCTAAAGTATCATGCATGGTGAATTGTTTTAACAGGGTCCCAAATAGCTTCAACTGGATGAAAAAGTTGTGTAATTTTAGAACTTATCCGGAATGGAATAAATTGCAATTAGTTGTATTGTACGAAACGTCTTCAAAATTGAACGTTCATTGTTTGGGATATATACTTAGCGCGGGTGAAAATTGACAACCTTCGCTAAAAAGGATAAATGAACACCGGTCTGTAAAGGTTTATGTACCCTTCTGTAGCCATTTTCGTACGAATTTTTCAAACATCTATTGAAACAAAAGTACAGATGTAATGAATTATAGAGACAGGCCATTTTGAACATATACTAGGGAGAAACTTGATGCAAAGCATTATTATTTAGGGACGACATCAAAAGTTCAATGAAGGATAAAAAAATTAATTCACATAGTTTTTTCACTGACCCCCACACCCCCCTCTTAACTTAATTTGGGAAAAATGGATTTACCTATATGGATATATGTAAAATCGATTTTAAATTAACAAAACTTGCAGCAATGTTACCCCCCCCCCACCCCACCCCCAAACTATTTGATTTAAGTTTTTTATCCTACATCGATCTTTTGATGTCGTCCCTTACTGTTGCATTGCATTTAATAGAAAAACGTACTTTGTTGCAAATAAATCAAGATTTTTATAGAAAATCCACAGCCTTTAATACAGAGATTTTTGTTATAAAATTTGAAACATAAGTTACTCACTTGATTTTATATGATGTGCTAGTGTTAATCTTTTACAAAAAGTTCTAAGCAACCTGTAAATTCCAAAACACCTCGTGCTGAGTCACTAACGTCGAGCGCTTCCTAAAAGGTGTACTTGATTTTTGCCATATTTATATTTGTTTTAATCAATAACTACATTTATAAAGTTGTTTTGAGGAAATCAATGCTAGCACTGCATGCAATAATCTTATTTCTACTCGTCATTAAATTGCCAAATATGAGAGTACAAGGATAAAGGTTGTGGATTTTCTTTAAAATTCCTGATTTATTCGCCACAAAGTCCTCTTTTTCTATTAAATGCTAGGAACAGTAAAAAATAATGCTTTGCATCAAGTTTCCCCTTGGAATATGTACAAAATGGCCTATTTCTATTATTCATTATATCTGTAGTTTCGATACAATTGAGGTTTGAAAAATTCGTACGAAAATGGCTACAGAAGGGTACATAAACCTTAATACAGATCCACAGTTAAGTTCTTTAATTAATTCTTTTCTAAAAAGTTCAACCGGAACATGATTCTCCTGTATCATCGAAACATTTTATCACAACACCAACAGCCCTATACTAAGTTCTCCTTTCCGAAATGATAGAGAAAAATTCTAGATTATAGAACAACGTTCTGTAATGTCATATATGGTTGCAATGATGACATCAAGGGAGAAGAATATTGTTGAGTCAAGCATGAAGCGACATATATGTAACTAGTTTATTTAATACTACATTTTTAACGTAAGGGGACGACCATTTGATATTCTGGGGTGGTGCGGGGGGGATTTGTTTTGGGTCGGTTATTTATTTTTGTAAATAAGTAGGAGGACATATTATTTATTTTTTGGCCTATTAAAGCAAGATTTTTCATTAAAGCAAGAGTTTTCATTTTCATTAAATTAAGGGACTATTTATGTTTTTGATAACATAGAATTTTTAAACATGTGTTTAATAAATAATACATGTATATAGTCGTGTCATTATATGCACCGGAGCGATGCAAAAATGTTTTTAAAGGGATTTGGAACCGCTGAAGGCCCAAGAAGCTATGAACAAATGACGCAACATCATGCTTTCTGTGTGTTCCCCATATTCTTTCTTAACCTGAAAATGTAATATTATATATTTGACAATACAATTAATTTTCTAGTGACAACTTCAACAGACCAATAAACATGATACAGCAAAAATGTAATTCACATAGTTAAGTCTGTTAAAGTGAATAACAAAATTACTAAATTACAAAATGAATACAAAACTCACAGAATACAGACAGGCAATCAATAGACAAAAATTAAGACACATTGATACCGAAAAATCAAGGGCTACGTGCTACGTCTGAGGGAGAACAGGACTTGCTTATTGGAAGGCATCAGGGTGAACACAATTTGGTATGAAGACAAGCGTTTGATTTGGAAATTTTCTACATAATGCATTTGCCTCAATGTAGTTTCGGCTCTTTAATAAAAGTTAGGTACACTGAAAGTGTTCCTAAGACAATATACCTGAAGTTAAATGAAACCACTTTCAGACATTTCGAGTACATGAAGTATATTAAATAATATGTATAGTTTTAATATTGAAAGATTTGGGTATTGTTTCCCTATTTCCCTATTTGTTTTGTGAGAAATAATGAATTTATGAAGAATCTGAACTTGCACTTAATTGATCAGTAAAAATTGTAATTATGTTTTTCTGCATCTATAAAATATCGTTTTGATATTTATTTTATATTACATTGACACAAACACGAAGATACTTGTTATCTTTTATAAAACTTGGTGTCCGTCGTCTGTGTCTTAATTATTATTCTGTCCACTTCCGTTTTCCTCCAGGATCCAAACATCTTTGAAAACAGACTGGTTTCACTGTACTTTAAAAACTTTACTATAATAAACTCCTAAAATAACACACGATTGTATTAAAGAATATTTTTTTTTAAATACTGAAGTGGATGTTGTCAGACACTTGTTTTAGAATTCATTTAATTTCCTTTGTTAATTATTACTTTTAACTTAAGTCCATTATACAATTTTCAATGACGTGGCGGGGAACTTATACATCATTCATTGTATTAGTATGCTGCCTCTGGCCTTTGTTAGTCTTGTATTATTTTTATATTAGTTTCTTGTGTACAATTTGGAAATTAGTATGGCGTTCATTATCACTGAACTTGTATATATTTGTTTAGGGGCCAGCTGAAGGACGCCTCCGTGTGCGGGAATTCCTCGCTACATTGAAGACCTGTTGGTGACCTTCTGTTGTTTTTTATTTGGTCGGGTTGTTGTCTCTTTGACACATTCCCCATTTCCATTCTCAATTTTACATTTTGCATAGTTTCTATGGTTAGCTTTTGTTTTTGCTTATGTGCTTTGTTTATATGTCTTTGTTTGTCTATGTCGGTACTATTTTCGAGAAATAGATACAGGAAGATGTCGTATGAGTGTCAATGAGACAACTTTCATTATAGGTCATTGTATGGTCTTCAACACGGAGCATTGGCTAACTCCGAACAACAAGCTTCAAAGGGCCCCAGAATTATTAGGGTAAAACCATTCAAACGGGAAAACCAACGTTTTAATCTATATAAAAAACGAGAAACGCGTATAAATTACACAAACAACCGACAACTACTGTACATCAGATTATAGTAAAGTTATTGTACATTCAATCAACATCAGCAACGTTGTTAATCATAAGGAGGTTACATCTAATAATATACTTTATAATAGTCAAAATCATCCTGTTGCTTTTGTTTGCTATAGGTTGCACACAACTTACCCCGCCTCTTGTGGGGAGAAAGGATGAGGGATAAATTATTAGCCAAACGCATCCTGTTCCTTTTAATATGCTATAAATTGCATTTAACTAAACTAACCACGCCTCTTTATAAATTCCCATAGGATTGTCGACATTTTGTTGAAACAGTTTAGAAACTCCAGCACAATGATCACTAAAACAGTCATTTTGTCCTTTATTACGACGGGTGCCACTTACTGAGCAGGATCTAGCTACTTTTCTAGAGCACCTGATATCATTCAAGTTTTTGTTTGGATTCGCCCCGCTAAATCTCCAGTCTCTGCTTCGTAGTGTTTTGCTCAGTATAGTTTGTCTTGTCGTCTTAGCCATGGCGTTGTCAGCTAATATCGATTGCGAGTTTGGATGTCACTCTGGTATCTTGCCTTTCTTAAATTCACCTATTCTCAGAATAAGTGTCCACGCTTGTGAAATCCTTGTCGCTGATGCCCGAGGGGAGTATTACAGCATATATCTGTCAATTATTGTGATTTTTATACGAAGATATATATAATTTAATGATTTCAATCAATTTATTTGACTTGCCTACATTAGTTCAGTAAAATTTTAGTGCCGAAAGTACGCTTATTTCACCAAAAATGCATGTCGCCAGGCATAGGGCTATAATGAAACAACTGCCAAATAAAAACCAATCTATAGTTCTGAACAATGTAAAGTGTTTTCTTGTAGCATATTAACGTTACAACAAAGTGAAAAAAACAGTTCTCATTCAAATATATACATTTTTTCAATACACCTTTTTTTCTGATGTCGCCGAAAACTATGTAATCTACGTTGTTAAGCTTAAAATTTATACAATTTTACTACATATAGTATTTAACGAATGTTAACTAGACCAAACTTATTTTAAAAGTATTGCTGTTAAACATATGTACAAACTTTGTCTTGAAATTCATTGAAATATTTTTTTTTACATTTTATGAAACCGAAAACGAGCGTTGCTATAAGCTTGTAAGTTACGTTATAGCGATTACTAACATAAGTATGTGAATTAATGCTTATTGTTTGCCTTAAAAGGTACACCTTATTGTAAAGACCAATTAAATACCCGGTGTTTTAGATTTGAGGCTTTAGAACTTGCTGAAAAATTGAAAATAGATGGTGGTTGTAATTTACGTTTTGTAAATTACGTTACCTGCTATACAATATGACAATAAAACGCGACGTTAGTACGGAAATTTTGACGTTATTCTACCGCCAGTGGTTCTTTGTTTTCATATTTCGTCTGACGTCATATAAGGAAAGCGTCATTTGACCTTCAAGGTTTTTCAAAATATATGAATGTGGAATACTCAGCTTAAATTCAAGTAAGGAGTTTATATTGTCTTTCGTTGTGATTCAAGATTATATATAAAGTTAAATGCATATTTATCAAACCTTTTGTGATGCATTCATTAGAGGCTATAAGCATTTACAGCATGTATTTTCAATTTAAAAACACTAGAAAAATTGGTAATTTACGTGATCAGTAGTGTCCGAATGTTATGACTACAAATAAGGTACAAAGAAGTTAGCATCCCAAAAATTTATAAAAATAGACATAATTGTTCATGAATTTTGCAAACTTATTCCATTGTGTATCCAGATGTGTAAATATATTGCATATTTGCTCCTTTGAATCCCTGATAACGTAGCTTACTTATGGCTACAGAAAGGCTTATAATTTATAACATTTCTTTTGCTGTGTCAAGTCAAACATGTTTTGAAAGCATGTAAACAACAGCAAAGGGTGTTTATCGTTATTTTAACGGCTTCATTGCTATTTAATTTCCAAGTATCCTCTCATTTAACGTGTGCAAAATGTTATAACGTAGACTACACAACTTGATAACGTAGATTACGCATTCTTATTAAGAGTATATCAAAGAATTTCTACCATCATTTCAGATAGCTGGCTTTATAATGCTGTAGTTAATTTGTGTTCTGTTGATTTAATCAAATTTTATTTTATTTTCAGAAATGGGAAAATCAAAGGCTGAAATTCAGAAAGCCTATAGAGAGCGAAAAAACAGAAAGAAGGAGAAGCTTATCTTAAAAAAGAAAGAGAAAGAGTCAAAGGATACTATGTGCCAATAGAAGAAAAGCCACAAAGAAAGGCAAATGAAAGGCGTAAAAAGGTTCGTGAATGGGTTCGACAACATAGGCTAAAGAAAATGAATCTTACCAAAACAGTAGCTAATAACTTGGAGCAATGTTCAGAAATATCATCAGATGTCACATCTACAGTTAACATTGTGACTGAACAATTGATAGTTAAGTTACCGTCACTGGCTACAAAGAAAAGAACCAGAACTAGAGTAAATCGTGCCAACGCCAAACATAGAAGAACAATAGCAGACCTGACAGACAAAAATGAACTACTCAATAGAAAAATTAGGACCGTATCAAAGCGATATCAGAGATTAATAAACAGGGAAAAGAAAACACAAACTATCATAAGAAATCCTACTACATCATCCTCCTCCAGAAATAGCCCTTCTACATCAACATCAATTGCTCTGACACCTAGAAAAAGAACTATACAAGAAATCAGAGAAGAGGGTCTGACACCATATAAGGTTCCAAAAAAGATCCAGGAAAAACTACTCTTTGCAAATGTTATAACAGAAGAGATAGGGGCTGCTTGGAAATCAAATGGGTTGAAGGGAAAACACGTTTTAAAGAAAATTGTTATTGGAGAAATAATCAAGAAGTACAAGATGAAGAAAATGTTAGGCATCAAATCCGGAATAAGACGTCATCACTTCAAGGCCACAGTGTGTTCCAACAAAATGCTCTCTTTTCCTTTATTGAGGAAGCGTGTAGAATCAAGAGAAACACTTCGTGGAGACGTCGTCACATTCTTAGAAAGAGACGATAATAGCAGAATGATGCCTGGCAAAAACGATAAAAAGAAAACTGAAACCGGTCATATACAAAAAAGAGTTCTTAACGACAGCATGTTATTTTTGCATCTCAAATTCAAAACTGAGTCACCGAAGAAAATTTCACTTGCTACCTTCTGTCGTTTGAGACCAAAGCATATATGCCTGACCAAACATTTAAGTAGAAATAAATGCCTCTGCCAAAAGCACCAAAACATGGCGTTAGCCCTTAAGAACATGAAAACGTCAGGTGCCAACGTAACCATCAATCCCGATGAATTTGTAAGGCAGCTAAAAGACAAGCCACTCCCAGAGATACTCTCAGAAATTCGAAATGAAAATGTCAGGTATGAACAGTGGAAAAAGGTTGAGATGGCAGATGGCAAAAAAAGAACAAAAATTGTTGAGAGAGAGGAAACAAGGGACAGCTTCATTTCAATTGTACATACTCAAGTTCGTGATTTTCAAGAACACGTGTCAAGAGTTCGACTTCAATACCAAGCCTTAAACAATCTGAAAGAAAATTTACCGTGTGAAAATGTAATCGTGCAGATGGACTTTGCCGAAAACTTCAGCCGATGAAGTTCAGAGTGCATATTGGAATTCGAGTGCTGTTACCCTACATCCAGTTGTTGTTTATTTCAAGAACGAACAGAAGGAACTTGAACATAAAAACTATGTCTTCGTTTCCGACGATCTTGGGCACAACATAGGATCTGTTTATACCATCATTCAAAAGATTTTGTCTGAAATAAAGAATCATGTCAATAATCTGAAGGTTGTTCACTACTGGACAGATAGTCCAAGTTCACAATATCGTAACAAGACGGCCTTCTACATTGTGTCTGATCATAAAAATATATTTGGTGTCAATGCCATTTGGAAATATTTTGAAACCGGGCACGGAAAAGGGCCATGCGATGGCATTGGGGGAACATCAAAACGTACCGCAGACCTCGCCGTCAGACAAGGAAAAATAACAGTACAGGATGCACCTGAGTACTTTGAAAGAGTGCAAAAGCACCACACGAGTGCTAAATACATTTATTACAATTCAACAGAATGCACAGATAGCAGGTTAGAGATTTCAGAGTTCAACAAACACATAATTCCATTGAAGGGAACAATGCAGGTCCACTGTGTGGTTGGTGTATCTAAAGGTATAGTCAAGACGACCGTGACTTCCCGTTACTGTGAGGAATGTTTGATAGGTAATTTCCATGATTACTCAGAGTCAAACATATTGAAAGGAGAGAATGCTGGTCGTGTTGTAGTACCAGAAAAAGAGGCCAATATAAATCAAAATGAGCATGTTGAAACAGCTGAAGTCGAAGCTGACAGGATTGAGATAACCATCGCCGTCGACCAATTTGTTGCGGCAATATATGATAATGCATGGCACGTTGGAAAAATAACAGACATCGATGAAACTGATAAAGAATGTCAAGTTAATTTTTTGCGGCCAAGTCAAGGAAGGAATACTGGAAATCCTTTGTATAAATGGCCAAATCCAGAAGACAAAATATGGTTACAGGTCACAGACATATTGTGTAACATTAGAGAGCCCAATAAAGTTGGACGGAGTGGTCGAAGCTTTGAAATTGATCCTCAGGACTATAGAAATGCCTGTAGTTTGTTACAGTTAAGATCTAATACTTAAACAGATGCTTAAAAACTGAAAATCAAGAAAGAACGTTCCTTTTTTATAAAGTGTAATTTACGTTATATTTGTAAAACATTTACAGTTTAATGATAAAACACCCAAAATGTTGTTACAATATTTCTTTTTTCATACATTTTGAAAGAATTCAGGAAGAAGGATGAAACAATCCTGATTATGAGAGAATTTTTCTTTGTAAGATACGTTACAGTTTTGTGTAATTTACGTTATTGTTTCATTGTTGGCAATCCAAGTTTGTTATGAAAACATTTTAAAAAGATGTGTAGTAATTATTTTTTCATCAGATGAGAGGCAATACACAACATGTAGAGTGTTTGCATACACTGAGCATGTTTTTTAATACTGAAAATGTAAGCTGTCATATTATTGTCGTGTTTTATACCAAATTTTTATCAGTTTATATTTCGATCCAATGTTTTTTTTTAATAGGAATTTTGAGGAGAAACTTTTACAGTTATTTGACTGTATTATTATCAGTTTTTTTAGCCATTGAAAACTATTCAAATTTACAAAATATGTTTGAACTATTCATTTGAATCTATGCATAAGTACCTGAAACGTAGATTACAGCATACTCTATACCCATATTTTGGCATTGTATTTTCTTTTTTATTTCTATTGGTTGAGATCTGCCGTTTTGCATTTTGATTTGTTGTATGCTTATGTTTGAAATAAAATATAAATATTGATGTTTGTTACAACTTTTTGAATTAGAAATTATTTTCCAACCGTGGACACTTATTCTGAGAATAGGTGTTTAAAAAATATTAAATTTAAACATTGCTTCAGTGCAGGTAACTGTCAGTAATAAGAATGGGACATCGGTTGCCTGATCCATTTTCAGATTCCACGTCTAAACTTACAATTTTTGAGTCTTGCTTCAATCTGCATATTTTTGTGTTGTGCAACTTCTGTTTATTTCTACATCAAATTGACATTCAAATGACTCCAAGGGGAATGCGATAGAAATGTATTCACTATATAAGGGTGTCTTAAGTAAAATCCTTGCAAAAGTTGGGCGTCCGTATGATACTGCGACGTCCGCTCAGAATTTTAGCATTTAATCCGCTTCCTAGTTTAGAGAAAGTTCCACGCTTTCTGCAGGTTCAGAAGCCTCTTCAACTTTCTAAGAGGTATCTCCTTAGAAGCATGTTGCAAGGCTTAATTTCTATTATTATCCAATTTACCCTGATTTTCTTCTGGCAGTCTAAATTCCCCCGACCTTTCTCCCGGGCGACTTCTTATATAGGACATATCTATTGTATTGTTAGATCTATAGTCCTGCATGCTTTGTTTGTCCCTAGAGGTACAGCAACTAACAATCATTCACAAGGACACGAAATGCAGGGACATTTGAGTTCTATTTTCCTAACACCTCATTGTCTCAAATCTTATCGCATCACAGTGAGTAGCTGATAATGACTTCTATGTTGTGTATACCTTTATAACTTATTCTGTATTTACTAACGATATTAACCCGTCTTCCCTTTAAAGGTGATTTACTGGTGACTAAACCTTTTATTTAATATCCATGCACTATTTTGTGCTAATGCTGTCAATCGCCGCCAGATTTTCCATCGGTACCGATAATGATATTAGAATAAACTTTTATTAGAGTGAGGTCGCCATTTAATTATACAAGTTGTCTTAATCGGATTTTGGAATTTAAATGTTTTTATGCATTCAGACCAGCCGTGGCTGTGTATTTATACATCCTGCACAAATAAGACATACCAAGAGAACCCGTTATCATGTTTTCTTTTCCACCATCCCTACTTTAGAATATCCCAGTGTGACCAATTTAGGTATATCACAGCTGTTCTCAACTCGTCTGATTGTTTGATTTGGCAATTTGATTATTGTCTTTCCTATTCGAATTTTCCTCGGAGTTTTTTATAACAGTAATCTCCTTGTGCTGATTTTACCGGTGCGTCTTTTCCTATGACTAAAACGATGCCGGTTCACTATAAATCGCACCATATTTTACTTAAAAACTACACGTGTATTGTCATTTTTATCGACTATCTAGATCAAATTTCAATTGCGGGCTCCATAATTTCATCAGGAAGCAATCATTTGATGTTCTAAGGGTGGGGCCATGTGTTAACGATTTTTTTAAAATACCCCCCCCCCCCCCCCCCCCCTAGAATCTTATGGTTGCTGCCCATTTTAAACATCCTGTTCACTAGTACCAGAGATTAATACAATGTGTATTATGTATATATGTCTCTGATAGTACACATGTGCTGCTAGGTCATCTTAATTCAAATTTCGGTACTTGTACATCTTCGGATTTCGAATGTTTGGCTCTGAGCGTTCCTGATGGAACCAAATCCAGAAAAGCGCTTCGGACGTAAGAAATTATCATACGTGTTGTTTTCAATTTTTTTTTCAAAACTTTATGTAAAAGTTATAAAACCTTTAACAAATTGAAGTAAAAAAGTATTTATTTGTTGACTTACCATCAATTTTGCCTCGCACGGCATCCACAGCTCTAAAGTTTCGTCGTTTTGGCCGTTACCTTCTGTTCGTCTTTATATTGGCAAGCATCACTGGAGTCTAGGTTCAATAGTGTTGACTTGCCATCAGTTTTGCTTCGAACGGTATCCACAATTCTTTAGTTTGAATGTTTCACCCTTATCTTCTGTATATTGGCAAAAATGAAGTCTATGTTCTGTAATGTTGTTGACTTACCAGGAATTTTGCCTAGAACGGCATCCACAATTCTAAAGTTTGGACATTTCGCCCTAACCTTCTGTCTATTCGAAAATCAAATTTAGGTTATATGATGTCTGACCATTTTAGAACATTTCCCTCTATCGGATCATCACATATCCATATGGAGATAGCGTAGAGCGATGACATTTTTATATTGTTCGAAATCGAATTCCTTTTTTTCGGATCATCATTTATCCATATGAAGATAGCGTAGAGCGATGACATTTTAATATTATACGAACTCGAATTTCTTCTTTCAGATCATCATTTATACATATGAAGGTAGCATAGAGCGATGACATTTTAATATTGTTCGAATTCCTTCTTTCGGATCATCAGATATCAATATGGAGATAGCGTAGAGCGATGACATTTTAATATTGTTCGAATTCGAATTCCTTCTTTCGGATCATCATATTTCCATATGGAGATAGCGTAGAGCGATGACATTTTAGTATGGTTCGAATTCGAATTCCTTCTTTCGGATCATCACATATTCATATGTAGATAGCGTAGAGCGATGACATTTTAATATAGTTCGAACTCGAATTCCTTCTTTCGGATCATCATTTATCCATATGAAAAAAAGCGTATAGCGATGACATTTTAATACTGTTCGAATTCCGTCTTTCGGATCATCATTTATCCATATGAAGATAGCGTAAAGCGATTGCATTTTAATATTGTTCGAATTCGAATTCCTTCTTTCGGATAATCATTTATCCATATGAAGATAGGGTAGAGCGATGACATTTTAATATTGTTCGAACTGGAATTCCTTCTTTCGGATCATCATTTATCCATATGAAGATAATGAACATTGTAGAGCAATGACATTTTAATGATGTTAAAATTCGTTGTTGGATGCTGCATCAAAAATAAAGCGACGTCAAGATGAGTTCTTGTGAGACGACGATAGGCAGCAACCATTTGATTTTCAGGGGGTGGTGGCTCTAGACTTGTTTCTGGACAAACTTTTTTTTGTGTTTTCGGCAAACAAAACTTTCTTTGGGGACAAGTTTTTTTTCAATCATAGCAAGACAGCTGAGGGTCAAACACATTTTTTAGCAAGACAGCTGAGGGTCAAACACATTTTTCTTATCACTTGGCATGCGTCGTCGTCGTCGTTAACAATTTTTCAAACATCTTCTCCTCTGAAACTACTGAATGGATTTGGATGAAACTTATCATGATTGTTCCTTAGATTATCCTGCACAAAGTTTGTGCTTCGATTTTTGATCCGTCAAAAAACATGGCCCCGTTACTTTAAATAGAACATAGGGGTCAAACAACATATTTTTGCAAATATTTCAAATACCATAAGTTTAGGCAGATTCTGGTAGGTTGAAAGTGTAAAGCATGATGAGAGTTGCCTATGTGCAGAATTGTGTGAAAATATGCATCAAGGAAAATATTGCTGGTAAAGTTTTTATCATGAGAGAGCATTGAAATTACTTAGTTTAGATATCACAATAGTGGCAATAGGTTTTGTAAGCACAACTCCTCCTTAACGATTGTAGCAATATTGATGAAACTTTCACAGTTGCAGTACAAGACCATAGAATGTGCTTAAAGGAGGATTTTCTTGGTCTGAAGTATTTAAAGTGAGATAATAATAATTACTTTATATAGATGTAAATATTTTTTCCATACATGCAAAGGGAGATAACTCAATCATTATTAATTTCAAATATTCTTCAGGTTAATAAAGCTATATGTAAATGTATGTGTATTCCTTTTAATTATTCATTAATAGTAGTGACACAAGATGGTGTGTCAGACACCTATGCTGTGTTAAATATTTAATCACTATCTAAATTCAGAGCTGTATCAAGCTTGAATTTAATGTACTAATAGTATATATGGGGTTTGGGGGTATCCTTAGTGAGTTCACTCACAGTTTTATGCAATACTCTCTTAATGCATAAAAATTTCCACACTCATCTGTGTCCACTCTTGTTGAACATACTTTATAAAGATGTAGTTATTGTTTTTTGTTTCCTCACACTTACAATATGCGAAGACAGACAACTCTAATCATTATTAAACCCCAAAAAACAAAGTTGTTTTTTTTTTTGTTTTTTTTTTTTGGGGGGGGGGGGGGGGGGGGGGCTGTGGAGGGTATATAGGAATAACTTTAAATGTTTTGTCAATTTAATATAGCTATATGTAAATGTATGTGTATTCCTTTTATTTAAAGTCATAAAAAGTGGTGACAAATTCATTCTGTGTTAAATAGTTAATCACAATCCAAATTCAGAAATGTATAAAATTTTAATGTAGTGTAGTAAATATGCCATAATGAAATGGGGGGACCTTAGTGAGATGACTCACAGTTTTATTCAAAACTCTCGTAATGCATAGTACTATCCACAATCATCTGTTTGTATTGTGAATCATCAGATTGACCTAGACTATCTTAATCAAGTGTAGGGCGAACTCATGCCCATTTCTTTCCAGAGGTTCCTAAGAGGCTTTAAAAGGTAATTCTAGGATATTACATGGCCTTGGTTACTCTGTTTAATTTACAACAAACATTAATTTATTAATTTAGTGAATAGGCATTGTTTAACAGGTGAGCGATTCAGGCTCTTGAGAGCCTCTTGTTTTTCTTCTCGGGATCAAAAACAAATTATTTTTTCCAATATAATCCAAAGCCAAACGATACCATACCGCTCCACATCGTACCACATCTTCTTGTTTGTATTGCTAAGAGTGTATACTTGTTGTAATCAAGGCTAAGGCATCAATTGGAAAAAGAAATGCTGAGTTCTGAAATAAAAAATAACCCTGAAAAGAAGTTCCAATCAACTTGCATACAATAGTTGGTGAATAGTTATTGATTGCACATAGTGACATGGATGTTTATTATTTTTTAAACATGGTTGTGCTGATGGAATGATTAAAACATTTTAATTGACCAATTTTCTTATTTTCTCCTGAAGTTCATAAAAGAAAACATGATCAAATAAAAAATATCAAAAGGAATTACTAGTAAATAAGCCATAGCCAAATAAGAAAGAAAAAGACAAATAAAATTATGAACAACACAACGTAGAAAACAAAAGACTAGGCAACACGACGGCCCCCCCAAAAAAAAAATACCTAAATGAATAAATGAATAAAAAACAAAAAAGAAACTATAAACAAACTTGGGAGATGTCAGGTGATCCGGAAAGATAAGCAGTTCCTGCTCCTCATGTGACACCTGTGACCCCGGTCGTGTTATTACAAATCCAGTAAATAGTCTAAACGTCATATTCGTAAAAAGGGAAAACAAAACAGATTACATCATTGAATTAATTAATACATTAAACATAAGGAAAAGTTCCATCAATATCGATATTATTTAACATAAGAAACGTGTCAAAAGGAAATGAATGTTTTCCAAGTTATCGCTGTTAATAAAAAAGGAAACAGTCCATCATTACACACCAACAACAAAACAAAACCAACCAAAAAAATCAGTAATACTGTCTTTTAGAAAAAGGAAACCCTGTGTGTATTATAGACTGTGAACTCACCATCTAAAAATCTACAGATATTTTATGATTAGTTTGTAAAACAAAATACAAAACGACTTATGTTGAATGAAAGGATTACAACTCATTTAAAACGATTCTCACAATCTTCAATGTTTTATAGGTATTGAAGGGATAGTTGAAAAAATAATAAAATTATCGGAATACTGAACTCCGAGGAAAATGAAAACGGGAAAGTCCCTTATCAAATGGCAAAATCATACGATCATTCAAATAGATAACAATTTTCATATTCCTGACTTTTTACATGCCTTTTCTTATGTAGGAAATGGTGGATTGAAACTTGTTTTAAAGCTAGCTTAACCTCTCATTTTCAAAACTGATGACGAGAAGAGTGAATCGCGTATGTTATAACGTTGATATTCTCCCAATCTTAAAGTCAAAAGATATATTATAAACAGTTCGACTAAATAAAAATACATTGCCACTCGAAACACAGTGTTGTTAAGGAACGCGTACATTCAAATTTTGCGGAAAAAGAGTCGAACATGTGTTTTTAAGAGAAAAAAATCATGAAAATGTAGTTGAAATATCAAAATATAAAAGACGAAGTCCAATTTCAAAAAAAATTTAAGATAGGGAATCATCACGCATTATTCAAAGATTACAGCAAATAATTATCATAGATACCGAGTAAAACGTTATATTTACCACAGACGCGCGTTTCGTCTACAAAAGAGGGACGAAAGATACCAAAGGGACAGTCAAACTCGTAAATCTAAAACAAACTGACAACGCCATGGCTAAAAATGAAAAAAAAACAAACAGAAAAACAATAGTACACATGACACAACATAGAAAACTAAAGAATAAACAACACGAACCCCACCAAAAACTAGGGGTGATCTCAGGTGCTCCGGAAGGGTAAGCAGATCCTGCTCCACATGCGGCACCCGTCGTATTGCTTATGTGATTACAAATCCGGTAAATAGTATAATTCGGTAGGTACAAAAGACTTGTCAGTGACGCTCGAAACAAAAAGATGTTTAAAGGCCAAATAGAGTACGACTGTAATAGGATCATTGAATATTGTTTTCATTGGTATATATATATATTGATTTTGAAATATTGAAGGCCGTACGGTGACCTAGAGCTGTTAATGTTTGTGTCATTTTGGTCTTGTGTGGATAGTTGTCTCATTGGCAATCATACCACATCTTCTTTTTTATATACGAAGTTGAAGAGCATTAAGGACCAAAAATTCCTAAAAATTTTGCTAAATACAATTGACAAATTCAAATTGGTTTCATCTTTCATTGGTGGTGGTAATAAACAAAAAGATTTATTGTTTGGATTTGACATTTTGACCGCTTTTTTGGTTATTAATTTGACAAAAGTTTGGTGTTTTCTTTAGACAAACATGGTCCGACTTTGCTTTCAATACAGGAAATTTGTTAAAGAGAACCCATGTTGATCAAAAAGTTGTTGTCTCTCTTTGTATACTCAAATAGTAAAAACCAAGAGCAATATTGATGCTACATTTATACATAATTATCAAAAGTACCAGGATTATAATTTTAAACGCCAGACGCGCGTTTCGTCTACATAAGACTCATCAGTGACGCTCAGATCGAAATAGTTAAAAAGCCAAACAAATACAAAGTTGAAGAGCATTGAGGACCCAAAATTCCAAAAAGTTGTGCCAAATACGGCTAGGTTAATCTACTCCTGGGGTAAGAAAATCCTTAGTTTTTCGAATAATTCAAAGTTTTGTAAACAGAAAATTTATAAAAATGACCATATCATTGATATTCATGTCAACACCGAAGTGCTGACTACTGGGCTGGTACAACTGGAAAAAAGTATTGCAACACTTCCGTTAAAAACAATGTAAAAGGACATTATTGTAGAATGTGTATAATTTGGGTTTTACCAAATACTTATAATCCGTTTATGGTTTAATATTTAATTTGTGTAATTAACTTAAAATTTAGGCAAAATTAACACTAGTGAAAAGTAAAAACACAAATCGACAAAACAAGACGAGGGTTGGTACTTATTGATGCATAAGATGTAGGCTTCTTATAATTAACTACGCCTGATTTACATAAAGGAAACAGATAACAATTTTTCTTTATTCGTATATCTTTGTTCTAAAAAAGAGCAAAGGGTTTAATTAAAAAAAAGGCAAACTATTTAAACATTTGTAGATGCAGTAACACTTTCAGCAGATATTACGTGGGTATTGTTCTTGATTTATATCATGGGATATATACTGTATGCTAGTGAACAAACAGAAGACATTGAACTTAACAGAATTAGGAAAAATTAAAGACCTACAAAAACGAGAAACTATTTTTGTAAAGGAAGCTATAAAGGATATGTTGACAATTGTCTGATTAGTACTGATAAAACTAAAAGCATAAAAATAGAACATTGATGTGAACAATCTCATGTCACCCTAGCGACCTCCAACACGATATAATTGACGAGATATCCATCCTAATCGCAAAAATGTGAAAATGGCTAGCTACCCTGACGACCTGTAAAACGACAAAACCATGTTATGGATAAATATGTGAAAAATTGCGGATCATCTTAACGACCTGTACCACGATAAAACTGATTAAATATCATTCTTATGGTCGTAAAAGTTAATAATCTTAGGTCATCCTCACTACCATCAGCACGAGAAGACCAATGAAAAATCTATCTTAATGACAATAGTTGAACAATCTTGGGTCACTATAACGGCTTACGACATGTCAAAACCATTGAGTCATATTTCTGAGGACAGAGATGTTAACAATCTCAGGTTACCCGGACATGCCTGACGACCTTCAAAAAAATAAAATCATCCATAAGGGCAGATATGTGGAAAAAAAACACGTATCACCTTAACAACCTATAAATGACAAAACTGATTAGATATCTTTCTTAAGGGCAAGGATGTGAACACTCTCTGGTTTAACTAACGACCTTCATATCGACAAAGACGAGACTGATGGTAATGATTTACCCTTCCGGATCACCTAAGATCACCCCTAGTTTTTGGTGGGGTTCGTGTTGTTTATTCTTTAGTTTTCTATGGTGTGTCATGTGTACTATTGTTTTTCTGTTTGTCTTTATCATTTTTAGCCATGGCGTTGTCAGTTTGTTTTAGATTTACGAGTTTGACTGTCCTTTTGGTATCTTTCGTCCCTCTTTTGTGCATTAAATGTAGGATTCTTATGATTGTCTACATCTGATTAACATAGAAGTAATACGTAAATATTTTTTCTTTATCCTTAAATCTTTGTTCTAAAAAAAGGCCACGAGATTTTGATGAAAGGAGAAAAGTACCATCATTTAAAACTTGTCTAGAGCAGCTACACTTTTAGATTACCTTAACGGGATTTGGCACCACCTTTTGGAATTATGAATCATCAATGCTATTCAAATTTGTATTTGTTTGGCTTTATAAATATTTTGACATGAACGTCACTGATAAATCTTAAGTAGACAAACCGTGCATCTGGGGTACTAATTTTTTTTTAAGATCATAATTGTAACAATTACTTTTAGTTTTTTCCATTCGAAAATACATACAAGAACTCTTCTTTGCAAGTCATTTACAATAATTCATAACCAAACGCAACTTGTATACCATGGGATATATACTGTATGCTAGTGGACAAACAGAAGACATTTAATTAATCAGAATTAGGAAAAATTAAAGACCTACAAAAACAAGAAACTATTTTTATAAAAGAAGCTATGAAAGATATGTTGACAATTGTCGGAGCCATACTGATAAAACTAAATCATAAAGATAAGGACATTGATGTGAATAATCTCGTGTCACCCTAGCGACCTCCAACACGATAAAGTTGATGAAATATCTATCCTTAGCGCTAAAATGTGAAAAATCGCGGCCTTCATATCGACAAAGCAGAGAATGATAGTGATGATTTATACATTAAATGTAGGATTCGTATTATTGTCTACGTCTGATTTACATAGAAGTAATAAATAAATATTTGTCCTTCATCCTTATATCTTTGTTCTAAAAAGAGTTTTGATGAAATAAGAAAAATACCATTATTTACAATTCACTAGATGCAGTAACACTTTCAGAAGATATTTCGTAGGTATGGGTTGAAATGTAATCTTAATTGTGTATACGTTTTGTGTCATTGAATTAATACCTTGTTACTGTTTTAGTATGGCAAGATAAATCTCTGCATTATCTTCTTCTGATTTAAATACGGAAATCCGCATACTTTGCTTACAAATAACACTTTTATGTGAATACTTAAATACAATTAAAACAGATGTTTTATAAACAATTCTAAAGAAACTGGTAAACCCACTAGGTTTTCTTCATTTTTATTTTTGTCTTGGTCTTGGTATGTTATTTATTTTTTAAGATAATTTTTGACCATTACAGTTTTTTACCATCGGTAAAATATGCAAGAATCCTTCTTTGCAAGTAATAAACACTCATTCATACCCAAGTACAACTGAATTAAAATCCATGGGGTTACAAACAAGAGGCTCGCAATAGCCTGACGAATCGCTCACCTGTTATTGAATGCTTCAATCATTTTTTTTAAGATCTTACTTTGCTGAACATTTTTGCAGTTTTATCTTGAAAATTATAACATATGAAGATCAAATGTAAACAGCAAAATTGTGCAGCAAATTAAGATCTACAAATAAGTCAACTTGAACAAAATTGTTAATTGACCTTATAATGAGTATCAGTTAAAGTTTGAAGGTATTTGTTTCAGTAGTTACAAATCGAAGATTTTTTAAATAAAATTCACAAGATGTGTTCCTTTTTTTTAATAAACAAAGGTAAGATATAGACTATACATCATAAAAGTAACGAGGGAATGAGTAATGAGCCGTAGTGGCATCGATCTAATGGTAATAAATGAAGAAAATAAAAAACACACTTAAACATGTTAAAAAAACTATGTACGCCACGATAAGAAATAAAAGAAATAACACAATTTATCTTGCGATCGACCTTTCTAATATACAGACACAAGGTGACACATAACATGTTCCGAGAGACGTTTATGGTCTCCCGAAATTGTGTTTCGTTTGCGCGCAATTGGTTATGCTCAAATAACTGTTTACTTAACATTTCAATTTTGGGTTATCGATGCGGTCAGTATAAAGTCATGTCATTTTATTTCATTCAACAGCGATTTGAAATTTGGAAAAAACTACGATTATAAGCTCAAAAAATAAAATATAAAAAAAAATTACGAAATAAAAGAAAAGCTCGGAGAGCCTCTCTTTTCTGTATTTCAAAAGTTTAATATTTTACCTCACTGTACAAATAGGGTACAAATCACTGACGTAATCATGTCACAATTCTGATGCTATCAATAATGTTTCAATAATATTACATTCTTTTATTATATTATATTACACCAATCTCGTAAGGTCATTTTATAATAAACAAAATTAAGTACACACCAAAACGACCGATTTTTATTATGCCCCACCTACGATAGTAGAGGGGCATTATGTTTTCTGGTTTGTGGGTCCGTTCGTTCGTCCGTCTGTCCCGCTTCAGGTTAAAGTTTTTGGTCAAGGTAGTTTTTGATGAAGTTGAAGTCCAATCAACTTGAAACATAGTATGCATGTGCCCTATGATATGATCTTTCAAATTTAAATGCTAAATTAAAGTTTTTACCCCAATTTTACGGTTCACTGAACATAGAAAATGATAGTGCAAATTTCAGGTTTAAGTTTTTGGTCAAGGTAGTTTTTGATAAAGTAGAAGTCTAATCAACTTGACACTTACGTTAGACACTCAAATCAATCCATGTGTTCGTAGAAAGTAGATGTTTTTGTGTCCTGTTAAATTGTTCCTTTTAAAATTGTTATACGATGATGACTGATGTACCCATATTTTGACTATTTTATTAATTGTGACTGTTTATTTAACGCATCATGTAAATGTAGCGGAATTTGATGAGACTGTTATTAAAGTGAGAGGGTTAGCGCTATAGAACCAGGTTTAATCCACCATTTTCTACATTTGAAAATGCCTGTACCAAGTCAGGAATATGACAGTTCTTGTCCATTCGTTTGATGCGTTTTGTTTTTTTGATTTTGCCATGTGATTATGGACTTTCCAAATTGATTTTCCTCTGAGTTCAGTATTTTTGTGATTTTACTTTTTAGTATACATGTTCCCTTTGATAAGATCATTCAAATTTTAATGCCAAATTAGAGAATTAATTCCAATTTCACGGTCCACTAAACATAGATAATGATATTGCGAGTGGGGCATCCGTGTACTGTGTACATATTCTTGTTATGAGTTAATATGAGAGACGATTTTCTTTAGCTCCCGGCACAGTGGTAGATAATTAGTTTTTTAATGTAACGTACAGAGTTTTAACTGGTTTCTTCAGTTAGGAACCAGATTATATAGCAATTATTTGTGCGCTTACTAGTAACGAAATAAAGAAAATGGGCGTAATATCCTAATTACACATATGTGAAATAAAATAACGGACGACATGTTTGCTAATAAATCAAGAGGATGGAACGCCTTAGTCAACACCCACTGGACTTAAAGCAACAAACAAATAATCAATCAAAGTATAGCACACATTGTAAAGAGTTTACGTTGTTTCCTCGGCCAAGACAATGAAACTTTAACAAAAAACAAAATTGTTATGCAACCAACTGATAGTATAGACTTTATTATGTTTACCATCACAAATTATAGATACAGCATATTAAACCATTTGAAATAAATTTCTTTTATAGGTATTTTCACAGAAGTGCAACTGGCCAACAAAAGATGTGTTCAAAACATTCTCCATAGATTTGAAGATAAAAAAAGGTTATGCTTCTTTCTACCGAACACAAAGAAGACCTTAATCACTGACAGAATTAATCAATCAAGACAATCAAAGCTTCTTGTTTACTGACAGATAGGTATGGTTTTAATTGCTGTTTCATTTATTTAGAGAAAGAGTGACATTAAAAAAAAAATAATAATAATAATAATTTCAACGCTATAGGTACAGAGGAAAAGGCCGACAGATAAATAATAGTGCATAACATATAAGATAGAAAACTAGGTGCAACGTCGGGTGCCCCGTAAGTGTAAGCAGGTCCTATAATTTCCCCGACAATCATCCCTAATGGCCTCTATTAAGACTTAGAACTGCCTATTGTATTTATTGTGAACTTATTCTCGTCCTGAATATGCATAACATATTTGCCACTGGACGTTAAGCAACCAACAATCAATCCATATTTGACGAGCTTTTAAAATACTGAATTTCCCCCATTTCAATCATTGTTGCATAAAATGATATGACTTCAACACTGACCACAATAAGACTCCAAAAGTGCAGGGGCGGATCCAGCCATTTTGAAAAGGGGGGTTCCAACTATATGTTCCCATACTAATACATTGATCGGCCAAAAAAAGGGGGGCTCCGACCCCCCCCCCCCCCTCTCCCCTGGATCCGCCAATGAAGTGAACTGTTACATAAATAGTTATTTCAGAATCACTAATCGCTCGCAAATGAAGCTGAATTCCAAGAGCCAATAAACATTTAAATTATATCGAAGTATGTTATCTGTCACCTTGTGTCTGTAACGTAGAAAGGTCGATTGCAGGATACATGCTGTTATTATACTTCTTGTGACGCACATAGTTTATTAAGTGTTGTTTTCATTTACTAACACTTGGTCGATACCACTGCTGATGGACAGTTAATCAACTGCTCAGTACTCATTGCATCGGTACTTCTATGATTATAACATACTTTTTATATACAAATTCCTATTAATAAAATAAGAAATTACATTTACTAAGAAATTAAACTTCCGACTACATCCGAAAAACTTTCACAATAAATTGAAATTTTACTTTTATTTTTTCGATCCTGTTTAGTCATATCGCTACTATCGTTTCTACGTACTTATACTTCCATAGATTTTATATCTTTGTATTTTATTATAAAAGAAAGGAAATGACAAACAAAATAAAGAGTGTCGTTTTCTCGTTAAACTAAAAATGTTAATGCAAATAATCTTAAATATAATGCAATATCGCTTGAAACGTTCATTTTGATTGGATAACATCACCAATTTTATGGCATATGAAGCTATGAATATGTACGTGCAAGTGCAGACGACGTATGTCAGATTTTAAATGTATGATTTGACGCTGTTTTCTTTCAGTTTCATTTGAATTGAGAAAACAATATTGTTTTTTTTCAGCTGATGGCGTCAATTGGTGATTTGATGGTCGCAAATACATTTGTACCCGTTTACTTGCTCCGCTAACGCGTCACCAGTAACCCACCAAATCACCTATTGATGACGTCGAAGTTAAAATACAATACATCTATCGTATACATTACATTGTTATAACAAAACCTTAATGGTAATACGTAACAGTTTAATAACGAGATATTTCAGTTAAATTTCTTTTTAACCCCGAAAACTTATAAAATGAAGAACACGTATTCGGTTAACCAGTCTCTTGTTTAATAAAATATTTAATTGTCCTTTATTGTTTACATAGAAGTGTAATTTATTAGTAAAAGTTTCACCCTTTTTTACGACACAGCTTTTAAAATGTAATTCCATTTTTAACAGGTGCCACATGTGGAGCAGGGATCTGCTTACCCTCCCAGACCACATTAGATCACTGCCAGTTTTTAGTGGTGTTCGTGTTGCTATTTTTCTATGTTGTGTATTCTGTACTTTTATTTGTATGTTTGTCTTTTTTTTTAGTCATGGCGTTGTCAGTTTATTTTCAATCTATAGGTTTGATTGTTCCTCTGGTATCTTTCGGCCCTCTGGTATCTTTCGGCCCTCTTTTGGATATTTGCACTTTTCTTGTTATAACAAAACTGATTGATCTTTTCAGATAAAGTGAAAAGATAAATTTTATATAATGTTACTTTTATGTAAATCAGATGTAGTGATTTATAAGAAGTTTAAATCTAATACATACATCAAAACCATCATTCTCTGTTTTGTCGATTTTAAGGCCGTTTGGGTGACCTGTGTTTTTTGTTGCATCTTTGCCCTTAGAATAGATGTCTTATCGGTTTTATTGTGTTAAATGTCGTTAAAGTGACCCGCAATTTTTCAATTGATTTCCCTTAATACGGTTTTGTAGTTTTGAAGGTCGTCATGATAACCCGCGACATCTTAGTACTAAGGATAGGGAGAGTCTAGGATGAAATTTGAAAAAAGGCAGGACAGAATTTTTGAGTAAAAAAACAGGCAGGATGACAATTAATGTAAAATAAAGACAGGACCGAAAAGAGTGAGAAAAAAACCCGGCAGGACAGAGATTAAAACTTTAAAAAAAAAATGCAAGACAACAATTTTCGTCTTACCCCCAGCCCCCCCCCCCCCCCCCGCCTCAAAACTTATCAAATGGTAGCTGCCTTATGGTGACATCAGATTGTTAACATCTCTGTTCTTATGAAATTTATATCATTGGCTATCGTACAGCATCTCCTTATCTTTATGATATTAGTTTTATCAGTATGGTTCAGATGATTGTCAACACATCTCTTATAGCATCCGATATAAAAATAGTTTCTTGTTTTTTGTAGGTCTTTAATTTGCCATAATCCTGTTAATTTAAATGTCTTATGTCTGTTAACTAGTATAAAGTACGTACTATATTCTATTGTAGATAAACAACAATGCAAATGTATAAGGGTCAATTATTTGGTATTTAAACTATTCCAAATTGCAGCAAATAATGTTAAATTAAATCGACCTGTGAAAGCGAGAAAATTTTACCTTGCTTTTATGGTGCAGTTTGAAATAAAAAATGTAAATGTTTCTTTTGTTCAACTACTGGTTGGTTTTTATTTTAGTCCTATTTTTATTTAAAAAAAAAAACACAATACAAGACAAAAAAGAGGTAAAAACGAATTTTGATTAAATAAGTAGCTTGAAATCATATAGCACTTTAAACAATAACCGGACATGTTATAAGCAGGAATCACCGTGGTCTATTTACACGTTTATACTTATGTTTTTGTAAACTATACATACCATGATGTAAAAAGTAAAATCACAAAAATACTGAGCTTAAGAGGAAAATCAATTCGGAAAGTCCATAATCACATGGCAAAATCATATAACAAAACGCATCCAAAACGAATGGACAAGAACTGTTATAATCCTGACTTGGTCCAGGCATTTTTAAATGTAGAAAATGGTGAATTAAACCGGAATTAAAATTCGATTATAATATATTGGACGGATAACATATTGATTTTGTAATCTCACATTTGCTCGTATTGAACGAATCCAACGACTCTCCTCTCTACTTTTGCATTCAAAGTGTCATTTGTATAGCCTCTGGACTGCAAGCGTATACGGTCGTGAAAAGTTGATAATTCTTATTAAATTGTACCCAAAGACATCTTTTCAGCTAATAACTTCCAACGATAACCCAAAATACAAAAATCCCCATGAACCAACTTAAACTGGAAATTATCAATTTTATTGTTAATAACGTTTGATTTGAAATTTGAATATTTGGTCTTCCACTGAGAAAATGCGGATAATTTGAAAAAGGTAGACATTTGACAATTCAACAGAAAATTAAGTCCTCTGTTTCAATAGTTCGAAACATTCCACGAGCCATCAGGTGTAACGAAACAAACCACGCTACTGTATTTTCAAATTAATAAATCCACATATTCAAAAGTACGCCTCACGTAGGCATGGGTTTTGTTGCCGTTTGGAAAAAGAAGAGTGGCCACAAATGCATTCTTCATTCTTGGGTAGAAATACTGTACACTTTAATGCGTCGTATCTAAGTCATTATAATTGAAAGCGTGTTCTTGTTTGTTGTTGAACATTTAACGTCCAGTGGCAAATGTCTCATGCACGTTCAGGAAGAGAACAATCTGATAAAAGACATCCGGGATGAAGCTCGTGGAAATTCGTGATTTTAAGAAATGTTGAGATAAAGTCTTGATCTTGAATGAAAAAACGATAACTGATGAGTGATTTGGTGTGTTCTAATCGGATAGAGAACGAAAGCATTTAATAAAAAATGTAATTGTAGATCCGAAAAGGTAAGGATTATGAAAATTTGCGTACAAAATGTCAAATATTTATAAGGAATGCAAAAGCATGCGGAGTTATAGTTGTAAATATTGTTTTTCATTATTTTAAGAATCAAATTCACTTAATTATTCTGTCTAAAAATGAAGATACGACTAATTCCTTTTGCTTGAAAAAAATGTCGCAATTTTATAATTTTCAACTAATTTCTGAAATAAATGTCAATTTTACAAAAACTGCACCGTACGATTTTGTGACGACCGGGCAAAAATCAAAGTTAAATCAATATTCTTTCATTTAAAAAAGAAATTAGCCGTGTGTTAGGCGGGTGCATTAAAGTCCTTAATTAGACGTCTTTTTCAAATATTACACTCGCCTACGTATCACAACCGGCAAAAATATGGATCAGAAATAAGTGTGTGTGATCACTCATTGCCTAGTGCATTTGAAAGGCCATTGATAGATATTAATCCAAAGATTTTTGCCTCCGCAAACACAATTCATAGTTCGTCTGCCCCTATGTCACGGAATAGCGAAATAGTATTGACAGCATCATCAGTGACTGTAAAAAATGACTCGTTTTAGTTTGTGTTTAAATGCACCAGACACATGCACCATGATTTTAGTGTCTGTCTCTTTATGTGAACATGGTGCTACACTTGAAATACATCACGTGGTGGATAAGATTTAATATTCTGAGCATTTGTTGCTACAATAACCATACTCATCAAAGACTTCGTCCACTCTTGTTACAGTGTAAAGGTATTCTATAAAGGTATGGACATAATATCAAATCATCATACTCGTTAGGAAACAGCTTGAAACTGTAACAACAGTGGATGTAGTGTTGGATAGACAATACTGATTAGTCCATCAGCTGGTAGGGCAAAATTTCAATTCTGTGTTACACCCCAGGGTACCGCATTTTTTTGTGTATAGATTTAAAGAACAATACCCTAACAAAACAACAAAATCACCACATTTTAAGGTCACGCAGAAGGTCAATCCATAGATTCATCATCAGTTTGATCACCTGCATCTACCGAATTATCATTATCATCATTTCCATGATCTTCGTTGTCATCGTTAGCAATATCAACGATTTGACAATCCTTATATCTACAAGGTTTCGAAAATTAACATACAGCTATCTGTTCAGGATAAACCTTGTTGAACACATGCACATCTTTTGTTGACACAACCAGCTTTACATGAGCATCTTTTGTTGGCACAACCAGCTTTACATGAACATCTTTTGTTGGCACAACCAGCTTTACATGAACAGCACATTAGAATTATCAAAGCATCTAACGCTGGTGGTTGGTCTAGCCAATTGATACTGACCAAAGCGCTCTAAACAATCCAACCATAGTTGTTTGGCAACAGACCAGTGTTGTGTTTAAGAGCAGATTTTCAAATCTTCGTCTGAGAGTTGGCTTGTTTAATGTGCTTTAACATTGCATCTTTTGCATTTCATAAAGTTCTGATCTTTATTCTTTGATAATCTTAATTTCGTAGCGATATATAGAAAACGAATACCTCTCGAGTGTTTTGACAACTCTTCGCCAACCTCTTCAAAGGTTTCACCAAGATGGAATAGACCTTCTGAAAACTCCACATAACGTGTCAAAAAGTTTGCTTTTTTTACCAGACAAAACACTTACTGAATCACAACCTGTATTGGCGTGAAATCCTGGCAGTTTTCTACAAAAATTCTCACCAAATTTCGCACATATTGATTGTACATTTAATAATCTGCATTTGAAAGATGTATCTGTCAGACTAACAATGTTAGAATTGATATGCCACTGTTAAAATAGAAGCCAATACTTCCACATCAGTGTCAGAAACTTTTAGTCTTAACCTTTGTCAGCTGCATGTTTTTGCATTAAGAAACATTTTTTTTATCGGCTTCTTCCTCTTTGATTATAAACTAAAACCATTTTACGCTTTTTCATTTTCAACATATTGTATGGCCCTTACTTCCACCACTATGCAATCTTAAGCATTGATGACTATTTCGACTAAGTGGCATATATTTGATAACCAAATTATCTGATCCCGACTTGACTGTGATGAGAAAAAGGAACATATTACATGGTAGAGCACACTGGTTCCCGAAAAGTGGATCATAGTATAAGAACAGGTACTTCCGATTTGTAAATAAATATACGTCATCAGGAACCGCCCATTTAGGGGAGAGCTTTCTGTATAACACCAAAGTTATATGCTCTTCTGATTGGCAGATAATGTTTGTAATAAATATTTTTTGGTAGATGGATCAAAACTAGAGTTGAAAAAAAATAAAAAAATATATGCTGAATGTACTACTTTTTTTCCCTTCAGGGTTGAAAAGTAATGGGGGTCAGTATAGGAATTCAGTGCGAATCTACATTGTTTGTAAACAAGGCCATGTGAATGCCTAAAAAATGCCGCATGACCCTATGTTTTTATTGTTGCAAAAGATAGGGCTACATTTGTACTTTCATGAATGATATATGAAAGATTTTAATTTCTAAAGGTAAATCAGGTATAAATTTATTCCCACACATAGATTAGCATTAAAGTCAATGGGAGATTTTTTTTTACTGAATTTACCCCTACAAGTCAGCAAAAACTAAACGAAGAGACAAATGACCAAACAGAAAAGAAAAAAAAAACTCCGCCACGGCTTTCTGGATTAATTCTTTTTTTATATCAACAATAGTCAGACAATTTTTTTGAAACTCCACCACTTGCACGTGGACAGAGGTGAATATTTTCACACTGAGATCTACTAAAACAATACAAAAAACAAAACACAGCGAACTTCATACCGTTCAGTTTTGAGTTGTTGGTTTGATTGATGTATACACTGCATCTCCTATGATTCATATGACTGTTTTATGCGTCAACAACGTTGTTGCTCATTTACCAAACAGTGAAGGTATTTCGCCTTTTATAGATGATGTTTATCATTTGAAAATCTATTTCAAGGTATCCCCCTTTTCTTCATAATTTTTTTTTTAACCAAAACAATGCAAAAAGCAAAAAACACCAAAAAATTGTTTTCCAAACATTACTCGTAACAAAACAAGCTTCGTCTTTCAGAGGTAAGCATACGATGTAATGGGTTTGAAACCCTTATATACTACCCATTTTGTAAAGTTTCCTCAGAGAAGGTATTGGCAAAAATCTTGTTGGTTATATACGTATAGTATACGTTTGCGGCTTGTGGCGTTTTTCTTGTTTTTTGAAGTTGTGCTCTGCATAGATTAAAATCTAATAATCTCTAAAAATCTAAAACACCGACTCAATCATAGAATGAGTCTTTGTCAGGGCTTTTTCGTAATAACAAACAAAAATTTTGCAAAATTTCGATATAGTACACCCTTTTAATTGAATAATCTATACATTTAAGTTTGCACTGCATGCTATGATTTCAAACCACAGTCTAGATCTGTTGGGAACGTTGCCCTGAACGGGACGGAATGAAACCCGTACGTTCAGGGCAACGTTCCCAACAGATATAGACTGTGGTTTGAAATCATACGAAGGGGGGTGTTAGTAATAACATTTAAAAAAAAGAGCTTTATAATCATCCCATTTACATTTTATTAAACGTGTGTGAGTCCCATGTCAGGTACGTTGTCGTGAAAGGTCGTTTATCATATCTAAATGGCTATGCCCCCCTTTTTGCTCATTGTCAAGGACCTCTCATCTCCTTATATTCACGCAGTACTTAATTTTCCATGTGCACTAATTGCTGACAAAAATATCATATAAATCGGATAGACTAAGCACTGTGAGTGTTTCTTTGCATCAAGTGTAGTGGACTGATTTGATTGTTTTTGCTTAACGTTCAGTGGCAAATATTCCCTGCAAATTAAAGCCATTGTGTTAGAAATTCACCTCAAGTCTAGTTAAACATTAGCTTTTATTTGTATTTTTGTGAGAGAAGAAGAGAAAAAAAACACGAATGATATAGAATTGCACACACGCACTTGCTTCAAATGTGTTTTCTAAAATAAAACCACTATGCAATCTTAAGCATTGATGACTATTTCGACTTAAGTTACAACAAAGTGGCATTTATTTGATAGCCAAATTATCTGATCCCGACTTGACTGTGATGGGAAAAAGCAACATATTACATGGTAGAGCACACTGGTTCCCGAAAAGTGGATCATAGTATAAGAACAGGTACTTCCGATTTGGACAACAAGGCAAACACATCATACTTTCAAATATTTATTTCATTATTCACGTGAAACTTCCGTCACGGGTTCTACCGTCACCCTGTAACGTGGAGCCTTTCAATTTGTATCAATTCATTGCCCATTGTCTTTTACTTTTGCACAAAGTAACAGCTACTCGTAAGAACTACATTTTGTCTAAAATGTGTACTAATAGTTTTCTGCAGACACATACAGGGGTAAATTCAGTAAATAAACATACGTCATCAGGGAAGTCAAAATGTCAAATGGAAAGAAAGGACACAATACCAGTTCATTTAAAAGAATTACATATAGCACCAAAGTTTAGCTTAAACGTAATATTGGGGAATCGAAAAAAAACATTATCATAATTTATTTTAGTTCATGATTTGGCCTTTTGAACATTTTTGAATTCGAGCGAGTTTTATGTAGACGAAACGCGCGTCCGGCACCGCAAATACCAAACTTTAATCCTGGTAGCTTTTATATAGCAAGAAAAGGCCAATAATACTTTTGTCATTCTAGTTGACAAACACTAGTAGGCGAGTGACATTCAGACCTTAAAAAAATAGCAATGGACCTATCTAACACACGGCTACATTCTTATCTGTGGAAAGGAGCTGATACCTTTATAACATTTGAACTAATTTGAAACTGTGAGGTTATATAATCGGTTTTTGTTTACTTTATTCAATATAATAATAAAAGGTTTATGAAAAAAATGACAAAATTGTGACAAAAATTATTTTTTCAACGAAAACAACACTATATTATGTTTTGTAATTGTTTGTGTATCCTTAAAGTGGTAAAACGCCTAAAATCAATACATCTTATTTAAAGAAGAAGAAGTAAAACGCTTTTGATTTACATTGAAACACAGGTGATAAATTTCTATTTCTAAAATATTTTTCGACTTTAATTCATTTTTTTACAAAAATTGCAGCGTACGATTTTTTATGATTGGGCAAAAAATAAAAATAGATATTCATCTATTATGTGTAAAAAAAAATAAGCTGTGTGTTAGGTGGGATCATTAAAGTAAAAAACTAAGGCCGTGTCCACACCAAACGCCATGTACAGTAAACATATTTACAATTAGTTTAATGTAATTTACACTGGTTTCACATTAAATTTGTTCACACCTTTACACCTTGTTTAGTTACCTGGACATAATATTTGTTCACACTTGTAAACTATATGACTTTTAAATGTTCATTACGTAGAACCGAATGCAAAATTTTCGGATAACTTTTATAACAGTTAGGGAACGACCATTTGACTTCAAAAAGGGGAGGGAAGGAATGGATTTTCCATTTAAAACATTCTGATCACCAATTTGATAAAAAGAAAATAATGTATGGTCATACAGATGATTAAAAAAAATATTCGAAATCCAGAGCCTTCCCATACTTTATTTAGCTTTTTTTATTTTTTGGGGATTCGAGCGTCACTGATGAGTCTTTTGTAGACGAAACGCGAGTCTGGCGTATATACAAAATTTAGTCCTGGTATCTATGATGAGTTTATTTATAGTGTTAAATATTCAAAAAAAAATTATTTGATTGCATGCATCGAAAAAACTGACTAAAAACGTTCGTGCGAAAAGAAATCTGACTCAAACCCGTCCCCTCCCCCTTATTGAAGTTAAGTGGTTGTTCCCTTATGGAAGCCATGTTGATGATTTGCAGTAGTTTAAAGAGATCCTAAAGATGTCTCGATTACGCATTAGAAAACGTAGGCTGCATCAGCGTGCGTACAGACGAAGAAAAATAATTGAGATGTTAAGGAACACTACATTTCTATCTTTTCTGTTTTTTTTATTTTTCCCTTGTTGGTATTTTTTCTACAAGGAGTATTTGGCAAAAGGAGGGTTGATTTTTTTTTATATATTTCTTAGTGTATTTTACCGGATCAAACAAAATAATTTACCTCACACTTTTTTAAGTAATTAATTCATTTATGAGTGCATCGTTGTGTTAGTAAAGACCAATGACAAAAATTTATGTGTTAGTCCAGTCGAGTCGGGGAGACCTTTTCATTGAATTATTTGTTCGGAAATGATGATGCTTTGAGTCTTGATAAGGGATTAATAAAGCTACGTTAAGTGATTTTTATAACAGATAATTATATCTAGTTTATACAAATATTTCTGTAAAGTACTTTATTAATAATTGTTATAAATATCAATTTTAATAAAAAAAAATCGTTTGTTCTTTAAATATACATTGTAAAATGAACGTTCTAAATGTCTAGTTTTGTGTACACTTAACCTACACAAGGCCTACTTTGACTATCGATTGCATGTAGGCAAAACATAATTTGAACTACATGTTACGTGTGAATTACACAAACACAACACCGAGTTTAGGTCAATGTGAACACGGCCTAAGCCTCTTTTTTTTTCGAAAATGTCACTCGCCTATAGCGATTGGTATACAACTATTGCATACCTTTGTTTTAAATAAATGTCAAACTTCTTAGTTTAAATCTTTACTTGTGCATCAGTGGTTGGTTGTGACACATAATGATAGTTATTAACTATGAATAAATTCACAGAAAATTATTCATTGAAGACTAATTTAACGTTAGCTGAACGTATTGCATGTTATGGACACACCAATCAAATTATAACTTTACCGTAGGACATACAAAAGATAAATTACTTATTTCCTTGCAATCGAAAAAGCTATGAATAAACGATATTTTGTATTATAGATAATTATAAAACGACCAGCTTCTACCGCTTTCAATATAATAGCGAGTTCCCTCTAGAAAATTAATACCATAAAATGACTGATTCACTACCAAATCTTAACTACGTTTCATTTACATTCAAAGCTTCTTGTATTTGTATAACAGCAAGCGATGTCTGCAAGACAATCGAGCTACCTGTAACCTTTAACAAACATTTAAGTGATCGTGTCAATGTCAATCAATTGTTGTAATAAAAAGGCGAGTGCCTGCTGGTTGTAAATAATCATATAATGACCAGTGGAGAGCCAATAACACTTTGCAAGCTAAGAACGAGTGTCTGTTGAGTGTAAGTGATTATAGTATTGCCACTCAGTGCTTACATTATATGAACAAACGCTTGTTGATGGTTTATTCCTACGACATGGACATGACCGTAACAATGTCAATAATAACACAGGAGCGACCTCATGTGATTGTAAATCAATCAAATTTATTTGTTCAGTTTATGTTTACTTGTTTTTATTTATATGTCATTTTCATCTAGTTAATAGTTATCAAAAGTACCAGGATTATAATTTTATACGCCAGACGCGCGTTTCGTCTACACAAGACTCATCAGTGACGCTCAGATCAAAATAGTTAAGCCATTTAAATTGATATATTATAGTGTGACTTTCGAGGTTGTGATGTTTCAGTTCTGTTTCGGGTTAGTGCGCAGTTGGTGCCTGTTAAAACGTTTAAACCAGCTGCATATGTTTGCACCTGTTTTAAGTCAGAAACTAATTGAACCAAATTATTTTAACGTAAATAAAAAGAATTTGGTCGTAAAACAGTCCATTCTTTATATTCTAACCTTTTATACCATTTTTTCTGTGTCATTTCCTTCTTTGATCCTTATTCACTAATCTTTCAAAATTTTGGTGAGAGAAAAAAAGGATCGAAGTACATCCCAACCAGGCCCATGTAAATTCTCAGACAATTCAAGATCAGTGATGGTCAAAACGTGCAACAAACAAAGCTTGTATAATGTCTATTGGATAGACAAGAAAATGTAAACTTGTACTTCACAGCGATGTCTATTGTATTATCATATATCCAATTCTCCAAGCTTTTGTCCATCTTTATATCGGATTTTATTTACATTAAATTGCTGTAAGTGAAAACAATCAAAATCAACACGTTTGAGACATTATTGAGGAGGGTCTGAGTTGTGGTTCTGCTTTTCTTTTTTGTTCAACTATTACGAAAAATCTGCTTTATTCTTGGCTTAATGTTATCTATTCTTTATAGGTTTGAATACGTTCCTTACGTCGTAACTACAATCCCATTTCCTTCATGAATGTGACCTACCGAATTAGACTATTTACCGGATGTTTTATAACATAAGCAACACGACAGGTGCCACATGTGGAGCAGGATCTGCTTAACCTAAGATCACCCCTAGTTTTTAGTGGGGTTCGTGTTGCTTATTTTTTATTTTTCTGTGATTTTGTCATGTGTACTATTGTTTGTCCGTTTTGTCTATTAAATTTTTAGCTATGGCGTTGTCAGTTTATTTTCAATTGATGAGTTTGATTGTCCCTCTGGTATCTTTCACCCCTCTCTTTTGCAGTCAATTACTTTCTAAAGTAGATTTATTTGTCCCATAATTTTGTTTACTTATAATTTTCTACATATCCAAATACCTCCAGACTTGGATGTTGTCAGATGATATTTTAAGATTGGAGTCTGATTCTTTAATATCCGAAAACATTTGTTTGTAAATGACTGATATACCACGCAAACCAATCATCTTAAATTGTTGTCATAGCACTTAATGGCTATATTATATCTAAAACTTATTTTATGATAGTTACTTTGTTGTAAATATTTTGCATTTAATCAGGATGACCTTCATTGAGAAAATGTCTCTCATAAATGAACCTAATTAGAATTAACGATCTAGGAATACAAAAAATACAAACAATAGGACATTGCATTAGATTCGACGATCTTGGGATGCAATTTATCACAAATAATATCACATTACATAAAAACGTCAATTAATCATATTGCATAGCATTGAATCGTGTTGACTTATTGACTGATTAGTTGCCGTTACTCTACAATTCAATTCATATTTATTAAAATATGTACAATTTATACAACAGGTAACCTATGCAATAAGGACAGTAGAGATTAAAAGCGGAAAACTTATACTGTCACTGGCAACTAATGGTATCTTTGATAGGGGCATATATATTTGAAAGCTGAGGTCGAGTTTTTGCAACCGTATTTTACAAACAGTAAGCGTGTCACTATGTCTACAAGGACTATACGTCTTAAATTTGATCAATTTTAATATCCAGAATAGCCAAATGGACGAAACGTTTACTGATCCGAAGTTACAAATGTGACTACCTTTTTTAAGTTGCTATTAAGGTCACCCAAAATTAAAATATACAAAAAGTGTTTTCCTCACATAATTGATTCAACATAACGAAACTATGAACTTCAAATTAAACCAGACTACATCGGTTATATTTTTTTTCTTCAGAAAAACCATGTACCAAGTCAAAAATATTAAAGGTGTCATTTTGTCCGGGTGTATAGACCTTCTCTTTTTTCTTTTATAATTTCATTGTGTTTTTGTTGGGTTTTGTTGTTGTTACACCACATTGAGTAAAATGTATCTTTTGAAGTGTTTCGCGTAATAGTATTTTCACATATTTGTTTTTTTTTCTTTAAAATAAAAAGCTTAAACACTGGTACTTGCATTGCATGGAGTTTTTCGCCTTTTCATTAAAACATCATATTATAACTACTTATTCTACATTCAAATTAATTGTCAATTAAAATTTTCCTGAGTTTTATCATCATTTTTTAAGATTACTTTAGATAATTGTTTTAACAATTTACAGCGGATTATAAAGTCAGCTGTACTGTCATGATAAAACAACCGTAAAGATTACAGTAAAAGTCATTGAATTTTACAGCAACACTCAACAATGGTGATTTTATTGTTCTAAACATGAAATTGGTAATAATCTATTGATTGATAATTCTGTATTTTTATCAATCCTAGGATAATGTTTTATGAAAGGTGCATGATCAGTCTTGATAGGTGGTCCTTCATTCATATATTGTTTAACTTTTAAAAAAAACTTTGCTTTATTGTTTTTTTCTTTAATTGGTTCTTTATTCATTTTAAATATTTAATGTTTCATAGATGGGCACCCAATCATTCCCATTCTCTGTTCTGTAAATTCAATTCTTTAAGTCAGCTGCACAACTATGAAAAAAACATTTGTTAATAGAGTAGAAAACAATCATACAGTAATTACACGAATACTCAATAACGGAGGTGTATGTCCTTCGAAAGGAAATTAATAATGGTCAATTAGTTGGTTATTCTGTAATCGAAATTATCAATAAAACAGCAATATTTTGTAAATATGCTGACTATGCGGTATATGATTTGCTCATTGTTGGAGGCTGTCAGTGACCTATAGTTGATCATTTCTGTCTCATTTTGGTCTCTTGTGATGAGTTGTCTCATTGGCAATCATACCACGTCTTCTTTTTTTTTTTTTTTTTTTTATATATGAGGGTCTTGGTAAGGGTCCCATTTTATTGTAAAGATTTTATACTTTCTTTATTTATACATTTTGGACCCTGAATCTCTATGTTTTAGTTCCCCATTATTCTCTTTTATTCAGGTTTTGTTTTACTTATTTTTATTCTGTATTTCTTTCCTTTACCCTGCACTTTTCGTTCATTATTCTCTATCCTGTAAACCCCATTATGACCCTGCTGCGTGGCATACTTATATTTGTGATTAAATTGTGATATGTAGTAATAAACATTCAGACAAATATATCAGTTAAAGCTTTAACTTATATTGCACGAATATGAAAATTTCGATCGAATGGATTCACCTGCAGGATTAATTTTAAACACTTAAAATCATTTGTTATGAATGTTTAGCTGGTATTCGGAAATAAAAAAAGTCAAACAATGAAATGTAAACAAGAATATATCCATAGTACACGGATGCCCCACTCGCACTATCAATTTCTATGTTCAGTGGACCGTGAAATTGGGATAAAAACTCGTATTTGGCTGTAAAATTAGAAATATCATATAATAAGGAACATCTGTACTAAGTTTCAAGTTTTTCGGACTTCAACTTCATAAAAAACTACATTAACCAAAATTTAACCTGATGCTGGACAGACGGACGAAAGAACAAACGAACATGTGCACAGACAATGAAACATAATGCCCCTCTCCTATCGTAGGTGGGGCATACAAATGTCGAAAACAAAGCAAAAAAGCAACATTTAATGAATGTCTTTTTACGAGTTTTTCCACAGAAACAAGACATTTCCTCAATTATACATAGAATTTCAACAAGAAGATAAGTTATGAGAATAAGGAAAATTAACCAAATATTTCAATAGCTCTGCGAAAATGGTGTTTAAAAACACGAAATACTGTGTAACTGATCTGACTTTTTAATCAATCATAGTTTATTTAACTTAACGCCAAGCAGCAAATATGTCATGCATACATTGTATATATGACAATTTCCTTCTTAAACAGAAAGGAGCTCTATTTTTTACATTCTTTAAAGGAGAGGGAAAATAAATATGTTAGCCAAATTACTTTATGACTTAAGAGACATATGTTGTATGTGATGCTTTTGTAAAATGTATTTGCTTGTAAAAGAAGTTTTATTGTCACTAATGTAGAAAAGGATTTTCTTTGTCATGGATGTACCAACATGAGCAACACGACGGGTGTCACATGTTGAGCAGGATCTCTTACTCTTCCGGAGCACTTGGGATCACCCCTAGTTTTTGGTAGGGTTTGTGTTGCTTATTCTGTAGTTTTCTATGTTGTGTCATGTGTACTTGCATAACCCGTTTTGATTCATTCCTTTTTTTTTAATATTACTAATATAAAAGATTCAGATGTCTGGAATTCCATAACCCTTACTAATTATGCACTGTTATATTACCCATTTTACATGTTTTACTAGTTTTAGTACAGATTTTTTTAAAATATTTTTTAGAAGAGATTTAACCGTCTGGAATAACAGACAAATCTGAATTATTAACTAGTTTGTCACTTTGATGTCATATTCATTTAACTAAAATGTATTGATATGTGTAAGGACACTGAAATTTTTACAATTACATACACATCTGTCCGGGGTTACAAATGACTTGGGTTGCATATAATTTTGACTATTGTTAAAGGGAAACAAATTTAAATCGAACAGTTTGAATCTAATTGCATTTTTGAAAAAAATAAGTCATTATCAATATCAATGATTTATGAATTTGTGTGTAATTTAAAGCTTCAGCTTAGCCACACTTATTGATGAAAATGCTTTGTTCTATATTCTGTCGTTTTGAGGCATTTTTTTCTCTTTGTTAATTAGTATTTTGTTTAGTTTATCTCATCGGTTTCATCTTCCTGTTCTTGAGTTAAATGTCAAAGCGAATAATTTAACAAACATATCAGGAATAAAAAAATAAAGTTTTCCACATCCAATAAATTAGGAATCTAATCCCTTTAAATTACAATGCTTATTTCTGAGAAGTTAAAAGCTGTAGTAATCTAATAGAATATTCTTTTCTGCATGCAAATTACTTATATAAAGGTATATTAGTGTTATTTGCGTCGAAATGATGTATTTGTGTTTTGGGAATCAGAGAGAATAATACAAGTCTGATTACAAAATGCAAAACAATATCACGTCTTTGACTGAATTATTATTCTTTGGAACGTTTTGACCAATCAAATCATTTTTGTTGAACGCTACTGAACATATTACCCAGAATGCATCACCCTTGAAAACGGAGAATTATGAAAATTCTTTTCAGGTTGTAAAGCCTAAAGGAGGAGTATTGTTTTGAGCCACATGTCAATAGAAAAGTCTCAGGAGCCTGTAATTCAGTGGTTGTCATTTGTTTATGTGTTACATATTTATTTTTCGTTCATTTTCTGGACATAAATAAGGTCGTTAGTTTTCTCGTTTGAATTGTTTTACATTGTCATATCAGGGCCTTTTATAGCTGACTATGCGGTATGTGCTTTGCTAATTGTTGAAGGCCGTACGATGACCTATAATTGTTAATGTCTGTGTCATTTTGGTCTCTTGTGGACAGTTGTCTCATTGGCAATCACACCACATCTTCTTTTTTATATCTTGTGGAGAGTTGTCGTATTGGCAATCAAACCACATCTTCTTTTTTAAAATAACAGTGATGTTGACTACGTCAGCTTACAGTACCTATTTAACCGATAAAACTAATTTAAAATGTGACAATACTTCACCACACCGCGCTCTGGTTATGAGACAACTTAAGGTCAGTTGACACTATACCAAAGCAAGCAATGTCGACATATATGAATCTATTTTACCTTTTCGCAGTTTTCTAATGACTTTGTCGTCCTTTTTTCGATTATCAATAAAATTGAGATCGGAAATGGGGAATATGACAACAATCCGACTAAAAAGCAGACAACAGCCGAAGGCCACCAATGGGTCTTCAACACAGTTAAAACATCCCGCACTCGGAGGTGGTCCTCAACTGTCTTCTAAATAAAATTGTGCACTTGTCATTAGAAATGGACGTTTTAAAAAACTCATAAACACATATTAAAGGAACTAAAATTTAAAAAAAAAATACAAGACTTACAAAGGCCATGCAGCGGGTTTTATACACGTTTTGTGACATCTTAAACCTCCTTCATACCACTAACATCACATAGAAATTATAATCAATATAACATAGCAATCACTTTTGATTCTTGCTCCTATTTTTAACATAAGAAAGAAAGCAAATAAATATACACAATATCAAAGATACTAGTAAATAAATCTAGTTTGCCACGTCCAATAAATCAGTCATGTTATGTCTATTTAAACTACAAAATCTAATTTCTTAGAAGTTAAGCATTAGTATCATAATGTAATATTCTTGTCTGCATGCAAATTACCGATAATAAGGTATTTTATTGTAATTAGCACGGAAATGATATATCTGTGTTTAGGAATCAGATAATATCATACAGATCTTCTTACACAATCCAAATAATGTCACGTCATATACTGAATGTTTATTATTAGAACTGATCCTTACATGTATCTGTAGTGTGTAACAGCACATAATTTAAAAAAAATGTAAACAATTATTGTACAGGACTTTACTCATCATAACTTAAAGGGGCACTAGCTACGAGATATATAAAAAATCAAAAGTATGATATTTTTTTTGTTCAATCATTAATGAAAGTGAAATAATGAAATAATAATTTGCTTTTATTAGCTAAAATGGTTCAATTTTGTGAAATAAGGCTAATAAAAATTGAAAATGAATTATTCACTTGCAAGTGCAAAATTCGACCTCATCCGTATTCATGCGAACTCCAATTTAACCCCTTAGAAAGAGATAGAATAATGCATGCATTGTCCTTGTACGGGTATTTAAAGGAAAAGAATGTCAACATTAAAAGTGAAACAAAGGTAAATAATTTGATTAACTGATTTGATTCACACAAAATTATTCTTTTAAAGGTAAAAACGACGATAAACATACATTTTTAATCTATAATACTGTAAGCAAGTCACTTACGATTCCGGAGTTTTTTCATGTATAACCGGTAATGTTCTATTTTTATTGTGACCGGAAACATCGTTTTGATGACGCATTATGCATTTATGATAACGCTGAAATGAAATGAAAGAAACGCCATAAATTGTTGTACCTAAGCCCTTTTTATACCATCTGCAGGACTACCTGTCACCTTTGTTAACTAGTTAAAAATAAAGATCTATCATCAAATATGTCACTCCTATCATTCTCACTCAACACCTGGCTACAATACAAAATTTAATAGACCTATAAATGCAATTGCACGAGTTGCTTTATCTATTTATATCTATGTTTATGTTTAAAACGCCTATATAGTAATATAAGGTCAACTTTATAGTTTAAATTAGATGGCGTCTTGGTTAAAATTCAAACGAAATTACACTTTTGATAGTTTGGAAAAATGCTTTACATTGTTATAAATAAAATATGAGAATTTGAGTCAAATCGGTGAACATGAATTTGGCAGCTAGTGCCCCTTTAAATAAACATAAAAAAAAGAAGTAATGCATATTTAGTGCGGTCGAAGAACCGTATAAATGTACTATTTTTTTAAATACTTAACAGTTCATGTAACAATCAAAGAGTGTTTAGAACGGTCTTATGTACAAACAAAAAATATGGTACATCATACATATTTAGTGAAAACTTCTATGTCATGCCTAGAAAAGTGCATATAACAGGCAAACTGTGTCAAAGTATCTTCAACTGTGTCAAATTACAATCAACCACATGTGTCAAATTCGGACAATTGTGTCCAAGTATAGTTATCTGTGTCAAAATATTGTCCTTTGTGTCAAAATATGGTATTTTGTGTAAGATTATGGTCCATCTTAATAACGCAAAGTTTACTGTAACAGTTGCAAAATCCTTCCACTTTGTCACAGTTCAAATGTAGGTCAAATGTTAGACAACTGAAAACAGTCAATGGTGACAAATAGAGGTTAATACACGTGGCACTAGTAAAATTCATAGATTTATAAAATAAATATTATACTTCAACCATGTAAGCAAATACATTTTATTTTATTTTTTTTCAAATAAACAAAGTGATACATTAGGTATTGACTTCAGTCATACCACGTTAATGTGAGAAATAAAAATTTATTAATCTCTTCTTTTGATATAGCATAATTTAGTGTTGATTGAAATAATCTGCCTTTTAAAGCTACGATTATAACGACAAATCCGAGGATCCCAAAAGAAGATTAAACAACAGGAAGTAAAACACATCAGATCTTTGTAAAAAAATGTTTGCATACAGGATCTGATATAATCAAATAGATTTTCAATGTAAATGAAAACTTACAACTAACAGCAGACACGACTGATGTTTACTGATAACTGAACGTACGACGTATGCCAAACACAATTGACATCTAATGATTACTCAAATTTGACATATTGTATAAACGAAGAATGGGGGTCTGGACTTAATCTCAATTGGGGTTAAGGAATCTATATAAAAGAACAATCACATCCGTGATAAATAAATGAAGTTGTCAAATCTGTTTGATAGAACCATAGACACGTGATCTGTATTTTGATCTGCTTGATTTTGAGAGTAAATGGAAAAGTTACATATAACATATTCTAGACACTACTAATATCTAATGAATATTGGACCAAAAGAACTATAGGCAAGCATTACAGGAACTATTTAGAACAATACCTAAAAACCCTATGGTATATGACTCTTCTCTCAAGCCTCATTTTACAGCCTATCTTGCCATATTATTACCGGAAACTACATCAGAGCAATGACTGTACCATGTCGGGAATATGACAGTTATTATCCATTCGTTTCAAAATTTTAGGAGTTGATTTTTTAAACATTTTTTTTTTAATTTTGTATAGCCATTTTCTTTTAAATTGCGTTAAAGAACAGATATTTTAGTTGAAGAACCCTTGAAGTCCTAAAAAAAATCCCTATTTAGGCTAAGCAAAAATCCTTTTACCTACAACTATCACTTTGTTTTTGTTTTGCAATTTACCGAGTATTTAATATATAAATTTGTGCCTAAATCTAATTGCAATTTGGTAGGTTAATGATTGTACAGTAATTATAATGTATTTTATCACATGGCGAATCCTACAGATTTGTACTTTTAGACTTTCCAGTTGCATTAATAAGATAACATTTTCTGTCAATTATATAATTAAAACCTCCTTCATATTTTTTCTGAGATCATTGTAGCTACAATCTGACATTTCTGTTCACAGTACAAGAGATTAATGTTATCTAAACAAATGACAATACATTAATCGAAGCATACAATGTTTTCCTTAAAATCAATATAATAACAAAACATATAACAAAAACACAGCACTCCAATGTAAATGCAAAAAGGGTAGGCAATACTAGCTGACAAAATCCAACACTATCAACCAACGGAACGAGTAATTATTAACTGTCATATTCTTCCTACCAAGGTAGAGGCATTTTACAAAAAAAGATGGTGGGCCAATCTAAATTAGTTAATAGCTATATCTACCACTTGTAGGACAGTTGATTTCTTTCTTATATATTTACACAATTGGGTGGTTAATCAATACAGAGATGATTGAGTCAAACCATATAGTGTGTCTTTCTATGTTGTGATGTTACACTGTCAACTCAGGTTAGAGTGAAGGTTGGCGCCTGTTTAAACGTTTACATAATTATTTGTTTGCACCTGCCGTAAGTCAGGAACGTATTTTCAGTGGTTGTCGTTTATTGATCAGATTCATAGTTTTTCTCGTTTCCAGTTTTTATAAATAGCTTAAACCGTTGGATTTCCTGTTAAAATCGTATATTTGGGGCCATTAATTGCTTGCTGTTCAGTGTTAGTCAAGGCTACGTGTTGAAAAACGTACTTTAACCTATAATGCTATACTTTTATAAATTATGACTTGGATGGATAGTTGTATCAATGACACTCATTCCAAATATTCTGATATCTGTAGGTCAATATGGCAAAAAAAAAGGACTAAGCAGCCGAAAATGTGTAAACATACATCGCATACATACAAAACAGCTGAGTACTTTGATCAATCATAAACATTAATCTAACAAAGACGCCAACCAAAAATTTGAAATTGATAGTTGATACTAGGTCAGTGATCATGGACGTCATACTCAACTACGGAATATACAAAGGAAACTCAATCAAAAGACTAAAGATATCTATACGAATAAAACTCGATTATCTGTTTCTCGTTCTATTAGTGGTCTTTTCCCTCTTCCTAAGTAAGTTTTTAACTTGACGAAAGCAAGCTTGATAACGTCTCCTCTCGCATTGTGACGTCGCTGATAATTTCTCCTCTCACATTATGACGTTGCTGCTAATGCCTGGTCTCGTTTTGAAGTATTGATACGAGAAATGCGAAGCGACAGAGCAGGGTGATATAGGCGTAGGGAAGGTAAATAAATGCGGCGGTTCATTTTGTTACATTTCTTTATTATATAATAATATATCCATTCGTTTGATGTGTTTGGACTTTTGATTTTGCCTTTTGATTTTTGATTTTCCTTTTTGAATTTTCCTCGGAGTTCGGTATTTTTGTGTTTTTACTTTATACTCCTCGAGATTGTATGGTAAAGTAAGATAGTATGTGACTAGCTTTACGTTTCTGAGTATACAAGATAACATAGACTGGTATAGTATATCAGTCCTAATACTAAATGTCTGTTTTACAAAATATTACCTGGTAAAACTCGTCCGATTTCTGATTACTTTCAGGCATTATATTAGTACCGAGTTTTGCCAAATAAAGTATCAATAATAAACACATCGGGCCAGGTACAAGATTAAACATCAGAAAGTAGCCCCCATATTAACACCATAGAATATAGAATATTATTTACACTATATGTGAACTATTTTGGGAACACGTGCGCTCTTAATGCATGTCAATGTGAACTTTGGGTTTTCCAAGTACATTCACGTACTCCTATTACCGATATGTGACACAACTTTTACTCGTTGAAGGTCAATTAAAAACTTATATTAAATACAAATTATTTATAACAAACTAAATATCATAACATAAGTTTGGGAAGGAATATAGCCATTAGTTGCTATGACAACCACTTAAGATAATTGGTTTGTATTTTGCACGTTAGACAGTCTTTTCCGACGAATTATTTTCGGATAATGAAGAATTAGACATTTCTTTTTAAATATCATCTGACTATCCCAGGGTCTGGACGGGATTTTACAGAATAAGAGATTAATTATGGGTAAAACAGGTAATATGGAGTATTGAAAAAAGGAGGGTAAAAAATAAACGTGAGAAAATAATGCGGGTAAAATGTGAAAAAGCGAATAATATGCAGAGATGCAGAAACGCAGTTAAAAAGTATTGAGAATCAAAATATAAAAAACTTCCACTCACACCCTCTACTATCAGGATCAAATATGTTCATCAGTTTTTTTTTTTGCTTCTTGTATTTTATGTAAAATCAATTCGGATGAAAAGATTGGCGATAGCTACAAGAATTAGAGAAAGAATAATTTGTCCCTTATATTACTCACTAGAACAGACGTACCTGTAAAGTACAAATTCAGTTACAATTTGTCTCTTATATTACTCACTAGAAAAGACGTACTTGTAAAGTACAAATTCACATACAATTTGTCTCTTATATTACTCACTAGAAAAGACGTACTTGTAAAGTACAAATTCAGATACAATTTGTCTCTTATATTACTCCCTAGAAAAGACGTACTTGTAAAGTACAAATTCACACATAGTTTGTCTCTTATATTACTCACTAGAAAAGACGTACTTGTAAAGTACAAATTCACATACAATTTGTCTCTTATATTACTCACTAGAACAGACGTACTTGTAAAGTACAAATTCACACATAGTTTGTCTCTTATATTACTCACTAGAAAAGACGTACTTGTAAAGTACAAATTCACATATAATTTGTCTCTTATATTACTCACTAGAAAAGACGTACTTGTTAAGTACAAATTCACATACAATTTGTGTCTGATATTACTCACTAGAACAGACGTACTTGTAAAGTACAAATTCACATATAATTTGTCTCTTATATTACTCACTAGAACAGACGTACTTGTAAAGTACAAATTCACACATAGTTTGTCTCTTATATTACTCACTAGAAAAGACGTACTTGTAAAGTACAAATTCATATATAATTTGTCTCTTATATTACTCACTAGAACAGACGTACTTGTAAAGTACAAATTCACATACAATTTGTCTCTTATATTACTCACTAGAACAGACGTACTTGTAAAGTACAAATTCACATATAATTTGTCTCTTATATTACTCACTAGAAAAGACGTATTTGTAAAGTACAAATTCACATATAATTTGTCTCTTATATTACTCACTAGAACAGACGTACTTGTAAAGTACAAATTCACATATTATTTGTCTCTTATATTACTCAATAGAACAGACGTACTTGTAAAGTACAAATTCACATATAATTTGTCTCTTATATTACTCACTAAAACAGACGTACTTGTAAAGTACAAATTCACATATAATTTGTCTGTCATATTACTCACTAGAACAGACGTACTTGTAAAGTACAAATTCACATATAATTTGTCTCTTATATTACTCACTAGAAAAGACGTACTTGTAAAGTACAAATTCACATACAATTTGTCTCTTATATTACTTACTATAACAGACGTACTGGTAAAGTACAAATTCACATATAATTTGTCTCTTATATTACTCACTAGAACAGACGTACTTGTAAAGTACAAATTGACATATAATTTGTCTCTTATATTACTCACTAGAAAAGACGTACTTGTAAAGTACAAATTCACATACAATTTGTCTCTTATATTACTCACTAGAACAGACGTACTTGTAAAGTACAAATTCACATAAAATTTTCTCTTATATTACTCACTAGAA